>NC_092154.1:40370476-40711309 GCF_045791955.1 Oncorhynchus clarkii lewisi | reverse complement strand
TTATGTGTGTGTGTGTGTGTGTGTGTGTGTATGTGTGTGTGTGTGTGTGTGAGGAAATGTGATAAGAATAATTGATATGGCAGTGTGAGGAGGGTCCTGGGGGGGGGGGGGGGGGGGGGGGGTATGGGGCCAGTGGACAGGGGGTGATTTGTGGGGTATTGACTGTCGATGGTGGGGGATTGGAGGGGATGAAACATCTGGAAGCTGAGAAAATCAAGACGGCCTTTTTCTAACACAGAGCCTTTGGAGAAGGCATTTTTCTCTCAGTGTTATCTGACCAACAACAAAACTGGGTCTGTAAAATTCTGTCAATGTGTGTGTATTGAATTCAGAGAAAATGGAAGGAATGACAACAATGACGGTTGATGGAGTTGAACAGAAGCCATAATGCAGTAGACCAAACCAAATGTTTTTGCTTTTATAATGGCTCCCACTCGTGCATACAAGAGTGCACCACCCTGTCTTGAGTCAAGTTCAATAGTCATGCTAACAGTAAGAACAGGCTATTAAAGACAACACCCAGACCATTAACCCAGACAATTACAGAGAGAGCGAGAGAGAGAGAGTTCCTCAGGCCCCACGTTTCAAGCCAGAACACTGTTCTCACTCTCCTTACCAACCATTCCCAAATGTCCTGTTCAGCTGAACCTCTTCAGAAGAAGACTGTGACAACCCATTTGGGGCAGGTCCAATCTCCTCACTTCAGTAGTTTACGCAACAACCATCTGACCAACAGCTTGGGAGGAAATATTGTGTCGCTCTTCCAGTAAAAAACTTGAGGCTGGAGTTTGTTATTCTAAGTCAATGGGGTAAACCACTAGTGGGAGGACTAACCTGACTCACCAGTCTCATGGTTTACTGTATCTAAGACTGATGACAGGGATTGCTCAACTGCGTACTGTTTATATTGTAGTAATACGTCTGCATGATATGTAGACATTTATCAGTAAAGTTACCCCGCTCTTCTTTTAAACACATGGCTCACTAACAGCCACAGGGAGAGAGGTTTCAGACAAGGATTCCACATTAGAATATGCCACCTTTTCCCCTTAACAGAGAGATGTATAGGACAGAGTGTTCTGAGGAAATCTAGGCCTATTGGTGGGTAACATACACGCTTAGGCTATATCCCGTCCCAGGCCATGTGAGTGCATGGGTGAGGAGATGATGAGATGTTGGGGATGGATGTGACATTGGGACCTTCTGACCCCTACTCATCAAATTAATTAGCCATAGCATTCCTGTCATTCTCAATGTGACCACCCTGGGAAGGTGGTGGGTGGTGCTGCAACAGTATTATTCATGGGATCTGGAGAGGCATCCAAGGGTCACTGCTGAGCAGTAGTAGTGGATGGCAGCTCTCTACAGATCACAGGCATAGCATACACTCCAAATGCCTCATCTGTCACAAAAGCATGCCCTTGGTGACCAAGAAACACTTTCTGAATCAGGCAGCTGTAGGCAGCCACGTGGCCATGTAATCATCCACTCTGAGCCAAACGCCAATTACACTCACGCACACATCGAAAGTACTCATCAACTTCACTCTGCAACTTAACAGCCAATTGACTATGTATGCACAGATAAAAAAAATCTGCTCAAATGCAACCAAAAGAACAGAATATAAACTCAAAAACGACAAAAAAAAGAAATGTCCTCTCACTGTCAACTGCGTTTATTTTCAGCAAACTTAACATGTGAAAATATTTGTATGAACATAACAAGATTCAACAACTGAGACATAAACTGAACAAGTTCCACAGATATGTGACTAGCAGAAATGGAATAACGTGTCAATGAACAAAGGGTGGGGGGGGGGGTCAAAATCAAAAGTAACAGTCAGTATCTGGTGTGGCCACCAGCTGCACTAAGTACTGCAGTGCATCTCCTCCTCATGGACTGCACCAGATGTGCCAGTTCTTGCTGTGAGATGATACCACACTCTTCCACCAAGACACCTGCAAGTTCCCAGACATTTCTGGGGGGAATGGCCCTAGCCCTCACCCTCCGATCCAACAGGTCCCAGACATGCTCAATGGGATTGAGATCCGGGCTCTTCGCTAGCCATGGCAGAACACTGACATTCCTGTCTTGCAGGAAATCACACACAGAACGAGCAGTATGGCTGGTGGCATTGTCATGTTGGAGGATCATGTCAGGATGAGCCTGCAGGAAGGGTACCACATGAGGGAGGCGGATGTCTTCCCTGTAACACACAGCGTTGAGATTGCCTGCAATGACAACAAGCTCAGTCCGATGATGCTGTGACACACCACCACAGACCATGATGTTCCACCTCCAAATCAATCCCGCTCCAGAGTACAGGCCTCAGTGTATCGCTCATTCCTTCGACGATAAACGCAAGTCCGACCATCACCGCTGGGTGAGACAAAACTGTGACATGTCAGTGAAGAGCCATTTTGGGTTTGTGCCCATAGGCGACGTTGTTGCTGGTGATGTCTGGTGAGGACCTGCCTTACAACAGGCCTACAAGCACTCAGTTCAGCCTCTCTCAGCCTATTGCGGACAGTCTGAGTACTGATGTAGGGATTGTGCGTTCCTCGTGTAACTCAGGCAGTTGTTAGGGCCATCCTGTACCTGTCCCGCAGGTGTGATGCTCGGATGTACCGATCCAGGTGTTGTTACACGTGGTCTGCCACTGCGAGGACGATCGGCTGTCCATCCTGTCTCCCTGTAGCGCTGTCTTAGGCGTCTCACAGTACGGACATTGCAATTTATTGCCCTGGCCACATCTGCAGTCCTCATGCCTCTTTGCAGCATGCCTAAGGCACGTTCAGGGTCCCCCTGGGCATCTTTCTTTTGATGTTTTCCAGAGTCAGTAGAAAGGCCTCTTTAGTGTCATAAGTTTTCATAACTGTGACATGAATTGCCTACCGTCTGTAAGCTGTTAGTGTCTTACCGACCGTTCCAAAGGTGCATGTTCATTTATTGTTTATGGTTCATTGAACAAGCATGGGAAATGGTGTTTAAACCCTTTACAATGAAGATCTGTGAAATTCTTTAGATTTTTACGAATTATCTTTGAACGACAGGGTCCTGAAAAAGGGACGTTTCTTTTTTTGCTGAGTATGTTTGTTTTCATTTTTTCATAACTCAGTATCTCAATCGGTGCCCTTCAATCCAACCTAAACCACCGTGATGAAACATTTACTCGAGGCTCTCATTGTGCCAGAGCTGCAACCCTTTACTGATAAGGCCTGTTCTTTGGAAGGAAATTTGGGTGTTGCTATTCAACCCCTCTCCTGGATGCATTCAAGGTCCTGATTTCCCTGAGCAGTCAATGTTATTAGTCTATGAGGACAAATACCTCATGAGCCAGCAAGCCAGCATTTTTTGAGAAACCCCCCCAACAAAAGCAGCAATAATGTGTACTCCACAGCTGAAATAACCCCCGTTGTAAATAGCACACCAAGCCATTTCTGTCAAAGTTATTGAAGAATTCCATAACCAGCATGCAGGGCTAAACTCAGTTTGCTGACTGACCTCTTTGGTCCTCTTGCATGCTAAACGAACTGCCAAATTAGCTACAGTACTAATCTCTTACTTTAGAGTTATCTCTCTGTCCTTCTCTCAAAGCAGTGCTTGTTATTTGTCATGGCAGCAGAAGGTTCCAGATGTCTGTAAACCATTAACTTCAGATAAAGTGTTTGTTATTTGTCATGGCAGCAGAAGGTTCCAGAGGTCTCTAAACCATTAACTTCAGATAAAGTGTTTGTTATTTGTCATGGCAGCAGAAGGTTCCAGAGGTCTCTAAACCATTAACTTCAGATAAAGTGTTTGTTATTTGTCATGGCAGCAGAAGGTTCCAGAGGTCTCTAAACCATTAACTTCCGATAAAGTGTTTGTTATTTGTCATGGCAGCAGAAGGTTCCAGATGTCTCTAAACCATTAACTTCAGATAAAGTGTTTGTTATTTGTCATGGCAGCAGAAGGTTCCAGAGGTCTCTAAACCATTAACTTCCGATAAAGTGTTTGTTATTTGTCATGGCAGCAGAACGTTCCAGAGGTCTCTAAACCATTAACTTCCGATAAAGTGTTTGTTATTTGTCATGGCAGCAGAAGGTTCCAGAGGTCTCTAAACCATTAACTTCAGCTAAAGTGTTTGTTATTTGTCATGGCAGCAGAAGGTTCCAGAGGTCTCTAAACCATTAACTTCAGATAAAGTGTTTGTTATTTGTCATGGCAGCAGAAGGTTCCAGATGTCTCTAAACCATTAACTTCAGCTAAAGTGTTTGTTATTTGTCATGGCAGCAGAAGGTTCCAGAGGTCTCTAAACCATTAACTTCAGATAAAGTGTTTGTTATTTGTCATGGCAGCAGAAGGTTCCAGAGGTCTCTAAACCATTAACTTCCGATAAAGTGTTTGTTATTTGTCATGGCAGCAGAACGTTCCAGAGGTCTCTAAACCATTAACTTCAGATAAAGTGTTTGTTATTTGTCATGGCAGCAGAAGGTTCCAGATGTCTCTAAACCATTAACTTCAGATAAAGTGTTTGTTATTTGTCATGGCAGCAGAAGGTTCCAGATGTCTCTAAACCATTAACTTCAGCTAAAGTGTTTGTTATTTGTCATGGCAGCAGAAGGTTCCAGAGGTCTCTAAACCATTAACTTCAGATAAAGTGTTTGTTATTTGTCATGGCAGCAGAAGGTTCCAGAGGTCTCTAAACCATTAACTTCAGATAAAGTGTTTGTTATTTGTCATGGCAGCAGAAGGTTCCAGATGTCTCTAAACCATTAACTTCAGATAAAGTGTTTGTTATTTGTCATGGCAGCAGAAGGTTCCAGAGGTCTCTAAACCATTAACTTCCGATAAAGTGTTTGTTATTTGTCATGGCAGCAGAAGGTTCCAGATGTCTCTAAACCATTAACTTCCGATAAAGTGTTTGTTATTTGTCATGGCAGCAGAACGTTCCAGAGGTCTCTAAACCATTAACTTCAGATAAAGTGTTTGTTATTTGTCATGGCAGCAGAAGGTTCCAGATGTCTCTAAACCATTAACTTCAGATAAAGTGTTTGTTATTTGTCATGGCAGCAGAAGGTTCCAGATGTCTCTAAACCATTAACTTCAGCTAAAGTGTTTGTTATTTGTCATGGCAGCAGAAGGTTCCAGAGGTCTCTAAACCATTAACTTCAGATAAAGTGTTTGTTATTTGTCATGGCAGCAGAAGGTTCCAGAGGTCTCTAAACCATTAACTTCAGCTAAAGTGTTTGTTATTTGTCATGGCAGCAGAAGGTTCCAGATGTCTCTAAACCATTAACTTCAGATAAAGTGTTTGTTATTTGTCATGGCAGCAGAAGGTTCCAGAGGTCTCTAAACCATTAACTTCAGATAAAGTCTTTGTTCGGATCCTAGCTTTAGGAACACATTCCTGACAGCACTGTTTGTCATACTGGTTGTATGTTGTTCTGTTCGCGCTGTGGACAACACTTTTGTCAGTGTCAGGACTAGCCTTGAGACTAGATAGACATCTTCTAGGACAGTGGTTCCCAACTCCAGTCGTTGAGTACACCCGACAGTACACATTTGTATTGTAGCCCTGGACAAGCACACCTGATTCAACTTGTCAACTAATCATCAAGCCCTCAATGAGTTGAATCAGGTGTTTATATTTCTGGGGCTACAACAAAAAATGTGTGCTGTTGTGGGTACTCAAGGACTGGAGTTGGGAACCACTGCTGTAGGGGAGCGCATAGTGACAAATGAAAATGGCCATTGCGTATCTGACGTAACGATAGAACGACAATGGTACCATCAGTTACATTTGTTACCTGTTCAGAACACTATAGGGCGGAGGTTAAAGAAACCCTCTCACTCACTTGAATCCTTTTCATGATTCATTTCAAATGGGAGTGAGTGAATTAGCAACTGGCTCCCGTTTCCTCCTCGTGGAACACACCGTCCCCAACCCCAGCCCCAAGAGACTGGCCAGGCTGGCGGTGCCCACACAACTTCTCCCTACAATGGAGGGTAAACGATCTCTCGCTCCACTCCTCCCTCCAGGCTTTAGTAGAGGGGGACAATGGCCTCCGCCCGTGCTAATGCACCTGTCCCACCCATACACCCCTACTAGTAGTGCGCGGGTCAACTGTTTGTTCACTGGCACCCACCTGCAATTGCTAGTAAACCATCTATAACCGCCAGACTATATGTTCAAGAAAATATTTTTATGTGGCAGAAATATTTTTTGACAGGTCATGCAGGATTTTTTTTGCCTGACTTAGATAAGTTTCTGCTTATAATTCCCAACATTTTGGTAGGCTATTTGTTATTCAACTTGCCTATAATTAGATACATTCAGCTTTTTTTCTGTCATTATACGTATGTTACCCTAGAAGACTAAATAAACTCTTGCTCACCAGAATAATGCCAAAAATGGATAGAATGGATGCTTCAATCTAGTTAACATCGGTAAAGTTCCCCGTGATCTCTGATTCTTTCGTGGAGAAAATACGTTTTGGGACCAAGGGACAAAATGCAATAACTTAACAACAAAAAAATGGGAAAGATTGTTTGTGCAACATTTCCAAGTGACATCGGTTTGACTGGTTGTAAGAAAATAGAAAGCTGTGAAATCGACCCAACATGCTGAAAAAAACCAATCATCTCTCCACTCCTGTTCCCAAGGCAAAATTTTGCCTACATTTGTTGCATAATTTTAGTGCAAGAAATTCTACATGAGTTAATAGTAAGGCTATGTGAGAGGTTATAGACCTACAGTCAGAGTCCAGATTTCTGTTTCCATTTAACCCATCTGAACAGTAGGCTACAGTTCCCTTGAAGTGCCATAGGCCTGTTTGAAGTCCCCGTCTTGTGACAAATTTGTATATCACCTCACAAACATCACACATAACAAATCTGGCAGCACTGCTATCATTCTATTTTACCCCTTCACCAAATCTTTCCCAACCATTACTATTCTGGCCCTCTCTTCTCTTCATTCTAAATTCTCCATTTATCCGATTTTCTCGTACTGAATCAAACTCCGACATTGGCCTTTTTGCTTCTGTGGATCGACATGAACCTTTTCAGTCCAATCCCAAAACCATTTGGTGCACGTACAGTGCCTTGCAAAAGTATTCACTCCCCCTTTGCGTTTGTTCCTATTTTGTTGCATTACATTATTTTTACTTAGATTTTATGTAATGGACATACATAAAATAGTCCAAATTGGTGAAGTGAAATGAAAAAAATTACTTGTTTCAAAAAATTATAATAAAAAAAAACGGAAAAGTGGTGTGTGCATATGTATTCACCCCCTTTGCTATGAAGCCCTTAAATAAGATCTGGTGCAACCAATTACCCTCAGAGGTCACATAATCAGTTAAATAAAGTCCACCTGTGTGCAATCTGTGTCACATGATCTGTCACATGACCTCAGTATATATACACCTGTTCTGAAAGCCCCCAGAGTCTGCAACACCACTAAGTGGCACCACCAAGCAAGCGGCACTATAAAGACCAAGGAGCTCTCCAAACAGGTCAGGGACAAAGTTGTGGAGGGGGTTGGGTTATATTAGTACTGATCAGGGTTGGGTTATAAAAAAATATCCAAAACTTTGAACATCTAACGGAGCACCATTAAATCCATTATTATAAAATGGAAAGAATATGCTATCACAACAAACCTGCCAAGAGAGCCCACCAAAACTCACGGACCAGGCAAGGAGAGCATTAATCAGAGAGGCAGCAAAGAGACCAAAGATAACTCTGAAGGAGCTGCAAAGCTCCACAGCGGAGATTGGAGTATCTGTCCATAGGACCACTTTATGCCATACACTCCACAGAGCTGGGCTTTACGGAAGAGTGGCCAGAAAAAAAGCCATTGCTTAAAGAAAGTAATAAGCAAAAATATTTGGTGTTCGCCAAAAGGCATGTGGGAGACTCCCCAAACATATGGAATAAGGTACTCTGGTCAGATGAGACTAAAATTTAGCTTTTCTGCCATCAAGGAAAACACTATGTCTAGCGCAAACCCAACACCTCTCATTACCCCGAGAACATCATGCTGTGGAGATGTTTTTCACCAGCAGGGACTGGGAAACTGGTCGGAATTGAAGGAATGACAGATGGAGCTAAATACAGGGAAATTCTTGAGGGAAACCTGTTTCAGTTTTTTCCAGAGATTTGAGCCTGGGACGGAGGTTCACCTTCCAGCAGGACAATGACCCTAAGCATACTGCTAAAGCAACACTCGAGTGGTTTAAGGGGAAACATTTACATGTCTTGGAATGGCCTAGTCAAAGCCCAGACCTCAATCCAATTGAGAATTTGTTGTATGACTTAAAAATTAATGTACACCAGCGGAACCCATCCAAGCTGGAGCAGTTTTGCCTTAATAAAGAATGGGCAAAATTCCCAGTGGCTAGATGTGCCAAGCTTATAGAGACATACCCCAAGAGACTTGCAGCTGTAACTGCTGCAAAAGTATTGACTTTGGGGGGGGTGGGGGGGGGTGAATAGTTATGCACGCTCAAGTTTTCAGTTTGTTTGTCTTATTTCTTGTTTGTTTCACAATAAAAAAAAGATTTTGCATCTTCAAAGTGGTAGGCATGTTGTGTAAATCAAATTATTCAAATCCCCCCACAAATCCATTTTAATTCCAGGTCACAAGGCAACAAAATAGGAAAAATGCTATGGTTGGTGAATACTTTCGCAAGCCACTGTACAGTTAGGACAGTTAGGCCTTGAAGCTCAGGCTGATGCACTAATGCCAGATAGCTTAAGATAATGAAAGAAACACATCAATGTAGCCTATAGATTTAAATTGCACAAAATGTATACATTTATGGATTTTTAAGGTATTGTTTTCTCTTTATTCAATCTGCCCGCCACCCACCCGCCCTTCATCCACACAATATTTGATGACTCTAAACCCACCCACCCCGCAGATATAACTGCAGGGACTGAAGTTATGAGTCAACCCGCACATCACTAACCCCTACACCTCAACCAGCAGCCCAGTCCAGGCTGGAGGAAAGACAGGGGCCAAGGGGAGGCGAGCCCCACCCTCTCCAGAGTTGTTTCCTGAGGATATCCTCCCACAGCTCTGAGAGAAAAATCTGCCAGCACTGCCTGGCCCCTGACGCCAACAATAAGAGCCTGGACTGGGAGGGGTAGATCTGAGCTGATCTGGCCATTCTAGGCTCAAATGTGGCTAACCTAGGTTGGATGTGGCTATACTAGGCTGGGCTACGACAGACGGGGGGGGGGGCTGAGGCTGACGCAGCCTACACAATGCAACATGGGAGGAGGAAAAGCTCTTTGAACAAATGGAGGTTTCTGTTAAGTTGACCATATGTTGATACAGATACAGTCGAGAGTTCTAAAATAGATGTGGGCTGAAGGGGCTCACTCTAATAAAACACATCAAAGAATGAGTAACAGGAAAAGGGCATTCAGCATATGTGAAGTGTGAACTAGCCCTTGAGATGGAGACAAAACACACTCATACTGTATTGAGATCTGAACAACTTTACACTCCTAACAGATACTCCTTTCTCAACTAATAAAATGTGTTCTTGATGCTTAACTTTGAGTCAAACATCCATGCAGATTGGGATGAAAGAGCTCTTTGAGACTGGCTGCCTGGGAGGACTGTCAGCTGTCCAGATATGTGATCAAATTAGAGGCTGACGCAGAATACAGCAAAATCACTGTTTGAACTAACTGCTATGCCAGCTAAAACAACATGGTATGAACTCAGACACCATTTGCAGTGGGAGGTATTAAAGGTGTACTAAATTGTGTACGATGTGCTGTTGAGAAGTGGTACTTCCACATATCCACCCATACACTGTTACGCCCTGACCTTAGAGAGACTTTTATTTCTCTATGTTTGGTTAGGTCAGGGTGTGATTAGGGTGGGCATTCTAGGTTTTCTGTTTCTATGTTTTCTATTTCTTTGTTGTTTTTTGCCATGTGTGGTTCCCAATCAGAGGCAGCTGTCTAACGTTGTCTCTGATTGGGGATCATATATAAGTTGGTATTTTCCGTTTTGGTTTTGTGGCGAGTTATTTTCTGTTTAGCTGTTTTGTTGCCTGACAGAACTGTGCACTTTTGTTTTTTCTACTTTGTTATTTTGTTGCGGTGTTCAGTTAATTAAAAATCATGAACGCCCACCACGCTTCACCTTGGTCTCCTTCTTCAACCCACGAGAGCCGTTACATACACACCTGCGTCCATACAGAGTCACATTGTGGAAATTTTATACATGGCCTTTTACACTATTTTGGAAAGCTACACAAGACTTACAACACCCATCATACAAAACATTTTAAGATCCGATTTGAGGAGACCCAATTGGATCGGTTCCAGACCACTAACCCTGTTCAAAGCAGCAGTATTGCCAATGTACCCATAATGCAAAAGCTATATACCCCATAACAGCCCCAGACTGTTAATTGAATTAGGGCTGTGTGTACCCGGTTGCAACCACAAACAAATGACTGGCTCACTGAGGTATTCTCATGAAAAACGTTCCTAAAAGTGGTTTAACCTCAGCCAGAGGGGCTCCAGGCAATAACACCAAAGGCAGCATGACACACAGGACCATATCCCTCTGAGCTTTAGTTAACTTTGATGAATGAATCACCTTGTCATTTTAAAAAAATATATATTTAACCTTTATTTAACTAGGCAAGTCCGTTAAGAACAAATTCTTATTTCATTACGCAGTCATTGATAGGTTTAGGATCAATTATAATGTAATTTATTTATTCAATTCAATTCACTTCCTGGTCATTAGCCTACTGTATCCGAGCCTCTCTATTGCAGTTAAAACTGCACAGAGTGACAAATAAACTGCAGTGGTGGACATGTTATATGACCAAATTAGCTAGATTAGATTAATATCAGGGGGGGGTGCATACTTTACATACTTTACATTGTGTCAACTCCAACCAGCTGCTGTACATACTAATCTGTAACAGCAGATGTTTTAATAGGCCCAGGCACCAGCTAACTCAAAAGGGCATTCTTATGTAGGGCCCCAGAGACAAAGGCCATAGAAAAGCCTTACATACTAAAAACAAACTAAATATAGCATGGCCATTTTGCTGCCAAAATGATGGGGGAATCAATTGTGTTGAGGCCCATTGAACTGTACATGTTTCGTAAAGATTGGGGATTGAATATATTGTTGGCCCTGTAATAACTTTCAGAGAAAAACTGAGTGAAACACCACAGATTTCAGATGGCGTGTTTCCAGTCAGTTACAGCCTGTTTTTCTAGATTTCAGATGACGTGTTTCCAGTCAGTTACAGCCTGTTTTTCTAGAGCATTGGTCACCAACCTTTTCTGAATCAAGATCACTTTCGCAGTCTAAGGGAAAGCCGAGATATATATTTTTAAGCATGACTTATAAAAGGTTACATTAACCTAATAAAAACAGTTCTGTAGGAATGAGGTTTGTGCAGTAAGCCTAATACATTATCACAGCATATTGTCTGGCCTGCCAATATTGTTATTCTCAGACCAAATTATATTTAAAAAGTTGAGTTTTGATAACAAAATAGATCAGTTGGTGTAGCACTTGCGAAGAACAGCTGAGCATAAACTGAACTCATTTGCAAATAATTTGCTTTTATGTTTTCCTAGACTGACAGTACCTTCATCTGATGGGTCATGCTGCTTTCAAGACAACTGGGAACTCGGTGAAAAAAACTAGGTCAAGTCATGACGTCAGTGACCTTTAGGTCGGAAAGTCGGAGCTCTAGAAAGATGACAGAGTTTCCGTCTTAGAAGTCTGTCACGAACCGGCTCAAATCCCGTAACAAACATGGAGATAACGTGGAGATAAGGAATAACAAAAATATATTTATTAACTGAGGTAACCTAGATACAATTAACAATGGTGTGTGTATTCAGTCATCAGTAGTGTAATTGAGTGGTTGCATGTATATAGGTGATAATGAGGAGTGTTGAAAGATGCCAAAGCAATCAAACAAAACCGGCCCCAAAAAATGCCACAACCAAAATCAATGCAGTGTGTCAGTGCAGTGTGTCTGCACTGCTTGGCAGGTAGCCTAGTGGTTAGGGTGTTGGGCCAGTAACCATAAAGGTTGACTTGCCTAGTTAAATAAAAGTTACATTTATTTTGAAATCAACAAAAATATACACTGCTCAAAAAAATAAAGGGAACACTAAAATAACACATCCTAGATCTGAATGAATGAAATATTCTTATTAAATTCTTTTTTCTTTAAATAGTTGAATGTGCCGACAACAAAATCACACAAAAATTATCAATGGAAATCAAATTTATCAACCCATGGAGGTCTGGATTTGGAGTCACACTTAAAATTTATGTGGAAAACCACACTACAGGCTGATCCAACTATGATGTAATGTCCTTAAAACAAGTCCAAATGAGGCTCAGTAGTGTGTGTGGCCTCCACGTGCCTGCATGACCTCCCTACAACGCCTGGGCATGCTCCTGATCCTGAGGGATCTCCTCCCAGACCTGGACTAAAGCATCCGCCAACTCCTGGACAGTCTGTGATGCAACGTGGCGTTGGTGGATGGAGCGAGACATGATGTCCAAGATGTGCTCAATTGGATTCAGGTCTGGGGAACGGGCGGGCCAGTCCATAGCATCAATGCCTTCCTCTTGCAGGAACTGCTGACACACTCCAGCCACATGAGGTCTAGCATTGTCTTGCATTAGGAGGAACCCAGGGCCAACCGCACCAGCATATAGTCTCACAAGTTGTCTGAGGATCTCATCTCGGTACCTAATGGCAGTCAGGCTACCTCTGGTGAGCTCATGGAGGGCTGTGCGGCCCCAAAGAAATGCCACCCCACACCATGACTGACCCACCGCCAAACCGGTCATGCTGGAGGATGTTGCAGGCAGCAGAATGTTTTCCACGGCGTCTCCAGAATCTGTCACGTCTGTCACATGTGCTCAGTGTGAACCTGCTTCCATCTGTGAAGAGCACAGGGCGCCAGTGGTGAATTTGGCAATCTTGGTGTTCTCTGGCAAATGCCAAACATCCTGCACGGTGTTGGGCTGTAAGCACAACCCCTACCTGTGGACGTCGGGCCCTCATACCACCCTCATGGAGTCATGACCGTTTGAGCAGACACATGCACATTTGTGGCCTGCTGGAGGTAATTTTGCAGGGCTCTGGCAGTGCTCCTCCTGCTCCTCCTTGCACAAAGGTGGAGGTAGCGGTTCTGCTGCTGGGTTGTTGCCCTCCTACGGCCTCCTCCACGTCTCCTGATGTACTGGCCTGTCTCCTGTACTGGCCTGTCACCGCCAGCATTCAAAAGTGACAAAAACAGCAGCCAGGAAGCATAGGAACTGAGAAGTGGTCTGTGGTCACCACCTGCAGAGCCACTCCTTTATTGGGGGTGTCTTGCTAATTGCCTATAATTTCCACCTGTTGTCTATTCCATTTGCACAACAGCATGTGAAATTTATTGTCAATCAGTGTTGCTTCTTAAGTGTACAGTTTGATTTCACAGAAGTGTGATGACTTGGAGTTACATTATGTTGTTTAAGTGTTCCCTTTATTTTTTTGAGCAGTGTATATTCAAAGTAGCCACCCTTTGCCTTGATGACAGCTTTGCACACTCTTGGCATTCTCTCAACCAGCTTCATAAGGTAATCACCTGGAACGCATTTCAAGTAACAGGTGTGCCTTGTTAAAAGTACATTTGTGGAATTTCTTTCCTTCTTAATGCGTTTGAGCCAATCAGTTGTGTTGTGACAAGGTAGGCGTGGTATGCAGAAGATAGACCAATTTGGTAAAATACCAAGTCCATATATTGGCAAGAACAGCTTAAATAAGAAAAGAGAAACGACAGTCCATCATTACTTTCAAACATGAAGGTCAGTCTATCCGCAAAATGTCAAGAACTTTGAAAGTTTCTTCAAGTGCAGTTGCAAAAACCATCAAGCGCTATGATGAAACTAGCTCTCATGAGGACCGCCACAGAAAAGGAAGTCCCAGAGTTACCTCTACTGCAGAGGATAAGTTCATTAGAGTTAACTGCACCTCAGAATGCAGCCCAAATAAATGCTTCACAGAGTTGAAGTAACACGTGTTTAACACTTTTTTGGTTACTAAATTCCATATGTGTTTTTTCATAGTTTTGATGTCTTCACTATTATTCTACAATGTAGAAAATAGTAAAAAAATAAAGAAAAAACCTTGAATGAGTAGGTGTGTCCAAACTTTTGACTGGTACTGCATATATATTTTTTATATTCTAACGGTTATTGACTGGCCAACTACAGTCATCCAAAATTCAATGACCGTCACAGCCCTAATAGTGACCAGTGTGAAAAACATCAATCAGATGTGTCTCTGTTCTGTGACATCATAATTAGAGATGCACCGATATGACATTTTTGGCCGATACCGATATCCGAAACTTTCCTTGCCAACAAAAACAACAACCCGATACCGATAATCGATATTAAACATTTTAGCGGCCTTTTAAGCATTCTACTACAGTTAAATAGTTAACACACACACATGGACGCAGCGGTCTAAGGCACTGCATCTCAGTGCAAGAGGCGTCACTACAGTCCATGATTGGGAGTCCCATAGAGCGCCGCGCAATTGGCCCAGCGTCGTCCGGGTTTGGGGGGGGTAGGCCGTCATTGTAAATAAGAATTTGTTCTTAACTGTCTTGTCTAGTTAAATGGAGGTTACACACACACACACACACCCCACACTGACCAAAAAGTTATTTGGTTGGCAATTACGTATGTCCCCATTACCTGTAAAACATAATCAAAACCTATTTCTTTCACTTACTTTTGTGCTGTTTCGTTGTTCATTTGTTCAGTAGTCTCATTCTCAAACAGGATTTCTCTGGAGCACCGTTTGGATCTTTGCGTGTCAAAAAATATTCTATTTAACACTATTTGACGTGTCAAATAAGCTTGTTGACCAATCAGGACTTGAACATGACTGCACGTCACATAACAAAACAATGTTCTTCCCCAACAACATAGCAAAACGACATAATCTGTTTCAGTAGCAATAGTTAGCTAGCTAACTATATAGCTAGGTGTCATCATCTAAAATAACCCTCATTTATAAGACAGTTCTTATTTGATTAATGGTGGTCAGACCCATCTATGTGAAGCTAGCCACAATAAGGATTAGCCACAATAGTGGACTTTGCGGTTAGCCTTCAAAATAAAAGTATTGCATAATTCTACTATTTGTATTCATTTGCATCACTGTCAATGACATACTTTTATTTTGAAGGCAAACCGCAAATTCCACTATTGTGCCTAATCCTTATTGCGGCTAGCTTCACAACACATAGCCCGGTACGGTCGAGCCTCATTAGTCAGATGAAGCTAGCTAGCTGCTTACAACGTTAGCTTTGGGCAACAGGGTTAAGTTGCTGGCTAGATATTTATTTTCATGAACTGAAGTTCAATTTCAATAGGCGAACAACAAGTGGCAACCTAGCTAATACTTACTCACAAGGATTCCCTCAATCATTTCTAAGAATAATGAAAATGACTGCAGTTTTTACTGGTCATTGTTTTCAGGCTGGTTGTATTGGTGCTAGCTAGGTACCAAGCTAAAGCTAGCTACACCAGAAGTTGCAGTCGAACAAATGATGCTTTATTACCAACGCGGTATTGTAAACACATCGTTCGTGGCCGGTGTTTGCTCGTTTGCTGACTTTTTTGCACAGCTTTGACAGTGCAACTGTATCTTTTTTGACATGCAAAGACCCACACAGAGTTCCATAGTATGTATGTCGTGAAGCTAATAGCAGTGACTCAACTACCGTGTAACTCCGGTAGGGCAACATCGGAAAAATAGCGCACTTGGTAGTGTTAACCGGTGCTCGACCAGTCGGCAAAAGCCAACATCACCCACGACCGAGAACCGTTGATTGTCAAGGGCAATGAATTCCATTATCTTGGCTTTAATGGATTTCGCCTTTGGTCTCACTGAAATGTTGTTACTCTTTCAAATGACTGCTCGACTTGTTGACTGCTCGATCCACACAGCAGACATTGTGGGCTAGGTTAGGAATGCTGTGTTGCACGTGTAGCGCAACATTTTACGTGGCGTCATATAGGTATGCACGGTAGCTTTGACATCGGTTTTGCACATCAGGCATAAGACATCGGCCGATACCGATGTTGGCATTTTTAGCTAATATTGGCCGATTCCGATATGTTCACCGATATATCGTGCAGCCCTAATCATAATGACATTATTGGTGCTAAAACATCCATTAAAAGACCACATGCCCCAGTCTCAGGTATTCTAAGGGAGGATGTGTGAACGGCTGTGGCTTGCAGTCACCTATGGAGGAGGTGTCACACTAGTGTTTCTCTGTGTGTGTGTGTGTGTGTGTGTTCCATCTGCAGGCAGGAGAAAGACATCAAAGAGCACTGCTAGACATTTGCCTCCAAAGTACTACATCTGGTAAAATCGCCTGGCTGGAGTCCCAGGTCTCCCACCCCGAGTCAGAGGCCAGAAGACACTTTCATCAATTACACACACCCCACACAAAGAAACACACACACACCTCTGTCTCTATCTTCAGTGCTAGGCCCTTTCACACTCCATTCACATATACTGAGCCAGACGAGACCAAATTAACAATACCAAATTAACACGTTGATTTTCAAACGACACACCATTCACACTGGGAAAAGATCAAAACACATTTGCTCTACTGATCAATCAGATCCAATGACCAACACACGTCAAGATGGCTGTGTCACCCTGGCCCCTAACAAAAAACATGAGGGAAAGGTGACTATGTAGATGAGCGTGACCTTTTCCATATCTTAATTGCAGGATTTGCCATGCACTTTAGGTAGATGTGGATTGGTATAGGCCTATGTGGACTACGATTGCTAGACATCAAAGTGATATTGTAGTCAAAACAGTGCCAATTATTATTCCAACGCGCTTGAAGGTCCGCACTGATAACGGACTAACAAGAGAAACTTACAATTAAATATTTTCAGTCCTGAAATGTGACAATCTGATTTGAGAAATGCAATTTGCAACAATGTTTCTCATCATAACCTTCCCAAAGTAACATTCCCATTACAGTAGCACAGCAACAAGTGTTTCGGGCATTATGATTATTTCACAGCCGTGCTCAACTCATCTAAAACTTAATGAACTCTTACGAAAAAAGACTGCAGTTAGAGTGCAGTACAACTGCAGTTATAAACTGGGTGGTTTGAGCCCATTCGGATTGGCTAAAAGCCGTGGTATATGAGACCGTATACCACGGGTATGACAAAACATTTACTTTTACTGCTCTAATTACATTGGTAACCAGCTTATAATAGCAATAAGGCTCCTCGGGGGTTTGTGATACATGGCCAATATACCACTGCTAAGGGATGTGTCCAGGCTCCGCGTTGCGCCTTCATATATTGGCCATATACCACACATCCACTTCTCCTCTGGCCTTATTGCTTAATTAGGGTGCAGTATAACTGCTGTATGCTGCAAATATTGCGTCCAAAATACTACAGTCCACTGCAGTTACTGCACTTTTACTGCAGTTTCAAAACAGCAATATTTTTTTATAAGGGAACTGTTACAATGGTGTAACAATGCGACAGCGCAGTTAAATCAACGAATTGTAACGAATCTTGATCTGCAAAGGTGTAACCACGGACATCTTCGCAGCTCAAGCGGAATTGAATGATAGCACACAAACAGTTACTTTTTCACCTCAAGAGCAACATACCATTTTCATAGGATTCCAAGTTTCATTCAAATCCGATCACCTCAAATACAGAAGAGCTCCCCGTGAACAGGTTGAAGAAGGGAAATGCCCGAATCCGAAACCCACACGTTGGGCATGGAGGATGGAAAGTAAACGTTGAGCTTGGCGCTTTGAGAAATATAACTGCTTCCCTTGCGTTGTTGTTTTGGGACGTGATTTAACCCTACTAGCATCAACCACTGAATGAGCAAAGACTGTCCCCCTTTGAGGACCACAGTTGAAAAGCTTTTATCAGTTGGTTGTTACCTTCCTGTCTCCCCTCCCCCAAACCAAACTGCCCCCAAACTTACCAGCATCCCCATCACGTCTGTCCAGAGTTTGGAAAAACTGTCAGACACCGCGCCGCCCGCCTCGGGTTCTACGAAAGCGGCTGCCTGGTCGCCTTGGCCCTCCATAATGTCTATGGTTATGAAGTATTGCCTTTAGCGCACATTTAATCCGTGACCATACACAATTGGTTGGCTACAAAAACGGTGGCGACCCGTGGTGGGTGACAGACACCTCTGCTTGAGAAAGTTGTCCCTGTCTCAGCCTTGTCCCTGTCTCATTCAGTATTCATTCCTTGGGAGAAAAAATGACTGCAGGTTTGAACGCTCTCCAAATACCCTCAGACCTGCTTGTGAAGTGAAACAAGTGCCCTAAAACTCCGGGGCAAGTTGAATATGTGCCCTTTACGCGAATACATGCACTACATATTGCAATAACACTTATACAGCTCAGTCAACACAGCAGAAGCCTGGTTCCAATTGCATGGATTCCATATGAAAAGTTCACTTGGTTGAGCTCCCCGCAGCACCGTGCCCTTGCACTGAAAATATCCACCTAGTTATCTTCTTCCACTATGTCCGGAGAGAACGAAGTCAAAACGAATAAAAAAACTCAATCGCGAATTTAGAGAAATATTTCCATTTAACAGCAAAGTAAGAGAAAACGCCCGAAGACCTTTTTCCTTGTCCGTAATTATCCACGCTCCCTCCTCCAACAGTGATCTCCAGCAACAGTTCGCTCTAGTTCACCCGACTGCTGTAGCAGCTCACTCCTCCCAGCAAAAACACTTCGACAACAGAAAAGTCCTCTGGTGTCAGTCTCCTCTGCTCTAACCAAAGGAAATCTTCAATCGATGTAGTATATTTCGCAAACTTCTCAAAGCCAGTAAAGGTGGTGGGACGTTGCCAGATGGACGTACACTACTGGAGTGTACAAAACATTAGGAACACCTGCTCTTTTCCACCACATAGACCAAGGACGGGCCAAATTAGGCCCGCAGAGTAATTTTAACAAAAATACACAACTAAAAACTACCGAGGTGCAATGTTCGAAATGTGTTTGTACATCAGCAGTCACTTAATTAGAACTGGCAGCAAAACATTTTTAGATATGTAAATGTGTAGCGAATGGTCGAATTGGGGCCCATTAATCAACAGTTATCATTTTAAAAAGAGCAAACATTTGCCTCCACCCTATGGAAAAATGAGTAGAATTGCAAGAAAATAAAACGGCATTTCTTTTCTCTCTGCCTGCGGAGAAAATTTGTAATATTGCATTCAATTAGTTATAAAATGACATAATATTATCTCTGCACAAAGACAAAATGTGTTCATTTTCAGGAAATATGGATACCGGTATGCAGATCCACAAGCCACCTTGCAGAGTCCATGCACGATGAATTTAGCCTGTTCTGGATGCAAAAGGGGGTGCAACTCAATTTTAGGAAGGTGTTCCTAATTTTTTGTACACTCAGTTTATAAACCCTTTATTAGGCTACTGAGCGCTTGTCGTGTTGCTTTTCAACCATTCTCCACACAATTTTATCAAAACTAAATATTTTTAGGACGGGTGATGTACACCATGCCCTATTAGCAAATAAGGAAAACTTCACAGAGCCCAGAAAAAAGTATATAAAATGGAATAGACTACACATTGAATTTCTGAATATGTGTATAATGTATGGGTCCCACTGTACCACAGCAGTAACAGTGGAAAAACTACAAACCTGTCCACTACATTATAATATTTATGTAACTACATGTCATTATAAAACACTTGTGCGAGCCGGAACGGCTTACAGGGTAGGAGCCTATCTCCCGTTTTGTAGCATGAGGCAGCTTGATGTACACGTACACCAACTGGAAAAGACGCTAGTCTATCGCCAGGCCTTACCTCCTTAACGCTGATTGCCAAGTGGAGATGCATCAGGTCCCATTTTTACAGTCTTTGGTATGACTCGACCAACTCACAACCTTCCAATCTCAGGGCGAATGCTTTAACCACAAGGACACTGAATTGGTCCACTGCTTCATATAGGTTAGTGTAATTAGTGTAACGATGACAAGAAAATCTGTAGAACGTTTATCCACTTATTTACAGTAGTTATCCCTATGGGTAAAAACTACCAGACGTCATAGAGTTATAAATAAAACCAAATTATGCTGCATACAATTCTCAATTCTACAATAATTTTGCACCTGGCATACATCTCTGGATTCTACATTGTGTTGAATGGATGATTAGGTGTTTGTGTTGCTCTTACCGGGCAACTACTGTAGCCAGGCTCACTGAATAAGTCTTGACTGTGTCTCAGTGTGTCTCTGTGCTGCCAGAAGCACGCGTCTCTGAGAGAGCAGCGTGTCTGGTGAACAGCAACAGCTGCCTGGTCTTGTGACAGATTCCAGAATAGAGAGAGAGAGAGAGAGAGAGAGAGAGAGAGAGAGAGAGAGAGAGAGAGAGAGAGAGGACAATACAACCTAAAACCCTGGCCTACCATTGTGTCAAACACTAACTTCTCCATAATGTGGAATGGACAATGACACATTCGATCTGCCCCTGGGCTACTTAACTCCAAACTTTATGTCGTGAAACGTGATCAGAGGCTCTTTGAGGATTACAGGGGCGGTGTGTTATATTCCTGTAGGTGACGGTCGCTCCTCCATTCCCCTGTTCTCTCCACCACACACACTAATTGGCCTAATCTGCACAAAACACAGAGGCTAGGCTATGGACGGAGAATGTCTTCCACAGGCCTGTGACTAGCAGCAGCTTCTCAACAGTGTCCTGCTAACAGTCTAAACACATAAAACACAGGCTGCACAACCTCAGCTTTGTTCGACCTCCCCTCAGGGTCATTCACCACTGACCCAGCCCTTACACCCCCCCCCCCCCCCCCACCCCCCCGGGGCTGGGCACTGGCCCTGGGCCAGCCTGCCGGAGGGGGCTCTGAAATGGTGGGAGTGGGAGGGTTTGGGATGGTGAGTATGTGTGTGTGCACATGCATATGTGCACGTGACGTGTGTGCTTATTTCCCTCACATTATTTTCCTACAACATCAGGTAATGTTGGAGGAACCATGATTATGTCTCTAGAAGCACCACCACCAGCCTTCAACTGCTGAGGCGTTGTGTCCCTACTGGCAACCCCTCTCACTTCCTTGTTCCATCCTACCCTTCCCCCACTACAGGATAGGTTAGGACAGGTCACAGGATACGCCCCTCACTGTGCCCCACCTGTAATGGCTCTAACAGAGGGGTCAGCTTGCTAATGAGGGGAAAAGAGACAGTCTGTTGACTCAGAGCACACATTAAACACAGCCTCTGTTAATGCATAAAAGTGCGTGCGCGCGCGTGTGTGTGTGTACCTGGCTGTGTAATCTCGTTCCTTTTCCATCACCTCCAGATAGTAGGTGTCATGTTGCCAGATAAAACCCTCTGTTGAGGCAGTCAATACTGCACTTACTGCTTCCTTCACCAAGGCCGATCTCCATTGAATGTATCCAGCAGGGATAGGCAACTGTCAACTTTAGTTGAGGGTTAGAATAGTAGAATACACAAGGTGCAATTTCGAAATTTGGTTGTGTGCATCAGCTGTTTCTCAGTCACTGACGGGCACTCAATTAGCCCATGTAGCAAACATTTTGTAGATTGGTAAATTAGTCTAGCGGACAGCTATATACACTTGTAGTAATCAAGGTTGAATTACCGACCGGTGGGCCCCCATTGATTTTGTTTGTTACTCTCACTCTGATATATTAAAAACAGCAAATGTGTAGAATTGTAGCAAACTTGCAACATGTTGGCAAAATTAGTAGAATTGCAGGAAATTCACTTTAAAACAGAGGGGGAGACCAACAACATTTTGGTTTGGGCGCCCAAAAGGCTAGGGCCGGCTCTGATTGCATGAGTGGGTATGGATTTGGGTACATAAAAGACAAGCCTAGCTCGTAGTCTGCCCCACTTCAGAGTGAGGATGAAGAGGAGCAGGGAAGAGAAGTGTGTCCCTGGATAACATTAGAGCCCCGTGGCCCTGACAGACTTACAGATATTACACATGACATGAAGACCCACATCCACACACAACTCACAACCAACCCTCTCACTAACATGTATGGGTCTTTTAGGCAACGTATAATAACATATCATCTATGTCACTCCTCTAGTCATCAGCTCTGTGATAAAGACAACAGTCCTAAGGGGGAGCAGAGAGGAGATATGGTACATAAGAGGACAAAGAGGGAGTGGAGGAAGATAAAGTGAGGCAGAGGAGTGCTGGACCTCCCCAGTTAGTGAAAGTGACCCATGGCGGTCAGTGGCCCCTGGCCTGAAAATAGCCCCCAGGGGTCATGACCCTGTCGGGCAGGACAGATAAACAATCTGGTGGAGGGACAGACCCAACCAGACACACAGGAAGACCTCTGTTTTATTACTGCACCACAGGATGCTAGGACCACAGAGAGAAATGGTAGTACCATGGTAGTACCATATAGGGACTGCTACTAGTTATGTACTTCTATGCTATGGGAACTACTACCGTGTAACAACAAAATATCTGTGGCATAGTATATTTAAAATGTGTTAAGTGAAAATATATATTTTAATTTCATTACTTTTTATGTTTCATTGCAAAGACAATCAATGTGGCACCAGGGTGATATGCAACAAAAAGTAAGTTTGTTAAAATAATATTTCTTCATATGTCTCTGGTTTCCTGGTTAGATAAATCAAAATATACATTTGATTTGTATTTTAAGGGCAGTCTTTCTCCCAGTCATCCCTGTGTTGTAGCTATTCTAATTAAGCCCTGTGTTTCTCATTTCCTAATTCTTTCACATGATAATTGGGGACCATGGTTCTCCAGCCTGGTCTCATACATATGTGACCTATTAAATGTAAATACGGGACACTCAATTTTAAAGGGAAAGGGAAGGGGGATACTTAGTAGGTTGCAAAACTGAATGCATTCAACTGAAATGTGTCTTCAGCATATAACCCAACCCGTCTGAATCATATTAGAATGGTATGTTACGTTTGGTATGGTTACATTAGACAGAAGGTTTCTTAAGACAAAACAAAATTAGGGTGGTGGTTGGGGTAGAGGGGTTGGTGTATGAAAACAAATTTCTAGCAACCTTAAGGTTGTGTGTTTGAATCTCATCACAGACAACTTTAATATTTCAGCAACCTTTCAACTACTTACTACTTTTTAGCTACTTTGCAATTACTTAGCATGTTAACTAACCATTCCCTTAAGCCTTTAACCTAACCTCACTACTTCCGGCGCCGACAGAGATGGCCGCCTCGCTTCGCGTTCCTAGGAAACTATGCAGTTTTTTGTTTTTTTACGTGTTATTTCTTACATTGGTACCCCAGGTCATCGTGGGTTTCATTACATAAAGTCGAGAAGAACTACTGAACATAAGAGCAGCGTCAACTCACCATCAGTACGACCAAGAATATGACTTTCGCGAAGCGGATCCTGTGTTCTGCCTTTCACCCAGGACAACGGAATGGATCCCAGCCGGCGACCCAAAAAAACGACTTCGTAAAAGGGGGAAACGGAGCGGTCTTCTGGTCAGACTCCGGAGACGGGCACATCGTGCACCACTCCCTAGCATTCTTCTCGCCAATGTCCAGTCTCTTGACAACAAGGTTGATGAAATCCGAGCAAGGGTAGCATTCCAGAGGGACATCAGAGACTGTAACGTTCTTTGCTTCACGGAAACATGGCTCACTGGAGAGATGCTTTCGGAGTCGGTGCAGCCAGCTGGTTTCTCCACGCATCGCACAGACAGAAACAAACATCTTTCTGGTAAGAAGAGGGGCGGGGGCGTATGCTTCATGGTTAACGTGACGTGGTGTGATCATAACAACATACAGGTACTCAAGTCCTTCTGTTCACCTGATTTAGAATTCCTCACAATCAAATGTCGACCGCATTATCTACCAAGGGAATTCTCTTCGATTATAATCACAGTCGTATATATTCCCACCCAAGCAGACACATCGATGGCTCTGAACGAACTTTATTTGACTCTGTGCAAACTGGAATCCATTTATCCGGAGGCTGCATTCATTGTAGCTGGGGATTTTAACAAGGCTAATCTGAAAACAAGGCTCCCTAAATTTTATCAGCATATCGATTGCACAACCAGGGCTGGAAAAACCTTGGATCACTGCTATTCTAACTTCCGCGACGCAAATAAGGCCCTGCCCCGCCCTCATTTCGGAAATGCTGACCACAACTGCATTTTGTTGATCCCTGCCTACAGACAGAAACTAAAACAAGAAGCTCCCGTGCTGAGGTCTGTTCAACGCTGGTCCGACCAATCTGACTCCACACTCCAAAACTGCTTCCATCACGTGGACTGGGATATGTTTCGTATTGCGTCAGACAACAACATTGACGAATACGCTGATTCGGTGAGCGAGTTCATTAGAATGTGTGTTGAAGATGTCGTTCCCATAGCAACGATTAAAACATTCCCAAACCAGAAACCGTGGATTGATGGCAGCATTCGTGTGAAACTGAAAGCGCAAACCACTGCTTTTAATCAGGGCAAGGTGACCGGAAACATGACCGAATACAAACAGTGTAACTATTCCCTCCGCAAGGCAATCAAACAAGCTAAGCGTCAGTATAGAGACAAAGTAGAATCTCAATTCAACGGCTCAGACACAAGAGGTATGTGGCAGGGTCTACAGTCAATCACGAATTACAAAAAGAGAACCGGCCCCGTCACGGACCAGGATGTCTTGCTCCCAGGCAGACTAAATAACTTTTTTGCCCGCTTTGAGGACAATACAGTGCCACTGACACGGCCCGCAACTAAAACATGCGGACTCTCCTTCACTGCAGCCGACGTGAGGAAAACATTTAAACGTGTCAACCCTCGCAAGGCTGCAGGCCCAGACGGCATCCCCAGCCACGCCCTCAGAGCATGCGCAGACCAGCTGGCTGGTGTGTTTACGGACATATTCAATCAATCCCTATCCCAGTCTGTTGTTCCCACATGCTTCAAGAGGGCCACCATTGTTCCTGTTCCCAAGAAAGCTAAGGTAACTGAGCTAAACGACTACCGCCCCGTAGCACTCACTTCCGTCATCATGAAGTGCTTTGAGAGACTAGTCAAGGACCATATCACCTCCACCCTACCTGACACCCTAGACCCACTCCAATTTGCTTACCGCCCAAATAGGTCCACAGACGATGCAATCTCAACCACACTGCACACTGCCCTAACCCATCTGGACAAGAGGAATACCTATGTGAGAATGCTGTTCATCGACTACAGCTCGACATTTAACACCATAGTGCCCTCCAAGCTCGTCATCAAGCTCGAGACCCTGACCCTCGACCCCGCCCTGTGCAACTGGGTACTGAACTTCCTGACAGGCCGCCCCCAGGTGGTGAGGGTAGGCAACAACATCTCCACCACGCTGATCCTCAACACTGGGGCCCCACAAGGGTGCGTTCTGAGCCCTCTCCTGTACTCCCTGTTCACCCACGACTGCGTGGCCACGCACGCCTCCAACTCAATCATCAAGTTTGCGGACGACACAACAGTGGTAGGCTTGATTACCAACAACGACGAGACGGCCTACAGGGAGGAGGTGAGGGCCCTCGGAGTGTGGTGTCAGGAAAATAACCTCACGCTCAACGTCAACAAAACTAAGGAGATGATTGTGGACTTCAGGAAACAGCAGAGGGAACACCCCCTATCCGCATCGATGGAACAGTAGTGGAGAGGGTAGTAAGTTTTAAGTTCCTCGGCGTACACATCACAGACAAACTGAATTGGTCCACCCACACAGACAACATCGCGAAGAAGGCGCAGCAGCGCCTCTTCAACCTCAGGAGGCTGAAGAAATTTGGCTTGTCACCAAAAGCACTCACAAACTTCTACAGATGCACAATCGAGAGCATCCTGTCGGGCTGTATCACCGCCTGGTACGGCAACTGCTCCGCCCACAACCATAAGGCTCTCCAGAGGGTAGTGAAGTCTGCACAACGCATCACCGGGGGCAAACTACCTCCCCTCCAGGACACCTACACCACCCGATGTCACAGGAAGGCCATAAAGATCATCAAGGACAACAACCACCCGAGCCACTGCCTGTTCACCCCGCTATCATCCAGAAGGCGAGGTCAGTACAGGTGCATCAAAGCTGGGACCGAGAGACTGAAAAACAGCTTCTATCTCAAGGCCATCAGACTGTTAAACAGCCACCACTAACATTGAGTGGCTGCTGCCAACACACTGACTCAACTCCAGCCACTTTAATAATGGGAATTGATGGGAAATGATGTAAAATATATCACTAGCCACTTTAAACAATGCTACCTAATATAATGTTTACATACCCTACATTATTCATCGCATATGTATATACTGTACTCTATATCATCTACTGCATCTTTATGTAATACATGTATCACTAGCCACTTTAACTATGCCACTTTGTTTACATACTCATCTCATATGTATATACTGCACTCAATACCATCTACTGTATCTTGCCCATGCCGCTCTGTACCATCACTCATTCATATATCTTTATGTACATATTCTTTATCCCCTTACACTTGTGTCTACAAGGTAGTAGTTTTGGAATTGTTAGCTAGATTACTTGTTGGTTATTACTGCATTGTCGGAACTAGAAGCACAAGCATTTCGCTACACTCACATTAACATCTGCTAACCATGTGTATGTGACAAATAAAATTTGATTTGATTTGATTTGATAACTCCTAACCTTAACTCTAACCTTAATCTGTTACCCCTAATCTCTGACCCCAATTCTAGCTAATGTTAGCGTTAGCCACTTAGCTAACGTTAGCTACAACAAATTGGAATTTGTAACATATCATACCTTTTTTGCAAATTTGTAACATATTGTACAAATTGCAATTCGTAGCATATCATATAAATTGTCATTTGTAACATATCATATGAAATGGATGATGGATATCCACAAATGAATACATACCATACTAAAAGTAACATATCATACGGATCGGAGTGTCCCGGATTTATGTTTACTATGTTACTATGAGTCCAGGTTGGGTTCTCTGTCATTATACCACAAATACTAGTTTCTGATCGTCTTGAAGGGCATTCTAGAGCGTACTTTATTTTCCTGTAACGCACAGTATATCAGCACGGTAGATTTCAATGGCTACAGTTCATTCTTACATGTTCTACGTTTGAGCTGCTTTTGAAAGCAAAAGTCGAATTGAAAACATTTTTGGCATTGTTGAATTCGATTTTCATAATAGCAAGCTTCGACTGATGGTTTGTTTAGTTAAACTAGCAAGTTTGTTTGTTTGGTACATAAGGCAACTACTGTAGCTATCTAGTGAACTTGCTAGCTACTTCAGTGGATGTTGAACACATTTTTACCTGCAAATGAACACATTTTTAGCGGCAAATATGTTCAATTATAACCATGGTATAAAAGGGATAATCAACTCGGGGTTCTCCGGAAATTAATATGGTCCAGTTGACAGGACTACGAATACAAATTCCATCAAGACACTGTTGCCATAGAGCACACAAAAAACTATACATACCTCGGCCTAAACATCAGCGCCACAGGTAACTTCATCAAAGCTGTGAACGATCTGAGAGACAAGGCAAGAAGGGTCATCTATGCTATCAAAAGGAACGTAAAATTCAACATACCAATTAGGATCTAGCAAAAAATACTTGAATCAGTTATATAACCCACTGCCCTTTATGGTTGTGAGGTCTGGGGTCCACTCACCAACCAAGAATTCACTAAATGGGACAAACACCAAATTGAGACTCTGCAGGCAGAATTCTGCAAAAAAAATTAAAAAACGTAAAACACAAAATAATCCATGCAGAGCAGAATTAGGCCGCTACCTGCTAATTATAAAAATCCAGAAAAGAGCCATTCAATTCTACAATGACCTAAAAGAAAGCGATTCTCAAACCTTCCATAACAAAGCCATCACCTACAGAGAAATAAACCTGGCAAAGAGCCCCCTAAGCAAGCATGTCCTGGGGCTCTGTTCACAAACACAAACAGACGCCACAGAGCCCCAGGACAGCAACACAATTATATCCAACCAAATCATGAGAAAACATTGGAAAGAATTTACAAAAAAGCAGAGCAAACTAGAATGCTATTTGGCCCTAAACAGAGAGTACACAGTGGCAGAATACCTGACCACTGTGACTGGCCCAAAATGAAGGAAATCTTTGACTAGGTACAGACTCAGTGAGCATAGCCTTGCTATTGAGAAAGGCCACTGAAGGCAGACCTGGTTCTCAAGATAGGACAGACTATGTGCACACTGTCCACAAAATGAGGTGGAAACTGAGCTGCCCTTCCTAACCTCCTGCCAAATGTATGACAATAGTATTTCCCTCAGATTACACAGACCCACAAAGAATTCAAAAACAAATCTAATTTTGATAAACTCCCATATTGTAACGGATGTCGTCGGGAGAAAGAGAGGAGGACCAAAGCGCAGCGTGGTAAGTGTTCACGATGATGTTTAATTAAAACTCAGAACACTAAACAATAAATTACAACGTGAATTTACAAAACCGAAACAGTACCGTGTGGCCCAAACACTCACACGGAAACAAACACCCACAAACCAAAAGTGAAACCCAGGTTACCTAAGTATGATTCTCAATCAGAGACAACTAACGATCCCTACCTCTGATTGAGAACCATACTAGGCCGAACACAAAAACCAACATAGAAAAACAAACATAGACTGCCCACCCCAACTCACGCCCTGACCATACTAAAACAAAGACAAAAACAAAGGAACTAAGGTCAGAACGTGACATATCTACTGGGTGAAATACCACAGTGTGCAATCACAGCAGCAAGATTTGTGACCTGTTGCCACAAGAAAAGGCCAACCAGTGAAGAACAAACACCATTGTAAATACAACCTATATTTATGTTAATTTATTTCCCCTGTGTAAAGGAGAGTCGGGAAGCCAGTTAATAAACGGAACTTAAAACAAAACAAGAACCTCGAACAACGCACAGACATGAAACAGAAACAATAACGCCTGGGGAAGGAACCAAAGGGAGAGACGTATATAGGGAAGGTAATCAGGGAAGTGATGGAGTCCAGGTGAGTCCGATGGTGACAGGAGTGGGCCATAATGAGCAGCCTGGTGACCTAGAGTCCGGAGAGGGAGCACACGTGACACCCTGTATATACTGTAGACATAATATGACATTTGAAATGTCTTTATTCTTTTGGAGTCTAATGTTTACGGTTCATTTTTATTGTTTATTTCACTTTTGTTTATTATCTATTTCACTTGCTTTGGCAACGTAAACATATGTTTCCCATGCCAATAAAGCCTCTTAAATTGTAATTGTAATTGAGAGAGATAGAGAGAGAGAGAAAAAATGTGTGATAAGCGGCACAACAAACAGCGATCAGTATGAAAACACTAAACACCGCACACAGCATATGGTATGTCAACATACATCATCTGAACAGGGAATGGTTATAGATGGTCGGTTAGAGCTGCTCAAATCTGGATAGGAATGCAATATGATAACTTACACACACTAAAATGGTTTCAGAATGCTACAGTTGGATAGAGACATTTTTGGATGATAACCCAATTGCATTCTTTGCTCAGACTGTTGAAAACTGGTACTATTGTTAACTGAGGAGAGAAGCTTTACGTTGTGTATCCTTTGTCTGCACTATGATCGAATGTGTGTGTAGGAGAGAGTGTGCATGAGCATAAATCCATGCTCCAACATACACTTCTGACTTGCATATCACAATTAGTCATCCATGCAATCACGGACGTAAGGGGGATTTCAAGCCATTCACGTTTTGTCTCTTCTAAACCAGTAATACAGAACCAAATCATATTTCTGCTAAGCCTCCCAGATTCTCCATGCAATTTGAGTCCCCAGTGTCATGTGTTATGTGTGTGTATATATATATATATATATATATATATATATATATATATATATATATACACATATATATATATATATATATATATATATATATACAGTGGGGAGAACAAGTATTTGATACACTGCCAATTTTGCAGGTTTTCCTACTTACAAAGCATGTAGAGGTCTGTAATTTATACAGGTACACTTCAACTGTGAGGGACGGAATCTAAAACAAAAATCCAGAAAATCACATTGTATGATTTTTAAGTAATTCATGAGCATTTTATTGCATGACATAAGTATTTGATCACCAACCAACCAGTAAGAATTCCAGCTCTCACAGACCTGTTAGTTCTTTAAGAAGCCCTCCTGTTCCCCACTCATTACCTGTATTAACTGCAACTGTTTGAACTCGTTACCTGTATAAAAGACACCTGTCCACATACTCAATCAAACAGACTCCAACCTCTCCACAGTGGCCAAGACCAGAGAGGGTGTAAGGACATCAGGGATACAATTGTAGACCTGCACAAGGCTGGAATGGGCTACAGGACAATAGGCAAGCAGCTTGGTGAGAAGGCAACAACTGCTGGTGCAATTATTAGAAAATGGAAGAAGTTCAAGATGACGGTCAATCACCCTCGGTCTGGGGCTCCATGCAAGATCTCACCTCGTGGGGCATCAATGATCATAAGGAAGGTGAGGGATCAGCCCAGAACTACACGGCAGGACCTGGTCAATGACCTGAAGAGAGCTGGGACCACAGTCTCAAAGAAAACCATTAGTAACACACTACGCCGTCATGGATTAAAATCCTGCAGCGCACGCAAGGTCCCCCTGCTCAAGCCAGCGCATGTCCAGGCCCGTCTGAAGTTTGCCAATTACCATCTGGATAATACAGAGGAGGAATGGGAGAAGGTCATGTGGTCTGATGAGACAAAAATAGAGCTTTTTGGTCTAAACTCCACTCGCCGTGTTTGGAGGAACAAGAAGGATGATTACAACTCCAAGAACACCATCCCAACCGTGAAGCATGGCGGTGGAAACATCATTCTTTGGGAATGCTTTTCTGCAAAGGGGACAGAACGACTGCACAGTATTGAGGGGAGGATGGATGGGGCCATGTATCGTGAGATCTTGGCCAACAACCTCCTTCCCTCAGTAAGAGCATTGAAGATGGGTCATGGCTGGGTCTTCCAGCATGACAACGACCCAAAACACACAGCCAGGGCAACTAAGGAGTGGCTCCGTAAGAAGTATCTCAAGGTCCTGGAGTGGCCTAGCCAGTCTCCAGACCTGAACCCAATAGAAAATCTTTGGAGGGAGCTGAAAGTCCGTATTGCCCAGCGACAGACCCGAAACCTGAAGGATCTGGAGAAGGTCTGTATGGAGGAGTGGGCCAAAATCCCTGCTGCAGTGTATGCAAACCTGGTCAAGAACTACAGGAAACGTATGATCTCTGTAATTGCAAACAAAGGTTTCTGTACCAAATACTAAGTTATACTTTTCTGATGTATCAAATACTTATTTCATGCAATAAAATGCTAATTAATTACTTAAAAACCATACAATGTGATTTTCTGGATTCTTTCACAGTTGAAGTGTACCTATGATAAAAAATTACAGACCTCTACATGCTTTGTAAGTAGGAAAACCTTCAAAATCAGCAGTGTATCAAATACCTGTTCCCCCCACTGTATATGTTACTGGAAATGCTGGGATTCCAGTCTGTTTTATAAGGTGAGACCGACGGGGGAGATTATGTTTCAGACTAAAGCGAGCTCCCAAATGTACAGACTGCACTGTGTGAAAAGGCCTTACGAAGGCTGTGTTTGTGTTTGAGAGAGAGGGGGATAGTTAGAGAAAGAGAGAGAAAAAGAGCAAGAGCGTGAGAGAGAGGAGAACCCACATGCACATTGCTGAGAGTGGATCACACAGTGTCTGGGCAAGTGAGGAAGTTGGCAGCTGCGTTGGCATGACTTTAGCAGTGCCAGGCACAACCAGGGGGTATGGGACAGACAGTTAAGGCCCAGCGTGCAATTGTTAATTAGAATGACCAGTTAGTCTTTCCACCGTAGACCTGTGTGAACCAGAATACTCTGGTTCCTCAAGCCAGTACAGACTACACTGTGTACATCAATCACCTCTCTCTCATGCACACATTTGTAGACGTATGCACGCACACACGTATGCATTATATTATGCACACATATGCATGCACGCACACGTGCGCGTGCACACACACACACACACACACACAAACACACACACACACACACACACAAACACTCTTTTGGGGCTGCAGGTAGCCTCGTGGTTAGAGCGTTTGTGCCAGTAACTGAAAGGTTGATGGATCAAATTCCAAAGCTGACAAGGTAAAAAATATGTCGTTCTGCCCCTGAACAAGGCAGTTAACCCACTGTTCCCTGGGCGCCGAAGACGTGGATGTCGATTAAGGCATCCCTCGCACCTCTCTGATTCTGTTGGACAACTGACTAGGTATTCCCCTTTCCCCCACAGAGTTGATCAGAGTTTAGCGCTATGAAACCAGAGCTGTCTGTGACAGAGGCTCTAGTCAGAGTCAGCCAGCAGCAGTGACACAAAGCACCATAGAGCAGGTGTCCACGGTGGTGGTGGCATTACCCCAGGGAAGACTGGCACTCTACTCACTGACCTGTTCTACAACACACTACACTGCACATGACCCATACTGACTTATACCACAGACTGCTCTAACTGAGGTTAGAGAAACATACTATGTGAAGCCTATGGTATTGACTAGGAGAGAAAGGAAGTGTGTTTTTGTCATCTCAAAATGACAAAAATGTTGGTAGCATTTGAGCCAAAACATGTGTTATCTGTTTGTTTCCTATTGGGACATCAAGTAATGTCTCCCTCCCAAGTCCCCTCCTGTCTGTCTGACCTTCTTCCTCTCTTTATGCCTTTCCTCTCTCATTAGGGTAGCAGGGCTAAGTAGCACCCCCTGCTGTTGGCCCTTTATATGCCACCGGGCACAAACTACAGCTCTATCCCTATCTCCTCCCTGCACATACCTGTACTGTATCCTGCTGTATGTACCTCAACCAAGATCCTCTGTTTGGATAAAGGCAGGTTACCTCCTAGGGTTAATGGTAATGTGTGCCACATACCACTACATTAATGTGTATAATTATCGCCTGCAGTTTCATCCAAGGTGAGTTTTACTGTACCTGGGCCTGTTTTACGGGACTCACAATTCTCAAACATACACGTGTGTATGTGTGTGTCTGTATGTCTGTGTGTGTGTGTGTGTATGTGTACGTGTGTGTTTATCCTGTGTGCTTTAATGGGTTGCTGTACCGTACAGTTAGGGGGGTTGGCCAGACAGAAGCCAGTGGGGCATGGTAAATCTTTTTTTTATAGGTCTTTCTCTGGTCTGTGTCACCCTAGCAACTACTCTCACCTGGTCTCCTGATGACTAGCCTACACAACACTTTCCAGGATAGCTCTCACTGAAAGGGAAACTTAAAAATGTTCTTTATTGTAAATCACACAGTATCATTTTAATTTTAAAGCAATTCATCCTGTAAGTCAACAGCTCAGTCAAATGTCTGTATAAAAGTACTATTGTTCATTAGTTTATAATATTTCATTTCAGGTGTCTTGGGTGAAGAGAAACTCCAAGTTTTACCTATACCAGAGCCTCTATCTCTCAGGGCCTGTGCACTCTCTAATCCTTCCCAGAGGAAACTTTGACAGGCTGACTGACTTGTGTTCCCATGTGAAGTGGAGAGAGCAAGACTAAAGTGGAATGCAACCTGGAAACAATGACTGTGGTGAGGAGCCGATAGGCCTGGGCTTAGACAGACTGGGAAGGGATGTCCTGTACGCTCATCTCTAGAGCTTTACAGACACACACACTGTGTGTAGATGCACGTATGCAAGCAAGCAAATGCAAGAAAGTACACACACACACACACACACACACACACACACACACACACACACACACACACACACACACACACACACACACACACACACACACACACACACACACACACACACACACACACACACACACACACACACACACACAGCAATTCTGTCAATAAATAGCATTACAAATCATTGTTAAGAATTTTACTCTATATGAAATGGGTTTCACACAATCACCAGCACTCATAAACGTTTACTGTTCCAGTCTGCCTGTGTGTGACAGGTCCTATGTAGATGTATTCTCCTAGAAACAGCAGCAGCAACAGACTGCCAACATGGTTAATGTTTGGTTACACAGTGCATTCGGAAAGTATTCAGCCCCCTTGACTTTTTCCATATTTTGTTATATTACAGCCTTATTCTAAAATTAATTCAATCGTTTTTTTTCTCCTCATCAATCTATACACAATACCCCATAATGACAAAGCAAAAATAGGTTTTTAGAATTTTTTCCAAATTTATAAAAAATTTAAACTGAAATACCACATTTACAGACACGTCTTCTTGAGTATGACACTACAAGCTCGGCACACCTGTACTTGAGGAGTTTCTCCCATTCTTCTCTGCAGATCCTCTCAAGCTCTGTCAGGTTGAATGGGGAGCGTTGCTGCACAGCTATTTTCAGATCTCTCCAGAGATGTTCAGACGGGTTCAAGTCCGGCTCTGGCTGGGCCACTCAAGGACACTCCTGCGTTGTCTATGCTGTGTGCTTAGGCTTGTTGTCCTGATGGAAGGGGAACCTTTGCCCAAGTGTGAGGTCCTGAGCAAGTTCTGGAGTTTTCATCAAGGATCTCTCTGTACTTTGCTCTGTTTTAAATTTTCCCTCGACTGTGACTAGTCTCCCAGTCCCTGCTGCTGAAAAATATCCACACAGCATGATGCTGCCACCACCACGCTTCACACCGTCGGGATGTGCCAGGTTTCCTCCAGACGTGGCACTTGGCAATCAGGAGTGGCTTCCGTCTGGCCACTCTACTATAAAGGCCTGATTGGTGGAGTGCTGCAGAGATGGTTGTCCTTCTGGAAGGTTCTCCCATCTCCACAGAGGAACCCTGGAGCAATGTCAGAGTGACCATCGGATTCTTGGAGACCTCCCTTACCAAGGCCCTTTTCACAGATTGTTCAATTTGGTCAGGCGTCCAGCTCTAAGAAGAGTCTTGGTGCAGACATGTTTTGGTACTCTTCGCCAGATCTGTGCCTCGACATAATCCTGTCTCCGAGCTCTACAGAAAATTCATTCGACCTCATGACTTGGTTTTTGCTCTGACATGCACTGTCAACTGTAGGACCTTATATAGACAGGCGTGTACCTTTCCAAATCATGTCCAATGAATTTAATTTACCACAGGTGGACTCCAACATAGTTGCAGAAACATCTTAAGGAATGATCAATGGTTAACAGGATGCACCTGAGCTCATAGCAAAGGGTCTGAATACTTATGTAAATAAGTTATTTCTGTTTTTCATTTTTAATACATTTTCAAAAGTTTCTAAAAACTTTGTGTGTATTGTGTGTAGATTGATTTAAAAAAATGTCATCAATTTTAGAATAAGGCTGTAAAATAACAAAATGTGGAAAAAGTCAAGGGGTTCGAACACTTTCCAAATGCACTGTATCTCATTCTCACAGCGCTGACAAGAAGACCCCGCCCCTGCGATCACGCCTAGCCAACCAAATGCTTCGAGCTCTCCATCTCTCGTCCTTCCATACAAACAGAGAAACACTCTGGTTCTATAGTTAGTGTGTTTCTCTGTGTGTGTGTGTGTGTGTGTGTGTGTGTGTGTGTGTGTGTGTGCGTGTGTGTGTGTGTGTGTGTGTGTGTGTGTGTGTGCAGTACCCGTCCTAGTGACAGACTCACACATGCCGTGCCAGAGGAGGAGGAAAGGAGGCGTCTCCATCTAAGTGTCTGTCTGCACGAAAACCCAAACTCGACCACACAACACACAAACATTGTGCACACTCAGCTGAACCACCACTGATTGCTTTCACCACTTTCACAGGATTTTCTCCCCATCACAAGACCAATGGACCCTGCTTACAGAGTCACAATCTGAGCCCAGCAGTGGCAGGCAGTATCTCAGCAGAAAAACTAACTAGAAACAAAAGAAAATACTGTGGTAATAGTCCATAATGACGTTTACAGTTTTGCATGGAGACAAATAAGACTTAGGCCAGGCTGGGAGTCTGCCAGTCTGTCTGTGTTTGAGCAAAGTCCTTTGTCAGTCATATCAAACAGTGTGGTCTATCTACCTATCTCCAAGGTTATAGAGAGTGCTTGGTTATTTGCACTCTTGCTCCGATGATCAACAGTTCCATGTCACAATGGTTAAGTCTGCCTCGGTCATGATACATCTCTTCTCCTCTAATTGGCTCAATCAGAGCCTATGACGAGTGGGAGTGGGTGAGGGCAAAGGTCACTGTGGCAATGCCATGATGCTTAGAATCTCCCATGACAATGGTTGCCCCTGACTGAACAGGGCTCATTATGGGCCTTGTCTGATTTTGATTTTGTCCAACCACACCAGACGCGATCAGGACACACAGGTTGAAATATCAAAACGAACTCTGAACCAACTATATTAATTTGAGGTCGAAAAGCATTAAACATTTATGGAAATGTATCTAGTTAGCTTGCTGTTGCTAGCTAATTTGTCCTGGGATATAAACATTAGGTTGTTATTTTACCTGAAATGCACATGGTCCTCTACTCCGACAATAATCCACAGATTATAATCCACAGAAACCGAGTTTGATTCTAGTAATCACTCCTCCTTCAGGATTCTTCTTCTTCTCTGGACTTTATATGGCGCTTGGAAACCAACTTTAAGGTGCATTACCAACTGGACTGAAGTGTGGACCTCAGTTCATCTTTCAATCACCCACATGGGTATATGCTCCTAAAACCCAATGAGGAGATGGGAGAGGCGGGACTTGCAGCATGTCAAGCATCACAAATAGAACCAAGTAGAACCGTTAACGTGCCGATCAGTGTGGGTGCAATGATTGAATAACATGTACGTGTACTTTTATTTTGCAACGCTCGTGCACGTGACGCGATCGGTGTGATCAGCATGTAAGGATCACAGCAGCCCAATTAAAACACAGCTTTCAGCTCTCAGCTCAACCCTGCTACGGTCTACAAATATCTCTCTCCCTCTGCCTGTATTTCCTCTTGTCTCTTTTGCTCTCTCTACCTCAGCACCTGCCCCTTTCACCAGCCCAGTGTTTTTGGCTCAACAAACACTGCAGCAAACACATGCCTGCACTCACTGACTAGGTTAATTTTGTTAAGGAGGCAAGCAAAGCAGCGCGGTCAGTTGTGATTAGTGTTTTGGGATTAACGAGAGAGGAGACCACAGGACCAGGGGCTATGGCCGACCAAGACCCAGGTAAGGAGCCTCCTCTCCCCCTTACAGCCGGGCAGCTGCCCCCCTATAACCCTTTGGTTCTCTGGAGCCCTGCGATAATGACTAGGGCCAAATTCTCAGTCCATCAGATTCTCAGTCCAATATACTGTGTACTTGATTGAGTGAATATCAAATTAATTAAATGTTATTCATTGATGCTCTTTAGCAATTCAATTTGATTTGATGTTGATGTCTATTTGTTTTGTATTTTTGATATTTTCTGGGGGCTTGAAAACATATGAACCAGGCAACCAGGCAAGAAACCCTGTCTCCACCTGTCCCCTCCTGTGTGTCACATCAAGGTGACTGCCTGCCAAATACAGGGAGAGAGGGAGGCTGAGATGAACGGCTAGAGGGATGTAAAGGAGGAATGAATGAGAGGTTGGGAGAAGTTCTGTAAAGTGAGGGATTGTGTATGAGGGAGGAATCCCTGGGGGGGTTCTGTGTTGGCCTTTGGCAAAACACACACACACACACACACACACACACACACACACACACACACACACACACACACACACACACACACACAGAGGAGTCTAGGATCAGCTGGAATCTGTCCCAACTACATACAACATCCCTCTCTCTCTCTTCCCGTTTCCCTCCCACACTCCACTTTAACTCCCCTCCCCTTTTCCACTGTCCCTCTCTTTCTACTCTCTCCATCTCTCCAGTCTTTCATTTTGAGATGGTACAGTATGTTTTGTACTTTACTACTGTATATGAGGTATTGAACTTAGGGGCATACCATTGACACAGTAGACTCTAGTGACTAGACTGAGAGGGACTTGACCTTGCTGGACCATGGTCTCAATCTGCCTCATCCTTTCCAATATCGTTGAGCCTGAGATGAGGAGCTGAGACATAAGCCTTAGAAAAGTATGCAGCCAAATAGTCAAGTCTGTAGGAGCTATAGAAGCAGCTGTTTCCAAGAAACACTTGTGTTATCTCTATGGATAGGAGATAAGGAGATTAGAGAGGGATGTTAGGAGCAGGGCCAGTGTCTGTATTTGGAGTGCTCACAGCTTGGAATTGAAGGAGGAGAGAGATTCAGGGATAGAGGAAATGTGGAGTGTGTTTGTGTGTGTTTAGGTTGGATGGGAGGCCCCCTCTCTGGCACTGAGCCCAAAGGCTGATGGGGGATGTGGAGCTGTACGGTCGGACTGGCGTAACCACGGAAACAGAAACAATAACATCTCCTCCGTTATGAACACTTGACATACTCTAAATGACCAAAAGTATGTGGACACCTACTCGTTGAACGTCTCATTCTAAAATCATGGGCATTAATGTGGAGTTGGTCACCCCTTTGCTGCTATAACAGCCTCCACTCTCGGCGTTCCAATTCATCCCAGGGGTGCTAGATGGGGTTGAGGTCAGGACTCTATGCAGGTCAGTTAAGTTCTTCCACTCCGATCTTGACAAACCATTTCTGTATGGACCTCGCTTTGTGCACGGGGCTATTGTCATGCTGAAACAGGAAAAGTCCTTCCACAAACTGTTCACACAAAGTTGGAAGCGCATAATCGTCTAGAATGTCACTGTTAGCTGTAGAGTTAAGATTAATCTTCACTGGAAATAAGGGGCCTAGTCCAAATCACTATTCCTCATCCACCAAACTTTACACTTGGCATTATGCATTGGGGCAGGTAGCGTTCTCCTGGCATCCGCCAAACCCAGATTTATCCGTTGGACTGCCAGATGGTGAAGCGTGATTCATCACTCCAGAGAACGTGTTTCCACTGCTCCAGAGTTCAATGGCAACGAGCTTTACACCACTCCAGCAGACACTTGGCATTGCGCTTGGTGCTGCCGTTGCTTCCAGAGGCAGTTTGGAACTCGGTAGTGAGTGTTGCAACTGAGGACATACAATTTTTATGCGCTACATGCTTCAGCAATCGGCGATCCCGTTCTGTTTTCTTGTGTGGTCTACCACTTCGCTGCGGAGCCGTTGTTGCTCCTAGCCATTTCACAATAACAGCACTTACAGTTGACCGGGGCAGCTCTAGCAAGGCAGAAATCTGACGAACTGACTTGTTGGAACTTGTTGGAACTTGTTCTTTGACGATGCCCTGTTGAAAGTCACTGAGCTCTTCAGTAAGGCCATTCTACTGCCAATGCTTGTCTATGAAAATTGCACGGCTGTGTGCTCGATTTTATACACCTGTCAAGGGTGTCCACATACCTTTGAATATACAGCGTATCTTTATCATGGGTGGAAAAAAATCTTCATCTCAACAGATCATTCTAATGTCACTTGACCTGATAAAATACAATGTTACGTGGCACAATCTGATGAATCGTATATAAAAACAAAGAATATAAATACGAGTTTGTATTTTCGTAAATGGGCCAGACTACGCTTGCACTTATCCCCGACTTTCTGCCTGCGCACGATGCCTGATCTGAATATCAATGCCCAGTGATGCGGCTTGCAGTACAACTGCACAAACCAGCCTCTCTTAACTGGCAATCAAATCGTCTCAGACCAATGAAGCCGAGCATAAATCCATCCAGGTTCCAGCGCAGCCCAGAAGCACCCAGATCTTTATGGCAGATTGAATGGTATGGAAGAGAGAGGGATAGAGAGAGAAAGAGAGAGAGAGAGAGAGAGTGAAAGAGAGAAAGAGCGTCCCCCAGCCCCCACGTCTAAAGCCAGAACACTGTTCTCGCTCTCCTTACCCACTCCACCATTCCTCATTTCCTGTTCAGCTGAAGCTCTTCTGAAGAAGACTGTGACAACCCATTTGGGGCAGGTCCAATCTCCTCACTTCAGTAGTTTACGCAACAACCATCTGACCAACAGCTTGGGGGGGAAATATTGTGTCGATCTTCCAGTAAAAAGCTTGAGGCTGGAGTTTGTTATTCTAAGTCAATGGGGTAAACCACTAGTGGGAGGACTAACCTGACTCACCGGTCTCATGGTTTACTGTATCTAAGACTGATGACAGGGATTGCTCAACTGCGTACTGTTTATATTGTAGTAATACGTCTGCATGATATGTAGACATTTATCAGTAAAGTTACCCCGCTCTTCTTTTAAACACATGGCTCACTAACAGCCATAGGGAGAGAGAACATTTGACGGCATCATGTGTTAGTGCTGCTCTCTGAGGCCTGGGCAAAACGGAAAGAGGGAGAAAGAGAGGGAGGAAGAGAGGGAGGGAGGGGAGGTGTGCGTGTGGAGTACAAGAGGAGCTTTCATGGATGGAGGATCATAAATCAGTAGAGGGTAGGATGGGGTGGGAAGGGGCCGTGCTGGAGCAACAGCACACTCTGGGGCTGGGGATAGGAAGTACAAGAACCAGTCACACAAGTATGGAGTGGAATGGAGAACAGGAGAGAAGCAGAGTACTGATGTTCAGATTATGGATATATAGGTTTGAGGGTCAGTCATTCACACACACGCACGCACGCACACACACACACACACACACACACTTAATACTTCAGCGCTTTTATGTATTTAGAGACTGATAGTTTTACAATGGCCATTAACCACCACAGCCCAAATGAGACGTTCACTAAAGAATCTATAAAATAATTATAATTTGGTGAATGATTAATTGTGGCCCCTTGAGCCCCACATATATACACACCCACACACATTCTGCAGTTCAACATGTTCAAGGATAACATTCCTGCTATAAAAAATGATGTGTTCTCTCCATTAATGTTTAAAAAGTTAGCAGCACAGCTGTCTGTGGCTGGGGCTTATGGCTGAGGGTAGGCTGGCTGTACCCTGCTCCCTGGCAGAGCAGAGCTCCATGGAGGCGGTATGGACCAAATGAGAGGAGCTGTGGTCACACGCCAGGGCAGAGCAGGGCCCTGGCACCGTAACTATAGCCTTCTCAACTCCCACCCTCTCTCTAACACTAGCCTTCTCAAACCCCCTTCTCTTAACCATCAGCTTCTCAACCCCCTCTCTCCTAACATCAGCCTTATCAACCACCCCCTCTCTCTAACATCAGTCTTCTCAACCACCTCTCTCTAACATCAGCCTTCTCAACCACCCCCTCTCTCTAACATCAGTCTTCTCAACCCCCTCTCTCTAACATCAGCCTTCTCAGACCCACTTCTCTCTAACATCAGCCTTCTCAAACCCCTCTCTCTACCATCAGCCTTCTCAACCCATCCTCTCTCTAACATCAGCCTCCTTAGCCACCCCCTCTCTCTAACATCAGCCTTCTCAAACTCCCTTCTCTCTAGCATCAGCATTCTCAACCCCCTCTCTCTAAAATCATCCATCTCAACCCCCCCTCTAACATCAGCTTTCTAAACCACCCCTCTCTAACACCAGCCTCCTCAATCCCACCCCCCCTAACAACAGCCTCCTCAACCCACCCGCTCTCAAACATCAGCCTTCTCAACCCCCTCTCTCGCTGACATCAGCCTTCTCAACCACCCCCCTATAACAACAACATTCTCAACCCCCACTATCTCTAACATCAGCCTTCTCAACCCCCCCTCTCTCTGACATCAGCGTTCTCAACCCCCTCTCTCTAACATCAACCTTCTCAACCACCCCCTATAACAACAGCCTTCTCACCCCCCTCTAACATCAGCCTTCTCAACCCCCTCTCTCTCTGACATCAGCCTTTTCAACACCCCCCTTTTATAACAACAGCCTTCGCAACCCCCCTCTCTCTAACATCAGCTTTCTCAACCCCCCCTCTCTCTAACATCAGCCTTCTCAACCCCCTATCTCTCTAACATCAGCCTTCTCAACCCCCTATCTCTCTAACATCAGCCTTCTCAACCCCCTCTCTCTGACATCAGCCTTCTCAACCCCCTCTCTCTAACATCAGCCTTCTCAACCCCCTCTCTCTAACATCAGCCTTCTCAACCACCCCCCTATAACAACAGCCTTCTCACCCCCCTCTAACATCAACCTTCTCAACCCCCCCTCTCTATCACCAGCCTTCTCACCCCCCTTTTATAACATCAGCTTTCTCGACCCCCCTCTCTCTAACATCAGCCTTCTCAGACCCCCTTCTCTCTAACATCAGCCTTCTCAACCCCCTCTCGCTAACATCAGCCTTCTCAACCCCCCCTCTCTCTAACATCAGCCTTTTCAACCCCCTCTCTCTCTAACATCAGCCTTCTCAACCACACCTCTCTCTGACATCAGCCTTTTCAACACCCCCCTTTTATAACAACAGCCTTCTCAACCCCCTATCTCTCTAACATCAGCCTTCTCAACCACCCCCCTATAACAACAGCCTTCTCACCCCCCTCTAACATCAACCTTCTCAACCCCCCATCTCTATATCACCAGCCTTCTCACCCCCCTTTTATAACATCAGCTTTCTCGACCCCCCTCTCTCTAACATCAGCCTTCTCAGACCCCCTTCTATCTAACATCAGCCTTCTCAACCCCCTCTCGCTAACATCAGCCTTCTCAACCCCCCCTCTCTTGAACATCAGCCTTCTCAACCCCCCCTCTCTCTAACATCAGCCTTTTCAACCCCCTCTCTCTCTAACATCAGCCTTCTCAACCACACCTCTCTCTGACATCAGCCTTTTCAACACCCCCCTTTTATAACAACAGCCTTCTCAACCCCCTATCTCTCTAACATCAGCCTTCTCAACCACCCCCCTATAACAACAGCCTTCTCACCCCCCTCTAACATCAACCTTCTCAACCCCCCATCTCTATATCACCAGCCTTCTCACCCCCCTTTTATAACATCAGCTTTCTCGACCCCCCTCTCTCTAACATCAGCCTTCTCAGACCCCCTTCTATCTAACATCAGCCTTCTCAACCCCCTCTCGCTAACATCAGCCTTCTCAACCCCCCCTCTCTTGAACATCAGCCTTCTCAACCCCCCTTTCTCTAACATCAGGCTTCTCAACCACACCTCTCTCTAACATCAGCCTTCTCAACCCCCCCTCTCTATAACATCAGCCTTTTCAACCCCCTCTCTCTCTAACATCAGCCTTCTCAACCCATACTCTCTCTAACATCAGCTTTCTCAACCCCCCCCTCTATAACAAGAGCCTTCTCAACCGCCCCTCTCTAACAACAGCATTCTCAACCCCCACTCTCTCTAACATCAGCCTTTTCAACCCCCTCTCTCTCTAACATCAGCCTTCTCAACCCATACTCTCTCTAACATCAGCTTTCTCAACCCCCCCTCTATAACAAGAGCTTTCTCAACAGCCCCTCTCTCGAACATCAGCCTTCTCAACCCACTCTCTCTAAAATCAGCCTTTTCAACTCCCCCTCTCTCTAACATCAGCTACCTCAACCTTCCTCTCTAACAACAGCCTTCTCAACCTCCCCCTCCAACAACAGATTTCTCAACCCCCTCTCTCTCTAACATCAGCCTTCTCAACCCATACTCTCTCTAACATCAGCTTTCTCAACCCCCCCTCTATAACAAGAGCCTTCTCAACCGCCCTCTCTAACAACAGCATTCTCAACCCCCCCTATCTAAAATCAGCCTCCTCAACCCCCTCTCAATAACAACAGCCTTCTCAACCCCCCTCTATATCAACAGCCTTCTCAACCCCCACTCTCTCTAACATCAGCCTTCTCAACCCCCTATCTCTCTAACATCAGCCTTCTCAACCCCCTCTCTCTGACATCAGCCTTCTCAACCCCCTCTCTCTAACATCAGCCTTCTCAACCCCCTCTCTCTAACATCAGCCTTCTCAACCACCCCCCTATAACAACAGCCTTCTCACCCCCCTCTAACATCAACCTTCTCAACCCCCCCTCTCTATATCACCAGCCTTCTCACCCCCCTTTTATAACATCAGCTTTCTCGACCCCCCTCTCTCTAACATCAGCCTTCTCAGACCCCCTTCTCTCTAACATCAGCCTTCTCAACCCCCTCTCGCTAACATCAGCCTTCTCAACCCCCCCTCTCTCTAACATCAGCCTTTTCAACCCCCTCTCTCTCTAACATCAGCCTTCTCAACCACACCTCTCTCTGACATCAGCCTTTTCAACACCCCCCTTTTATAACAACAGCCTTCTCAACCCCCTATCTCTCTAACATCAGCCTTCTCAACCACCCCCCTATAACAACAGCCTTCTCACCCCCCTCTAACATCAACCTTCTCAACCCCCCATCTCTATATCACCAGCCTTCTCACCCCCCTTTTATAACATCAGCTTTCTCGACCCCCCTCTCTCTAACATCAGCCTTCTCAGACCCCCTTCTATCTAACATCAGCCTTCTCAACCCCCTCTCGCTAACATCAGCCTTCTCAACCCCCCCTCTCTTGAACATCAGCCTTCTCAACCCCCCTTTCTCTTACATCAGGCTTCTCAACCACACCTCTCTCTAACATCAGCCTTCTCAACCCCCCCTCTCTCTAACATCAGCCTTTTCAACCCCCTCTCTCTCTAACATCAGCCTTCTCAACCCATACTCTCTCTAACATCAGCTTTCTCAACCCCCCCTCTATAACAAGAGCCTTCTCAACCGCCCCTCTCTAACAACAGCATTCTCAACCCCCACTCTCTCTAACATCAGCCTTTTCAACCCCCTCTCTCTCTAACATCAGCCTTCTCAACCCATACTCTCTCTAACATCAGCTTTCTCAACCCCCCCTCTATAACAAGAGCTTTCTCAACAGCCCCTCTCTCGAACATCAGCCTTCTCAACCCACTCTCTCTAAAATCAGCCTTTTCAACTCCCCCTCTCTCTAACATCAGCTACCTCAACCTTCCTCTCTAACAACAGCCTTCTCAACCTCCCCCTCCAACAACAGATTTCTCAACCCCCTCTCTCTCTAACATCAGCCTTCTCAACCCATACTCTCTCTAACATCAGCTTTCTCAACCCCCCCTCTATAACAAGAGCCTTCTCAACCGCCCCTCTCTAACAACAGCATTCTCAACCCCCCCTATCTAAAATAAGCCTCCTCAACCCCCTCTCAATAACAACAGCCTTCTCAACCCCCCCTCTATATCAACAGCCTTCTCAACCCCCACTCTCTCTAACATCAGCCTTTTCAACCCCGCCCCTCTATAACAACAGCCTTCTCAACCCCCACCCTCTAACAACAGCCTTATCAACCCCCTCTCTCTAAGATCAGCCTTCTCAACCCCCCTATCTCTAAGATCAGCCTTCTCAACCCCCCTCTCTCTAAGATCCACCTTTTAAACCCCCTTTCTATCATTAGCCTTCTCACCCCCCTCTCTAAAATCAGCCTTCTCAACCCCCTCTCTCTAACATCAGCCTTCTCAGACCCACTTCTCTCTAACATCAGCCTTCTCAACCCTCTCTCTCTACCATCAGCCTTCTCAACCCATCCTCTCTCTAACATCAGCCTCCTTAGCCACCCCCTCTCTCTAACATCCGCCTTCTCAAACTCCCTTCTCTCTGGCATCAGCATTCTCAACCCCCTCTCTCTAAAATTATCCATCTCAACCCCCTCCCTCTAACATCAGCTTTCTAAACCCCCCATCTCTAACACCAGCCTCCTCAATCCCACACCCCCTAACAACAGCCTCCTCAACCCACCCGCTCTCAAACATCAGCCTTCTCAACCCCCTCTCTCTAACATCAGCCTTCTCAACCCCCTCTCTCTCTGACATCAGCCTTTTCAACACCCCCCCCCCCCTTTTATAACAACAGCCTTCTCAACCCACTCTCTAACATCAGCCTTCTTAACACTCCCTCTCTCTAACATCAGCTTTCTCAATGCCCCCCTCTCTAACAACAGCCTTCTCAACAGCCCCTCTCTCTAACATCAGCCTTTTCAACACCCCCCCCCCCCTTTTATAACAACAGCCTTCTCAACCCACTCTCTAACATCAGCCTTCTCAACCCCCCTCTCTCTAACATCAGCCTTCTCAACCCCCTCTCTCTCTAACATCAGCCTTCTCAACCACCCCCCTATAGCAACAGCCTTCTCACCCCCCTCTAACATCAGCCTTCTCAACCCCCCTCTCTATTTCATCAACCTTCTCAACCCCCCTTTTATAACATCAGCTTTCTCGACCCCCCTCTCTCTAACATCAGCCTTCTCAACCCATACTCTCTCTAACATCAGCCTTCTCAACCCATGCTCTCTCTAACATAAGCTTTCTCAACCCCCCCTCTATAACAAGAGCCTTCTCAACCCACTCTCTCTAACAACAGCCTTCTCAACTCCCACCCTCTAACAACAGACTTATCAACCCCCCTCTCTCTAAGATCAGCCTTCTCAACCCCCCTATCTCTAAGATCAGCCTTCTCAACCCCCCTATCTCTAAGATCAGCCTTCTCAACCCCCCTATCTCTAAGATCAGCCTTCTCAACCCCTCTCTCTCTAAGATCCACCTTTTAAAACCCCTCTCTAACATCAGCCTTCTCACCCCCCTCTCTAAAATCAGCCTTCTCAACCCCCACTAAAATCAGCCTTCTCAACCCCCACTCTCTCTAACATCAGCCTTCTCAACCCCCACTTTCTCTAAAATCAGCCTTCTCACCCCCCCTCTCTAACACCCGCCTTCTCAACCCCCCCTCTAACATCATCCTTCTCACCCCTGCTCTCTAAGATGGACGGACACAGCTAGTAGTCTCTAGTGTCAAACCTTGTGTCTGTGTCTGTTTCTGTGCTGACCAGCACAGGACAGCACAGGACAGCCCAGGACAATAGCGACACCCATCTGCCAGTAGAGATAGTATCCCTTCATTTTCAAACCATAAATTCACTGTAAACTCTATAAAACCTGTATACCAAATCATACATCATTGAACACTTAAATTGTCAATGTTTACAGGGAGAATGCTGTCCGCTTGAGAATAGTTAGGCTGCCTAAATAAATACTGCACCCCACTTAAAATCAAAGCGCTCCTGCTTTGTGCCTGACCTTCCGTCAAATCGAAAGGTTTTTTTCATGCTGTGTTGGAGATTTGTGATCACCATGAAGGTGGTGAGATTCAGCTCCAGAGCTTTAGCCCAGATAGGGAGCCCCAGATCATATACTGATTGCCAGAATGTCCTGATACTGGGAGCTGGCTCTCGCTGATACCCGCCTCCCGATACCCCCCTGGTGCTGAGGTCACCACCCCCCCCTCACTCACACCAGTCGTATATCCCTGCATGACATCATCGCTGATACAAACAGGAAAAGCGTGTGTACACACACCAGTACAATCTGTCGTCGCCATTATCATTTAATCTGTGAGTATTATTGCTGCTGCCCAGGTAACATAGCTAATTGTCTCATCTCAATATGACGTGTGATATCTGACCTGCTAGAATAACACAGATGAATTCCACCGCAGCTTTCTACTGTAGGCCTATCTGCCCTCTGAAATGGATATAACTAGATGTAAATGAGCATTTAATATCAACCTCCACACAAGCCGCATGCATCCAGCAAAAAACAAAAAAAAAAAGTTTCAGAGCTGTTATCAAAATGAAGAGCCACAGGTACCACACACAAAAACATGCGCACAGGGCACCCACTACAGCCATTTCCTACTCACTTTCATCCCTGATCGGAACGAAGGGTGAAATAAATGATGGAAAATGTTCTACAGGAAAACAGACTGATTGGTCTAGTCAGGATGGGTTTGGTTTGTATAAGCAGTGTAATGGGTGTTTAAATTGTGAAATGAGAATTAAATCTGACCATTAAATCTCTATGACTGGGTAGAGTGTGAAGGAAGATGTTGCGGCAACGTGATAGTCCTAACAAAGGCACACGCAGGCCGGACGCAGACAGGATGGGTTGTTACTGCAGACACATTTACAATAACAAAGAAATCATGGAAGCCAATTAAATTGTAGTATGCTTGCACAATCCAAAATAAACTAGAGGGAAATGATTTTCGGCCTGCTGCTCTGTTACATATTGGGCAATTCCCTATTCTACTTCATATCAACTCTACTGCATCTTTCACAAAAGAGCATGTACAGTGCCTTTGGAAAGTATTCAGACTCCTTGACTTTTTCCACGTTTTGTTAGGTTACAGCCTTAATCTAAAATGTATGAAATTGTTTTTTTCTCTCATAAATCTACACACAATACCCCATAATGACAAAGCAAAAACATGTTTGTAAAAATGTTTGCTATTTTATATAGAAACTCAGCAAAAAAAGAAACGTCCCTTTTTCAGGACCCTGTCTTTCAAAGATTATTTGTAAAAATGAAAAGAACTACACAGGTCTTCATTGTAAAGGGTTTAAACACGGTTTTCCATGAACCATAAACAATTAATGAACATTGTCACGCCCTGGCCATAGAGATGCTTTTATTCTCTATTTTGGTTAGGCCATGGTGTAACTAGGGTGGGCATTCTAGTTTCGTTATTTCTATGTTTTCTATTTCTTTGTTTTTGGCCGAGTGTGGTTCCCAATCAGCGGCAGCTGTCTATCGTTGTCTTTGATTGGGAATCATACTTAGGCAGCCTTTTTCCCGTCTGTGTTTGTGGGTAGTTAGTTTCTGTTTAGTGTCTGCACCTGACAGAACAGTTTTTTTTCTCTCTCTTTGTTATTTTGTTTGAGTGTTTTTGAGGAATAAATTATCATGACAGTTACCACACTGCGCTTTCGTCCATACCTTCCGACGAGAGACGCTACAGAAATACTCACCACCAAAGGACCAAGCAGCGTGGCCAGGAGGAGCAGGGATCCTGGGCCCGGGAGAAGAGTGAGTGGAGAAACTTTCTGTCCAAAAATGATGCAGAAAAATTAATCCATGCTTTTGTCACTTCTAGGTTAGACTACTGCAATGCTCTACTTTCCGGCTACCCGGATAAAGCACTAAATAAACTTCAGTTAGTGCTAAATACGGCTGCTAGAATCCTGACTAGAACCAAAACATTTGATCATATTACTCCAGTGCTAGCCTCTCTACACTGGCTTCCTGTCAAAGCAAGGGCTGATTTCAAGGTTTTACTGCTAACCTACAAAGCATTACATGGGCTTGCTCCTACCTATCTCTCTGATTTGGTCCTGCCGTACATACCTACACGTACGCTACGGTCACAAGACGCAGGCCTCCTAATTGTCCCTAGAATTTCTAAGCAAACAGCTGGAGGCAGGGCTTTCTCCTATAGAGCTCCATTTTTCTGGAACGGTCTGCCTACCCATGTCAGAGACGCAAACTCGGTCTCAACCTTTAAGTCTTTACTGAAGACTCATCTCTTCAGTGGGTCATATGATTGAGTGTAGTCTGGCCCAGGAGTGGGAGGGTGAACGGAAAGGCTCTGGAGCAACGAACCGCCCTTGCTGTCTCTGCCTGGCCGGTTCCCCTCTTTCCACTGGGATTCTCTGCCTCTAACCCCATTACAGGGGCTGAGTCACTGGCTTACTGGGGCTCTCTCATGCCGTCCCTGGAGGGGGTGCGTCACCTGAGTGGGTTGAGTCACTGATGTGGTCATCCTGTATGGGTTGCCCCCCCCCCCCTTGGGTTGTGCCGTGGCGGAGGTCTTTGTGGGCTATACTCAGCCCTGTCTCAGGATGGTAAGTTGGTGGTTGAAGATATCCCTCTAGTGGTGTGGGGGCTGTGCTTTGACAAAGTGGGTGGGGTTATATCCTTCCTGTTTGGCCCTGTCCGGGGGTGTCCTCGGAATGGGCCACAGTGTCTCCTGACCCCTCCTGTCTCAGCCTCCAGTATTTATGCTGCAGTAGTAGTTTATGTGTCGGGGGGCTAGGGTCAGTTTGTTATATCTGGAGTACTTCTCCTGTCCTATTCGGTGTCCTGTGTGAATCTAGGTGTGCGTTCTCTAATTCTCTCCTTCTCTCTTTCTCTCTCTCGGAGGACCTGAGCCCTAGGACCATGCCCCAGGACTACCTGACATGATGACTCCTTGCTGTCCCCAGTCCACCTGGCTGTGCTGCTGCTCCAGTTTCAACTGTTCTGCCTTAATATTATTTGACCATGCTGGTCATTTATGAACATTTGAACATCTTGGCCATGTTCTGTTATAATCTCCACCCGGCACAGCCAGAAGAGGACTGGCCATCCCACATATGCTCTCTCTAATTCTCTCTTTCTTTCTCTCTCTCGGAGGACTCGCCCTAGGACCATGCCCCAGGAATACCTGACATGATGACTCCTTGCTGTCCCCAGTCCACCTGACTGTGCTGCTGCTCCAGTTTCAACTGTTCTGCCTTATTATTATTTGACCATGCTGGTCATTTATGAACATTTTAACATTTTGACCATGTTTTGTTATAATCTCTACCCGGCACAGCCAGAAGAGGACTGGCCACCCCACATAGCCTGGTTCCTCTCTAGGTTTCTTCCTAGGTTTTGGCCTTTCTAGGGAGTTTTTCCTAGCCACCGTGCTTCTACACCTGCATTGCTTGCTGTTTGGGGTTTTAGGCTGGGTTTCTGTACAGCACTTTGAGATATCAGCTGATGTACGAAGGGCTATATAAATAAATTTGATTTGATTTTGATTTGATTTGGAGGACCTCATGGACATAGGAGGAGGTTATGGCAGGGGACAAGACCCTGCCATGGAACAGGCGGAAACAGCAAGGGATGAACGGCGACGACACCAGGAGTCACGGCAACGAGGCAAGCACGAGAGGCAATATTTTTTTGGGGGGAGCACACGGGGAGAGTGGCCGAGTCAGGGTTCAGACCTGAGCCAACTCCTTGTGCTTACAGTGGTGAGCCATGCTATCCGGTTCTGCGCACCATGCCTTCAGTGCGCATCCACAGCTCCCTGCAGTGGCCATGCTAGAGTGGGCCTTCAGCCAGGACGGATTGTGCCAGCTCAGCGTTCCTGGTCTCTTCTGCCCAGGTTATCCTGTGCCAGCTCTACGCACGGTGTCCCGGGTTCGCCAGCAAAGCCCAGTGCGGCCTGATCCAGCTACCTGCAGTTGCTGGGCTAAGGGGGGTATCCAGCCAGGACGAGTTATGCCAGCTCTGCTCTCCAGTCCTCCGGTGCGCCTCCACGGTCCAGTGTGTCCTGCGCTGGCTCTACGCACTATGCCTCCAGTGCGCCGTCATAGCCCAGTGCGTCCTGTTCCAGCTCTCCACACTCACCGAGCTAAAGTGGGTATCCAGCCAGGATGCGTTGTGGCAGCTCCACGTACCAGGCTTCCAGTACGTCTCCTCAGTCTGGTGAGACCTGTTGCGGCTCCACGTACAAAGCCTCCAGTGATGATCCATGGCATGAAGTCTCCAGTGATGATCCATGGCACGAAGCCTCCAGTGATGATTCATGGCACGAAGCCTCTAGTGATGATCCATGGCACAAAGCCTCCAGTGATGATCCATGGCAAGAAGCCTCCAGTGACGATCCATGGCACGAAGCCTCCAGTGACCATACATGGCACGGAGCCTCCAGCGACGGTCCCCAGTCCGGAGCCTGCAACGATGTTCCCCAGTCCGGAGCCTGCAGCGACGGTCCCCAGTCCAGAGCCTGCAGCGACGGTTCCCAGTCCGGAGCCTCCGGCGATGATCGGTGGTCTGGTTCCTCTGGCGATGATCTGCGGCCCGGTTCCTCCAGTGAAGGTCCATGCATCAGGGCCGCCACCAAAGCGGAGGGATCTGCGAGCGGAGGGGGGTCTACAGCACAGGAGCCGCCGCCGTAAGAGATGCCAACCCTGACCCTCCCCTTTAGAGTCAGGTTTTGCGGCCGGAGTCCACACTTTGGGTGGGGGGGGGGGGGGGGGGGGTACTGCACCTGACAGAACTATTTCGGTTTTTGTCTTTGTTATTTTGTTCGAGTGTTTTTGAGGAATAAATTATCATGAACACCTACCACGCTGCACTTTGGTCCATGCCTTCCGACGAGAGACATTACAAACATGCACCTGTGGAACGTTTGTTAAGACACAAAAAGAAAGAGTGTGAGTGTGTGTGTGTGTTTGCGCACATGTCTGCTGGTTCTCCAGTAATCTGTCTTGAAGCATGTGCACAATAACGGTATGACAGTGATGGATGTCTGACTGCTCAGAGGTGTGTGTCTGTGTGTATGTGTGAGGTGGTGTGTGCTCAGATAAGAGAGCCAAGGGAAAAAACACAGGTCAGAGATAAAAACATCAGCACAGGTTTTAGACACCGTGCTGAAAACGTGTCTGGCCTGTAATAAGAAGGGATGGATAGAGAGGAGAATGGATGGAGTCCTGTCTGTTCCTTTGCTCTCCTAAGGAGAATAAAGGGTTTTCTATTGGAAAAACAAACGTTTGCCATAGGTTTATGATCACTCACTCATCCTTTTTGTATATTGTCAGTAACGTTTATAGATGCACTAAATATGGCTTTATTTTCGAAAAATGCCCTTGAGAGATGTAGCATTTAATATTGAAAATTAAATGATGTGGACTGTATTTATGTTTACAATACTAGTATAAAGTTGGCCATATGCATGTAGGGGAGGGGAGGGTTTGGCCGGCCGGGATGTCCTTGTCCCATCGCACTCTAGCGACTCCTGTGAGGAGCCGGGCGCATGCACGCTGACACGGTCTTCAGGTGTACAGTGTTTCCTCTGACACATTGGTGTGGTTGGCTTCTGGGTTGAGCCGGCATTGTGTCAAGAAGCAGTGTGGCTTGGTTGGGCTGTGTTTTGGAGGACGCATGGCTCTCGACCTTAGCCTCTCCCGAGTTGCAGCGGTGAGACAAGACTGTAACTACCAATTGGACACCATGCAATTGGGGAGAAAAGAAAGAAACTGAAAGCTACATGTGTGTTCTCTATCGGGTTGTGTTTTGTGTTCTAACCATTGCCGTGGCCATGGCACAGTGTTGCCAGTTCCATAGCTGTCATTATGGGATTTTTGGGTCTGAGCTCATTACTGAATAGCTTTTATTGCCCTAGCAACAACAAAAGAGAGCCTTATTCCCCAGAGACACTGTACAACAGCCTTGTCAGGCCAAACATGGCATGACAATTCCATAAGAAGTTGGCAAGAGACTAGAAACAGACTGGCAATCAAGCTAACTCTACACCAACACACTGCAATCTGCTCGCTGCCACTTCTTGCAGTGGCCAAGAGGAACAATGATCTGGGTAGAAGTTACCCTGAAGAACTGCTTACCAGCTTACCCTCCCCAAATCCTTAACCAATTAATAGAGAACTGACCTTAGATCAGTAACTTCATCCATGACATTATACTGTATAATGCCAGGGTGTCGCTATGGACAGAGTGACTGCTGACCTAAACAACCTCTATACATGACAATGACAGTCATACTGACCTCAGAGCAGTAGTTAGAGTACTGAAGAGTCATACTAAAACACTGACACACATCTCAGTAACAGACACAGAAATGTTCCAATACTTGAGAGCCACACTGACCTAGTAACAGTTAGACCTGCATATAAGAGTTGACATGGTAAACCAAGAGAAAAACTGAGTTGAGATCAGCAAAAACAGCATCAGAGAATTGCAGGAAAATGTTATTCCATATGACAGCACAATCTACATTCTGACTTCACATCTGCCTAAAACTGTGCCTGAGAAAAATATTGACCTCAAAGCACTACACATATACACAAACACAAACACACACACACACACACACACACACACACACACACACACACACACACACACACACACATTGGGCTGAGCGAGAGGTCCACCAGCTGCACTTCAAAGAGAGAAAGAGAGAGAGAGGGAGTGTGAGATATCAATTCAATTTCAATATCTCTCTCAAAGCGGAAGCAGAACGATCGAGAGAAGAAGCGGTATGTAAAGTTAATTGCCAAAATAAAAGAAACACTTGAGTAAATGAGGGATACAGTATATTGAAAACAGATGAGTTAATTAATTAACATCCCATCATGCTTAGGGTCATGTATAAAAATACACAGTTGCCCATTATTTTGGCTTCCATGGCTAGAAGAAGAGATCTCAGTTACTTTGAAAGATATCTAAGGAGCATAGGAGGTGTAAAAGGCGTGTGTATGTCTGAGTGTGTGTGTGTGTGTGTCTCAGTCACCAGACCTCTACCCAATTTAACAGTTATGGGACATTCTGGAGCGGCACCTGAGACATTGTTTTCCACCACCATCAACAAAACACCAAATTATGACATTTCTCATGGAAGAATGGTGTCGCATCCTTCCAATAGAGTTCCAGACACTTGCAGAATCTAATGCCAAGGCACATTGAAGCTGTTCTGGCGGCTCTTGGTGGCCCAACGCCCTGTTAGATACATTATTAGACAACCGCAGTGTGGGTGTCAAGGTAATGAGGGATGGTGTTCAGTGTCTCAACCCCTCCCGCCCCTTCCTCCCTCTCATCCTCCTCCACAGACAGGACCGGGGGATCAGATGTGTAGTGACATGATTAGTGGTGTTGTGGAGCAGTAAGGCTGCAGCAGATGTCATGAAGGTTTTCTCACTTCCTCTGTAAATCTGGATGTCCAGGCAGGACACGCCAAACGTGACAGCTGGTGATGTCATCCATCCCCCCCCTGTTGGTAGTGTGGTGCGGTGGGGATGTGCCCTGGCCTGGCACAGACCAGCGGGTATATAGTTATACACAGTGGTGGAAAAAGTACCCAATTGTCATACTTTAGTAAAAGTTAAGATATCTTAATAGAAAATTACAAGTAAAACTGAAAGTCACCCAGTAAAATACTACTTGAGTAAAAGTCTAAAAGATTTTGTTTAATATATTCTTAAGTATCAAAAGTAAAAGTCTAAGCCATTATATAGCCATTTTATTTATTTATATATTTTTTATTCATGGATAGCCAGGGAACACTCCAACACTCAGATATAATTTACAAACGAAGCACATGTGTTAAGTGAGTCCGCCAGATCAGAGGCAGTAGGCATAACCAGGGATGTTCACTTGATAAGTGTGTGAATTTGACACTTTTTATGTCCTGCTAAGCATTCAAAATGTATCGAGTACTTTTGGGTGTCAGGGAAAATGTTTGGAGTAAAAAGTACATACTTTTCTTTAGGAATGTAGTGAAGTAAAAGTAAAAGTTGTCAAAAATATAAATAGGAAAGTAAAGTACAGATACCCCCAAAAAATGACTTAAGTATTAATTAAGTACTTTATACCACTGGTTAAACAGAGCTGGGCTGCCTGGCACAGAGCACAGTATTAGAGAGACGAAGCTTTGAATACAGCACCCAGGCTCTACACTGGAATCCCTATCTATTCATTAATAGATTCCATTCTGTTTGAAAAACATTTTTTTGGGGGGAAAAGTGACGTAAAAAAACACTTATGAACACACGTGTGAACAATGCGGAATTTGTATACATTTTTCACGAGTCAGATGTGGTTTTCAGACACGTGTGACGTTTAGCATGTTCATTTTTCACGTGACAAAAACACATTACATTTTCACAAGTCAGACTGGGTTTTCAGACACGTTTGATGTCTTACATGGATTTTTCACGACTCAGATTTGGTTTCCCGACATTTCACATGTGATATTGAAACTTTCACGTGTGCTTTCTTTTGTAACCAGTGCGATTATACAACCCAGGTCTCCCATGGGAGAAACTAATGTCCTGACCATTAGACCAAGCACGCCGACACTGGGTTTCTCTTCCAATGTGTAGTATATGTATTATACATTTCTCTCTGTAAAGATTATGCATGTTGGATGTATCTAGTGAACGCTTTCAAACAATGCAATTCATCATAACAACAACACATTATTGTGCACTTAAAATTGCAAATAGTTAACTCGAGTTAATTGATTAACTCTGACAGAGCCCTAATTCAAAACTATCTCTTTGTAGAAAAGTACACTACATGGCCAAAAGTGGAGCTGTACGGTCAGACTGGCATAACCACGGAAACAGAAACAAAAACATCTCCTCTGTTATGAACACTTGACATACTCTAAATGACCAAAAGTATGTGGACACCTGCTCTTTGAAAATCTCATTCCAAAATCATGGGCATTAATATGTAGTTGGTCCCCCCCTTTGCTGCTATAACAGCCTCCACTCTTCTGCAAAGGCTTTCCACTAGATGTTGTAACATTGCCACAGGGATTTGCTTCCATTCAGGCACAAGAGCATTACTGAGGTCGTGCACAGATGTTGTAGGATTAGGTCTGGCTCGCAGTCGGCGTTACAATTCTCCCATGGAGTTGAGGTCAGGGCTTTGTGCAGGCCAGTCAAGTTCTCGACAAAACATTTCTGTATTGACCTCGCTTTGTGCATGGGCGTATTGTCATGCTGAAACAGAGAAGGGCCTTCCCCAAACTGTTGCCACAAAGTTGAAAGCATATTACCATCTAGAATGTCATTGTATGCTGTAGCGTTAAGATTTCCCTTCACTGGAACTAAAGGGCCTAGCCAGAACCATGAAAAACAGTCCCAGACCCTTATTCCTCCTCCACCAAACTTTACAGTTCACACTATGCATTGGGGAAGGTACTGTAGTATTCTCTTGGCATCCGCCAAACCCAGATTCATCTGTTGGACTGCCAGATGGTGAAGTGTGACTCATCACTCCAGACAACGTGTTTCCTGCTCCATAGTCCAATGGCGGCAAGCTTTACAACACTACAGCCTACGCTTGGCATTGCGTATGGTGATCTTAGGCTTGTGTGGGGCTGCTCGACCATGGAAACCCATTTTCATGTAGCTCCCGACGAACAGATCTTGTGCTGACGTTGCTTCCAGAGGCAGTTTGGAACTCGGTAGTGAGTGTTGCAACCGAGGACAGACAATTTTTACGCGCTACGCGCTTCAGCATTTGGTGGTCCCTTTCTGTGAGCTTGTGTGGCCTAGCACCTTACTGCTGAGCCGTTGTTGTTCCTAGACGTTTCCCCTTCACAATAACAGCACTTACAGTTGACCGGGGCAGCTCTAGCAGGGCAGAAATTTGACGAACTGACTTGTTGGAAAGGTGGCATCCAATGACGTGCCATGTTGAAAGTCACTGAGCTCTTCAGTACGGCCATTCTACTGTCAATGTTTGTCTATGGCGATTGCATGGCTGTGTGCTCAATTTTATACATCTGTCAGCAGCTGTTGTGACTGAAATAGCCAAATCCACTAATTTGACCGGGTGTCCACATAGTTTTGGCCATGTTAGCAATTAACATGCGACCATTAGATACAAATTTCAGCAAAAGTAAACTTTGAAAATACATATCATTAGCGTGGTTCATATGTACACATGGAAACACACATATAAACCCTCATTTGTAGAAAGAAAACAATTTCAGAGCACCAACATTTATAATAAAAAACAACCTGAAACACCATCTTGTTCTCATTAACTTGCATACAAAAGTTGGCTACGCTAATGTACTAAATGGGAAAATATCCCTTGCTTTTCACTCAGTCAAAACAATTATATTATACATCACAATTACCAGAACTTCAACACAGTTTAGTTAAACATGTTATTTCTAGATTTTGAAAATGTAACCATGCGTACAAAGCAGTAAACAGAGGAGACAAGGAGAGCTAGCTTCTCTGTTCTTTTCACTGGCCTTCTTCCAACGATCACGGACAAACGTACGAAGAAGTGAGGCGCTGGCCTGCAGCAGGAACACTCCGAATGCCTCTCCCTAGTGGTAGTGCTAAGTACACATGTATATCAATGCAACACCGTGGAGGACGGCAATGGATGACTCAGAAATAAGACATTATTATTTATAACGCACTTGAATTATTATACTCAGGTAGGCTAAGTTACCTTTTTACAGAATGGAAATACAGAGTTTTCAATTCCACATTGCTGATGCAACATGTTAATAACATCACCTTTTCAAATGTGAGGATGACACTATTTCAGGCCCACGTGTAAAACTTGCAAATCCACATGTTAGTTAGATTTTCACATATAAAAGTAGCAAAACTGCACATTCGATTTTCACGTTTGAGTGTTTTAATGCGGTCCCTCGTGAGAGTTAGATTTTCACACGCGAACTTGGAATTTCACAAGTGAAAGTGAGATTTTCACATGTGGGGTGAAAACATGTTATTCTCCTCACGTGAAAAAATTGTGTTGAAATGAACTCAATGTAATATACTCAACAAAAATGTAAATGCAACATATAAAGTGTTCGTACCACGTTTCATGAGCTGAAAAAAAAGCCCAGAAATGTTCAATACGCACAAATGTCTGTCTGCAATAAAGCCCATTTGTGGGGAAAAATTCATTCTGGCTCCGCAGTGGGTGGGCCTGGTTGCCAAATGGGTGGGCCATGGCTGCACCCTTGCCCAGTCATGTGGTGAAATCCGTAGATTAGGGACTAATGAGTTTAGTTTTCCATTGACTGATTTCCTTAAATGAACTGTAACTCAGCAAAATCTTTGAAATTGTTGCTTGTTGTATTTATATTTTTGTTCAGTACACATGGCCTAACTGCTTTTCAACTCAACAATCAGCTATTTGGTAGGCTACTTGCCGTGTGCGCTGCCCTACATTTCATGCTTAAAACAATCCAGAGTTCATTTTTTCAAAGAAGCTAATGATCTTCTGTGGCCAAATCGTGCTCCCTGGTGTACTATTATGAATGACCGTGTGGTGGGAATTTTAATGTTAGTGCTTTTCTTATAACTCATCTCTGTGTTCTATTCATGTGCTGTTCTATAAGCCAATTTCTGTGTTCATGCAAGTGACTGACTGAACCAATCCTCACTATCAGTATCTGTAATTTGGCAGTACGCCCAGACCTTGTTTTGAGAACGAAAGATATCTCAGTTTCAAGGTCACATGAATGAAACAAAACGTTAATGATGAATGAACTCTGCTAAATCATGCAATTATATGATGTCTGTGTATAGCCATATATAAGAGAACTGCCGGGACTGCCCCAAGCAGAGCGCCTGATTGACATGTGTACTATGGTGCATTGAGTTGGTTGGAACCTCTCCAGTGCGTTGACAATAAACAATTATTCACATTGAGATTGACTTCGAGTGTCCCTGTGTAAGAATATCCACAACAATTGTATGGATTTGTGTATAGGCACAAGTAATTATATAGCAGATTTTGGCACATTTTATTCAATTTACTTTAGGGGAAGAGCCTATTGGATGCCGACATCAACGTGGAAGTAACCGGTGCATAGAACAATGCCGACATCAAATTCAAAGCAATAAACGTCCGACTGGCAAAGCAAACTGTCTGGCACTGTCTCTACTCTCTGCTTTCTTAAAGTGAGAGAAAGATGTGCAGGATGGCAGCCGCCAGGAATGATTTTAGTCAACTTTTTTCTGTACATTTTTGGCCTTGAGCTATAGAAACTCAACTGACCACCCCCCGCCCGCAGATAGCTTCATCCATGTCCTAAGAAAGTCCAAGCATGAACAATACAAAACAAAACAGCAGGCCTTCTAAGGGAGGTGCCCTGGGAGGCCCTTGGCTCCATACCTCCTTCCCCTCCTCTATCACTCATTCTCCTCACTCCCTCTGTTCCCTTGTTTCTTGTTAGCTGGCTGCTGCTCCAGATGTTGACCCCAGAGGCCCGGACAGGAAGAGAGGGAGAGAGGGAAATAAAAGATAGAGCTCTACACTCCCTCAGCAACATAGATCTTTGTCAAAGCCCCTCGCCTCTAAACACACACTGAACAAGGACTGGCCGTGTAAGTGCGTGCTTGTTTCTGTGTTGTCTGTGTGTGTGCTTGTCCGGGGGAAGAAGAGATCAATAAACAGCCGTGAGGCTGAATGCATTGAGATTTAGCAGGGTTCTTTATTTGGCTTGGTGTGAGGCTTTTGTTCTCGGTCAATGGCCCAGGAAAAGGAAATCAATAGAGGCTTGAGAGGCCGACGATAAATAGTAATAAAGCCTGATTCATTCATCCCTCTCTCTCTCTCTTCATCCCTCTCTCTGCCTGTTTGGCTCCAGAGAAGAGATCTGAGGCACCGCTCACACTGTCATGTACTGGAGCACCAAGGAGCAAAGGGCTAATTGTGGCTAGTGGAGCAAAACACAAACACATATAAACACAAACACAAACACACACACACACATTCACACACAGACAGGCAAGCACCAGGAGGCACACACGCACCCAGCATGAGGCCGTGCAGTGAGGATCAGCTAGCATCGTGACTCAGCAGCATCAGCCAGTCAGAATGCAGAGGCATGCCTCACAGAGTTTCAGTTAACACACCAGCTCTCCCAAGCCAACCCACTCTGAAATCGGTTACACTCTCCATGAAACCCCTGTCTAAAGCTACAATTTCTAAGTCTGTTTCAAGACGAGTCAACTCTGGTGACTTCTCTTTCACTTGGTTCACAACTCTTCCAAAACATTGAAATCGTTGACAAATACAAATAAATAAAAGAACAGAGAAAATCTTCCTTGAGAAATGAAATGAAGGAACCTCACAAACAGGGTACAAGTACTCACCGCGATAGTAGAGCCACGGACAGTCCAAGTGTTTCAGAGGAAATGGTCCGTAACTGCACTGCTTGCCGTGTTCGCCTCTCTCAGAGCGGGAGCAACAAGTAGAGTGCAGTAGGCTAGGGGACAATGCATGGCTTGGCGGAGCAGCAGAACAGAGCAGCAGAGTAACAGAGGTCCAGTCATGAAGCACAGATCTGATCTACTCAAGGGGTGGGAGGGGGCTCCCTTTCTCTGTGTCTTTACCCACACTGTATATCTCCCCACCTCGCTCTGTCGCTCTCGCGCTCTCTCTTTCTCGCTCTTCCTCCCTCTTTCTCTCACAGCTGCAAGCCCAGAGTGGGACCGGTTTGGTAAGAATGACTGGCGTATTCCTGTTGTAACATAGAAAGAGGAGCCCCACCTAAAAACTCAAAACTGATCCCGGGCCAGCCCCCACGACCAGCCCAGCTGGCTGCTGTGTGCTAGGAGCTGACGGGCTGCCTGCGTGCCTGCCGCAAACTCATATTGAGTCATTTGTCTGTCATGGTCGTGAAGATCAAGACCAAATTACAGGGCTCTTCAAATTCTTTCTTCCAACTCTTCAACTCTCTCTCTCTCAAGTTCCCTCTCTTTCCCTCCTTCTTACTCTCCTCTTGCTTTCTCTCTCCCTTACTCCCTCTCTCCTCTGAGAAAGGCCCTCATTTAAAAATGGCCTTCATACAGTGAACGGAAGAAGAAGAGGGGGAGAAGAGAGGGAAAAAGTATCTTGATTCAGCTGAAAAGCAACTATTATTTAAATGAGTCACTCAGTGAGGTTGGGGTTTTTCAACGTTAAATCGGGAGGAGAAGAAAAAATAAAACATCATTCTGCTTTGCAACGATAGAGGGCCTGACAACACCCTAGAGCCGTGGGAGGGAGGAAATGAGCGAAAGACAGGGAGTGGGAAGATGACCAACAAGCCCTCCCTGTTCTTCTCATGAACCCCAAGGGAGGGATGGGGCTTACAGAGTCAAACAGACTTGCTGACAGGCATAAGCACCCACAATCCACCACAGCAGTGAGGTCACATGGGACAGTTGTGGGCATGGAAATATGATGAAAATCTTTTGATTTCTATGGTTGTGGAGACAAGAACTGCAGAAGTGATGTCATATACAGCAGTAATTTCATATACAGCAGTAATGTCATATACATCAGTCATTTCATATACAGCAGTGATGTCATATATAGCAGTAATGCCATATATAGCAGTAATGTCATATACAGCAGTGATGTCAAAATCAGCAGTAATGTCATATACATCAGTTATTTCATATACAGCAGTGATGTCATATATACAGTGCCTTGCGAAAGTATTCGGCCCCCTTGAACTTTGCGACCTTTTGCCACATTTCAGGCTTCAAACATAAAGATATAAAACTGTATTTTTTTGTGAAGAATCAACAACAAGTGGGACACAATCATGAAGTGGAACGACATTTATTGGATATTTCAAAGTTTTTTAACAAATCAAAAACTGAAAAATTGGGCGTGCAAAATTATTCAGCCCCTTTACTTTCAGTGCAGCAAACTCTCTCCAGAAGTACAGTGAGGATCTCTGAATGATCCAATGTTGACCTAAATGACTAATGATGATAAATACAATCCACCTGTGTGTAATCAAGTCTCCGTATAAATGCACCTGCACTGTGATAGTCTCAGAGGTCCGTTAAAAGCGTAGAGAGCATCATGAAGAACAAGGAACACACCAGGCAGGTCCGAGATACTGTTGTGAAGAAGTTTAAAGCCGGATTTGGATACAAAAATATTTCCCAAGCTTTAAACATCCAAAGGAGCACTGTGCAAGCGATGATATTGAAATGGAAGGAGTATCAGACCACTGCAAATCTACCAAGACCTGGCCGTCCCTCTAAACTTTCAGCTCATACAAGGAGAAGACTGATCAGAGATGCAGCCAAGAGGCCCATGATCACTCTGGATGAACTGCAGAGATCTACAGCTGAGGTGGGAGACTCTGTCCATAGGACAACAATCAGTCGTATATTGCACAAATCTGGCCTTTATGGAAGAGTGGCAAGAAGAAAGCCATTTCTTAAAGATATCCATAAAAAGTGTCATTTAAAGTTTGCCACAAGCCACCTGGGAGACACACCAAACATGTGGAAGAAGGTGCTCTGGTCAGATGAAACCAAAATGGAACTTTTTGGCAACAATTCAAAACGTTATGTTTGGTGTAAAAGCAACACAGCGCATCACCCTGAACACACCATCCCCACTGTCAAACATGGTGGTGGCAGCATCATGGTTTGGGCCTGCTTTTCTTCAGCAGGGACAGGGAAGATGGTTAAAATTGATGGGAAGATGGATGGAGCCAAATACAGGACCATTCTGGAAGAAAACCTGATGGAGTCTGCAAAAGACCTGAGACTGGGACGGAGATTTGTCTTCCAACAAGACAATGATCCAAAACATAAAGCTAAATCTACAATGGAATGGTTAAAAAATAAACATATCCAGGTGTTAGAATGGCCAAGTCAAAGTCCAGACCTGAATCCAATCGAGAATCTGTGGAAAGAACTGAAAACTGCTGTTCACAAATGCTCTCCATCCAACCTCACTGAGCTCGAGCTGTTTTGCAAGGAGGAATGGGAAAAAAATGTCAGTCTCTCGATGTGCAAAACTGATAGAGACATACCCCAAGCGACTTACAGCTGTAATCGCAGCAAAAGGTGGCGCTACAAAGTATTAACTTAAGGGGGCTGAATAATTTTGCACGCCCAATTTTTCAGTTTTTGATTTGTTAAAAAAGTTTGAAATATCCAATAAATGTCGTTCCACTTCATGATTGTGTCCCACTTGTTGTTGATTCTTCACAAAAAAATACAGTGTTATATCTTTATGTTTGAAGCCTGAAATGTGGCAAAAGGTTGCAAAGTTCAAGGGGGCCGAATACTTTCGCAAGGCACTGTAGCAGTAATGTCATATACAGCAGTGATGTCAAAATCAGCAGTAATGTCATATACATCAGTAATGTCATATTAATCAGTAATTTCATATACAGCAGTGATGTCATTTCCATCAGTAATTTCATATGCATCAGTGATGTCATATACAGCAGTGATGTCATATACAGCAGTAATGTCATATACAGCAGTAAAGTCATATACAGCAGTAATGTCATATACAGCAGTGATGTTATATTCAGCAGTAATGTCATACATAGCAGTAATGTCATATACAGGAGTAATATCATATACAGCAGTAATGTCATATTCAGCAGTGGTGTCATATAGAGCAGTAATGTCATATACAGCAGTGATGTCATATTGCACACTTGTGGACATACTGTAGAGATCCTATCAAATGTCTAATTCAATTAGTATTCTAATTCCTAATTGTATGGTTGTGGAGACTAGAACTGTTGCAGTGATATGGGACAGTTAAAGCCTAAACTAAGCCTAAACACCAAAGGCGTGCGTACCTGGCGTGCGTGTGATTCATTTTAGAATGCAATGTTTTGAATGGTAATGACCCAACTATGCTGCATCCTGATTAGACCAGCTAGACCAGCTTTAAACAACATTTACACACAGTCAATAAGCTGTCTAATGGCAAACATTTAAAAAAGCAACTCACAAATGCACGACTGTGGGTAACACATTTAAGTGGTTGGAAAACAGCATACCCTGTGTGTATGTAAAGGTCCAGTGGTGTAAAGTACTTAAGCAAAAATACTTCAAATTACTACGTAAGTACTTTTTGGGGGTACAGTATCTGTACTTTACTATTTATATATTTTTTTACAACTTTTACTTTTACTTTCCTACATTCCTAAAGAAAATTCAGTACTTTTTACTCCATACATTTTCCCTGACACCCAAAAGTACATTTTGAATGCTTAGCAGGTTAGAAAACGGTCCAATTTGCACACTTATCAAGAGAACATCCCTGGTCATCCCTACTGCCTCTGATCTGGCGGACTCACTAAACGCAAATGCTTTGTTTTTAAATGATGTCTGAGTGTTGGAGTGTGACCCTGGCTATCCGTAAATAATTGAAACAAGAAAATTGTGCTGTCTGGTTTGCTTAATAGAATATTAAGCAAAGTATATTTTAGCAAATACATTTACTTTTGATACTTAAGTATATTTAAAACCAAATACTTTTAGACTTTTACTCAAGTAGTATTTTACTGGGTGACTTTCACTTTGATTTAAGGAATTTTCTATTAAGGTATCTTTACTTTTACTCAAGTATGACAATTGGGTACTTTTTCCACCACTGCACCCAACCACCCCCTCACATGAATTAGGAATAATCATAGCATGGGTTGTCACACAAACCAATTCACACAAACCTTTACCATACATAATGAAAGCCTGTGTATCCAGACTCTATCATTCATATTCTAATCCAGGAAAAGGATATAAATTCAGATGGACGCAAGGTCAAACACACTGACTCCTGAACAAAATAATTATACACAGTCTGGACTTGGATGATCCCCACACAGCCAGACACATAAAAACATTTCACTATAACCCGCTGCTATTTTAAAAGCTTCCTGTGATGATTCAAAAAATTAGCCTGAGACTTCAAAAGAACAGAGACGCACCAGATAAATACTCTTGCTAGACTTGGTCTGCTGGCTTGAATAAATAGGTCAGAGGTTAGAGACATGGATGAATTAATATGTTGACAGGGCAAAGCACTGAAATGCCCATGTATAGCAGAGAGAAAACATTGACTGTAGCTACAACCAAAGTTCCCTCAATAAACATTTTGGCACTGAGCACATTTCAGGTCTGCTGAGTGCAAACTTCAAAATTGTGAAAATTCTGTTTCATATCCAGCATGTGTTTACTGTGAACACTTAGGCTGTGCTCACTTTAAGTTCCACTTTTAACAGTGACCATGTAGGCTACTGTGGCTATTTGATCATAATGTAGGCATACCAGAGTGGACTACCATCAAAAACAATGGAGAACATGCATCCCATAACATTTTAACATGGAAATAGCTGTTCTATCATTCAGCCTACAGTAGCAGACAATGTGTTGTGTTTCATTTAGGCCTGCATTCCATGAGACTTTTGAAATAAACATGCAGGGCTTGACATTAACCTGTTCATCCACTTGTTAGTCAGACAGGGAAGTGACTGATAATATTGTGTTGTTTGATGCAAGAAACCACTTTACAAAATAAAATGCATTATTATTCCAGATAATCAGACAAATGAGGCTACCCTCTGCCTTTTAGCTACTTAGCTTATTCAAGCCTGTCTAAAAAAAAAAGCTATTTACCTGACTCGCTTTTCAAAGATGTCTAGAAATATATATGTTTTGTGCACTTGTAGGAAGCAATCACTCCCCTAATGCTGACTACAAATGATCTATAATCTATAACTCACTAACTAGCAAAGGATATGAACAAAATGTGCACATGTGGCTACATGCAGCTCTCGCTTTGATCTCACAACAAGCGCAGCTACACTCGACCCGTCATGCTGTATGTAAACACAGTCCAGTTCAAAGTAAATGGCACAGATCCATCTATGGCAACTGTCTATTTGCATATTGGCCTATTGCAGCTCTGATAGTTTATGCAGCACCGGTCTGTGTAGAGTACGGGCTGAGTCGTGCATGTCAATGCAATAGATTCCTACTCCGATGCGTTCTGCATAAAACAAAATCTCTTGCATTGTTCATGATGTTTCGGTACGTTGCATTGACAGTAGCTACTATTGCATTGATTCGATCAATTTTGTCACAGTAAAGGGAAACGTTGATAGTGTTAACAGGGAAAACTCTAGAACAGTGGTCACCAACCTTTTCTGAGTCAAGATCACTTTGAGTCAAAATGCAAGCTGAGATTTACAGCTCATATTGTTTTTTTTAACATGACTTTAAAAAAAGTATAATTAAAAACAGTACTGTAGCAATGATGTTTGTGCAGTAAGCTATAGGCCTAATACATTATCACCCCACATTGGCTTTGCTTGAATTGCCCTGCCAATGCATTGTTGTTCAGGCCATTTAAAAATATATATATTTCAAAATTTTATGTAGATCACGCTGTTGTATTACTTGTGAATCACAGCTGAGTGAGGATACATTTAACTATTTAGCTTTTTATTTTTATTTTACTGGGCTGATGGTGCCTCCATCTGATGGTCAGTCTCAGCGGAGGGAGAGAGCAGCAGACTGAGGGTCCATCTCTCAACAGCCCTCAGCTCTCCTTTTTCCTCCACTGACACTGACCAAAAAGGGACACCGTCTTCCAGATGGTGGCGAAACTTGAGTCGCACCGCATTATTTCTGCCTCATGCAGAAATTCATGTTGTCACTCCTATGAACAGAGAAAGTAAAATATTCCTTAATATTAAAAAAAAGACCCAAGCCGCTAATAATAACGCAAAGCCGATAGGTACACCTTCCTACTCATTCATTACTGCTGCAGTGCTTCTCGTCGCGCTGAGTTGAAATAGGAAAAAGGCCATTCTAAGGCTTGTAAAAGTGCTGAATACAAAGTGATCCCGATCGACCGGTTTGTGACCACTAATCTAGAAAGTTGAGTGAAGTTCAATCTCTCTGTGGGCTGATATTTCTGCATGGCAGTCCTGAAGGAGCTGTGCAGCTTCGAGGGAACATTGGCTACCATAACTGACTGCTCTGAGGCATTTAGAGCATGTAGTTCCAAGCTGTTCACGCCCTGCCTGTTTTAAATGAGCCCCAAATTACTGGAGCGCTGGGAAATACAGTGTACATGTAAAATCGCCTTTCATTTTGGTGCCAGATTGCGAGACAACACTCTCTCTGCCAGGCAGCATACTTTTGCATAAAGAGAGACAGCGTAATCCATGAAAGAAATATGATTCTCTAAGTCAAATTCCAGATCCACTATTAGGTAAAAGGATCAATCCTCCAAAAGTCCTTCATCCTCTATCATCGCTGTCTCTTTTACATTTTTATCAGGATCCCCATTAGCCGACGCCAATGGTGATAGCTAGTCTTACTGGGGTCCGACACATAACGAAAAAGAGATAATAGATAAGAGACTTTACAATTGACAGACATTTCTAAACATTAACATGTAGTGTGTGTGTGTGTGTGTGTGTGTGTGTGTGTGTGTGTGTGTGTGTGTGTGTGTGTGCATCTATCAGTTACACATACATGTCAGTACATACACACAAAAAGTAGGTCACGTGTTGTTTTACTTTTTTTAAACCAGGCTTGCTGCTCACTTCCGCTATATGAAATGGAAGGGAGTTCTATGCAATCATTGCTCTGTATAATACTGTACATTACCTTGAATTTGTTCTGGACCTGGGGACTGTGAAAAGACACCTAGCGGCATATCTCTCTCCTCAGTAATAGTGGAATTTTAGAATTTGCTTTGCCCAGAGGCTGCTATAGACACTACTGTGTCACAAACTCATCAGGTACTCACTCCATCCAGCCATTCAACAGATTGTAAAATGACACTTGATTATTTTTAGCACAGAGAACCAGACGTTCATCCTGAGACGAACAATCAGCCAGTGCAGACAAATAAAAACAAACAACATTTCAACATCTTGGCTATGTTCTGATATAATCTCCACCCGGAACAGCCAGAGGAGGACTGGCCACCCCTCATAGCCTGGATCCTCTCTAGGTTTATAATCTCCACCCGGCACAGCCAGAAGAAGACTGGCCACCCCTCAGAGCCTGGATCCTCTCTAGGTTTCTTCCTAAGTTCTGGCCTTTCTAGGGAGTTTCCTAGCCACCGTGCTTCTACACCTGCATTGCTTGCTGTTTGGTGTTTAAGGCTGGGTTTCTGTACAGCACTTTGTGACATCAGCTGATGTAAGACGGGCTTTATAAATACATTTGATTTGATTTGAACACAAGTACATGTTTCATAAACTAACCTCTCTCTATCCATCTATGGAGAGACCGCAACGGACAAAGGAGTGTGTGTGTGTGTGTGTGTGTGTGTGTGTTCGTGTGTGTGTGTGTTTTAGTGTGTGTTTCATTACCCTCATTGAGTGAATAGGCATTTCACATTAGGACACTGCAACCCAGCTAGCAGACAGGGAGTCAGGCATGCAGTGGTTGCTGGTTGGAAGATCCTTCCGGGGTCTATAGGGCCAACATGCTGTCCAGACTGGACAATGACCAGAGACTGGTACTGAATACTGATCATTACCACTTGAGTCTGACCAACGCACACACACACAGACAAGGTGAGACAGAAACAGGGCTCCCTCCGCCACCTGTTAACTAGGACTGGGAAATGAGCAGAGAGAGTAAGATATATATATATAGAGAGAGTAAGATATATATATATATATAGAGAGAGAGAGTGAGATGGAGGGATATATATATATAGAGAGAGAGTGATATATGTATATATAGAGAGAGAGTAAGATGGAGGGATATATATAGAAAGAGAGAGTGAGATGGAGGGATATATATACACTGCTCAAAAAAATAAACACTAAAATAACACATCCAAGATCTGAATGAATGAAATATTCTTATTAAATACTTTTTTCTTTACATAGTTGAATGTGCTGACAACAAAATCACACAAAAATGATCAACCCATGGAGGTCTGGATTTGGAGTCACAATCAAAATTAAAGTGGAAAACCACACTACAGGCTGATCCAACTTTGATGTAATGTCCTTAAAACAAGTCAAAATGAGGCTCAGTAGTGTGTGTGGCCTCCACGTGCCTGTATGAACTCCCTACAACGCCTGGGCATGCTCCTGATGAGGTGACGGATGGTCTCCTGAGGGATCTCCTCCCAAACATGGACTAAAGCATCCGCCAACTCCTGGACAGTCTGTGGTGCAACGTGGTGTTGGTGGATGGAGCGAGACATGATGTCCCAGATGTGCTCAATTTGATTCAGGTCTGGGGAACGGGCGGGCCAGTCCATAGCATCAATGCCTTCCTCTTGCAGGAACTGCTGACACACTCCAGCCACATGAGGTCTAGCATTGTCTTGCATTAGGAGGAACCCAGGACCAACCGCACCAGCATATGGTCTCACAAGGGGTCTGAGGATCTCATCTCGGTACCTGATGGCAGTCAGGCTACCTCTGGCGAGCACATGGAGGGCTGTGCGGCCCCCCAAAGAAATGCCACCCCACACCATAACTGACCCTCTGCCAAACCGGTCATGCTGGAGGATGTTGCAGGCAGCAGAACGTTCTCCACGGCGTCTCCAGACTGTCACGTCTGTCACATGCGCTCAGTGTGAACCTGCTTTCATCTGTGAAGAGCACAGGGCGCCAGTGCCGAATTTGCCAATCTTGGTGTTCTCTGGCAAATGAAAAACGTCCTGCACGGTGTTGGGCTGTAAGCACAACCCCCACCTGTGGACGTCGGGCCCTCACACCACCCTCATGGAGTCTGTTTCTGACCGTTTGAGCAGACACATGCACATTTGTGGCTTGCTGGAGGTCATTTTGCAGTGCTCTGGCAGTGCTCCTCCTGCTACTCCTTGCACAAAGGCGGAGGTAGCAGTCCTGCTGCAGGGTTGTTGCCCTCCTACGGCCTCCTCCACGTCTCCTGATGTACTGTCCTGTCTCCTGGTAGCGCCTCCATGCTCTGGACACTACGCTGACAGACATAGCAAACCTTCTTGCCACAGCTCGCATTGATGTGCCATCCTGGATGAGCTGCACTACCTGAGCCACTTGTGTGGGTTGTAGACTCCGTCTCATGCTACCACTAGAGTGAAAGCATTCAAAAGTGACCAAAACATCAGCCAGGAAGCATAGGAACTGAGAAGTGGTCTGTGGTCACCACCTGCAGAACCACTCCTTTATTGGGGGTGTCTTGCTAATTGCCTATAATTTCCACTTGTTGTCTATTCCATTTGCACAACAGCATGTGAAATTTATTGTCAATCAGTGTTGCTTCCTAAGTGGACAGTTTGATTTCACAGATAGAGAGAGAGCGAGAGAGAGAGAGAGTGAGATGGAGGGATATATATATATATATATATATATATAGAAAGAGTGAGATGGAGGGATATATATATATACTGTATATATATATTCCACTGTTGCGGAAAAACAGCCCCAAAGCATGATGTTTCCACACCCATGCTTCATCGTAGGTATGGTGTTCTTTGGATGCAACTCAGCATTCTTTGTCCTCCAAACACGACAAGTTGAGTTTTTACCAAAAAGTTATAATTTGGTTTGATCTGACCATATGACATTCTCCCAATCTTCTTCTGGATCATCCAAATGCTCTCTAGCAAACTTTAGACGGGCCTGGACATGTACTGGCTTAAGCAGGGGGACACGTCTGGCACTGCAGGATTTGAGTCCCTGGCGGCGTAGTGTGTTACTGATGGTAGGCTTTGTTACTTTGGTCCCAGCTCTCTGCAGGTCATTCACTAGGTCCCCCTGTGTGGTTCTGGGATTTTTGCTCACCGTTCTTGTGATCATTTTGACCCCACGGGGTGGAATCTTGCGTGGAGCCCCAGATCGAGAGAGATTATCAGTGATATTGTATGTCTTCCATTTCCTATTAATTGCTCCCACAGTTGATTTCTTCAAACCAAGCTGCTTGCTTATTGCAGATTCAGTCTTCCCAGCCTGGTGCAGGTCTACAATTTTGTTTCTGGTGTCCTTTGACAGCTCTTTGGTCTTGGCCATAGTGGAGTTTGGAGTGTGACTGTTTGAGGTTGTGGACAGTCTTTTATACTGATAACAAGTTCAAACAGGTGCCATTAATACAGGTAACAAGTGGAGGACAGAGGAGCCTCTTAAAGAAGAAGTTACAGGTCTGTGAGAGCCAGAAATCATGCTTGTTTGTATGTGACCAAATACTTATTTTCCGCCATAATTTGCAAATAAATTCATTAAAAATCCTATAATGTGATTTTCTGGATTTTTTTTTCTCATTTTGTCTGTCATAGTTGAAGTGTACCTATGATGAAAATTACAGGCCTCTCTCATCTTGCACAATTGGTGGCTGACTAAATACTTTTTTGCCCCACTGTATATATATATAGAGAGAGTGAGATGGAGGGATATATATATATAGAGAGAGTGAGATGGAGGGATATATATATATATATAGAGAGAATGAGATGGAGGTGAGTGGGAGAGTGAAATGGAGGGATATACAGTATATATATATATATATATATATATAGAGAGAGAGTGAGATGGAGGGATATATAAATATATAAATGTATATATAGAGATATATATATATATATATATATAGAGAGAGAGAGAGAGAGAGAGAGAGATAGTGAGATATATATATATAGAGTGAGATGGAGGGATATATATATAGAGAGAGAAAGAGAGAGAGTGAGATGGAGGGATATATATATATATATATAGAGAGGGAGTGATATATATATATATATAAAGAGAGAGAGTGAGAGATATATACAGTGCCTTGCGAAAGTATTCGGCCCCCTTGAACTTTGCGAACTTTTGCCACATTTCAGGCTTCAAACATAAAGATATAAAACTGTATTTTTTTGTGAAGAATCAACAACAAGTGGGACACAATCATGAAGTGGAACGACATTTATTGGATATTTCAAACTTTTTTAACAAATCAAAAACTGAAAAATTGGGCGTGCAAAATTATTCAGCCCCTTTACTTTCAGTGCAGCAAACTCTCTCCAGAAGTTCAGTGAGGATCTCTGAATGATCTAATGTTGACCTAAATGACTAATGATGATAAATACAATCCACCTGTGTGTAATCAAGTCTCCGTATAAATGCACCTGCACTGTGATAGTCTCAGAGGTCCGTTAAAAGCGCAGAGAGCATCATGAAGAACAAGGAACACACCAGGCAGGTCCGAGATACTGTTGTGAAGAAGTTTAAAGCCGGATTTGGATATAAAAAGATTTCCCAAGCTTTAAACATCCCAAGGAGCACTGTGCAAGCGATAATATTGAAATGGAAGGAGTATCAGACCACTGCAAATCTACCAAGACCTGGCCGTCCCTCTAAACTTTCAGCTCATACAAGGAGAAGACTGATCAGAGATGCAGCCAAGAGGCCCATGATCACGCTGGATGAACTGCAGAGATCTACAGCTGAGGTGGGAGACTCTGTCCATAGGACAACAATCAGTCTTATATTGCACAAATCTGGCCTTTATGGAAGAGTGGCAAGAAGAAAGTCATTTCTTAAAGATATCCATAAAAAGTGTTGTTTAAAGTTTGCCACAAGCCACCTGGGAGACACACCAAACATGTGGAAGAAGGTGCTCTGGTCAGATGAAACCAAAATTGAACTTTTTGGCAACAATGCAAAACGTTATGTTTGGCGTAAAAGCAACACAGCTCATCACCCTGAACACACCATCCCCACTGTCAAACATGGTGGTGGCAGAATCATGGTTTGGGCATGCTTTTCTTCAGCAGGGACAGTGAAGATGGTTAAAATTGATGGGAAGATGGATGGAGCCAAATACAGAACCATTCTGGAAGAAAACCTGATGGAGTCTGCAAAAGACCTGAGACTGGGACGGAGATTTGTCTTCCAACAAGACAATGATCCAAAACATAAAGCTAAATCTACAATGGAATGGTTCAAAAATAAACATATCCAGGTGTTAGAATGGCCAAGTCAAAGTCCAGACCTGAATCCAATCGAGAATCTGTGGAAAGAACTGAAAACTGCTGTTCACAAATGCTCTCCATCCAACCTCACTGAGCTCGAGCTGTTTTGCAAGGAGGAATGGGAAAAAATTTCAGTCTCTCAATGTGCAAAACTGATAGAGACATACCCCAAGCGACTTACAGCTGTAATCGCAGCAAAAGGTGGCGCTACAAAGTATTAACTTAAGGGGGCTGAATAATTTTGCACGCCCAATTTTTCAGTTTTTGATTTGTTAAAAAAGTTTGAAATATCCAATAAATGTCGTTCCACTTCATGATTGTGTCCCACTTGTTGTTGATTCTTCACAAAAATACAGTTTTATATCTTTATGTTTGAAGCCTGAAATGTGGCAAAAGGTCGCAAAGTTCAAGGGGGCCGAATACATTCGCAAGGCACTGTATATAGAGAGTGTGAGATGGAGGGAGAGAGCGAGAGAGACCGTGGTGTGCATTGAGGCTTTGAGGATGGGAGGGACTGAGGGCTGATGGAAGAGAAACACACATCCCATGCAAATAAAGTAATCCTTGATTTAACTAGGCAAGTTAGTTAAGAACAAATATTTATTTACAATGACAGCCTTCCCCAGCCAAACCCAGACAACACTGGGCAAATTGCGCAACGCCTTATGGAAGTCCCAATCACGGCTGGATGTGATACCAGGTACTATAGTGACAGCTCTTACACTGAGATGCAGTGCCTTAGATCGCTGCGCCACTCGGGAGCCCATGCATGCTTGGACAAATGGAAGCGAGGACACACACAGACACAAAGATACAGACATACACAGACACACACCTGCCAAATTATTCAGAGCATCAAAGGATATCTTGACAGCTCGACCATGACAAAAAAAAATCAAACGCGTTCATGAATTTACCAGAAACATCATATTTAAAGCAATTTATATTCAAACTTGTGACAGGTGGCAGAGCACAAGGGAATTGGAGAAGAATTAGAGCCCGCTCGTTGACCTCCTTCACTACTATTGACTCTCAGTAATGAGCTACATCACACGCACATGCACATGCACACGACACATATGACACACACGCGCACACACACAAACACGACACCCATACACACTCAGGTGAGGTCATCCCACTAAGGGCCGATGCAGGCCAGCACTAGATGGCAGCAGAGCACTGATTTCCTACACACACAAAGTCCTATAGGACTAATGACTGTGCCTGGGAGGGATTGTAATCATTGTGACAGGGAGAACACATACCACAGAGAAAAACGGACATCCAAAACCACAGAGCAACCTAAAGATGCACAGTATATATTTACATGTCAACAGGGTTTTTCATATGCATTTGGTTTACATTGTGAGATAGTTCAAAACCACACAGAGAAACTCCGTCAAAGAAAAGCTATTTGGGAAATGAATAAGCATGCTTCGCCAATAAATGCAATACCACAGTAATTCAAAAAGGAGAAAATATAAGCCTAAAGCGTTTGTTTTTTTGGGATAAGGTGAGGAAGATCCCCGTGGCTTCAATGAGCTCCAATAGAGCTTCTACAATACATGGCCGACATACGCTCCCCAGTACTGCTGCAAGACTCTCCCTCCTTATGTCATGGCTGCCTCGACAAACATGGTGTGTGAGAACATCACTGGTGAGGCTCAGTCCGGCAGGCTTACTTAGAGAGGGAAACGAATCTCTGCAACACGCTGTTGTGTGTCAGTCTGGACAGAGCTCTTGTCTACGCTGCCTGGCCCAGACATGCAGGATCCTCCCGATTTAAACACAGAGAAATGTCCTGAAAACGCCCACGTGTTTTACTGAACACATACTCAGCACCAGAGATATCAGTGCTGACACATGATGGTGCTTGTTGGGGTTCGAGTGTCTGACCCCGTCACTGTATAGGCCTAAGTCTTTCCCTGTGGGCATCATTGGACGATCCTTCTATGTGGATTCAAATAAGAGGCCTTACATATAGTTACCCTCCTCTCCCTGACCTCAGACCTCTGTCACAGAGGCGGGACTTGACATTAGAACGGTTACAGAAACAGGGACACGCAGTGACAGACGGGACAAAGGATGACCTGGTGCATGCCACAGTGCTGGGTGGACTCAAAGCACAGTGTAGAGTCAGAGTGCAGTGTGGTGGGTATCCATGTTTTCTGATACACACAACCCCAGTCAGTAATGTTCAGTAGAAAACTGGTTTTGGCTGGTGCTGGTGCCTGGGAGCGATGTATCTGCATGTGGCGAGAGTGGTGGCTCCCAGAGTGGATGATTGCCTGTGGTTACTGCCTCTGTTCTGTCAGACTCAGCTCCATTTCTCAGGGATCGTCTGGCCAGCCCTTCTGGAGCCCTCCGAGGCTCTATTCATTTAGTGTGGAGAAGGACAGTAGCACGTATTGAGGAGGGAAAGCACACATTTAGACTAGTTCACCTTGACATTGCCATTTCACACTAAACCAAGAGATTGCACTGAAATACCCATCTGAGGTAAGTCTCTCTGCTAGAAATAGTTCCAACTTGCTTTGGCAATGTAAACATATGTTTCCCATGCCAATAAAGCCCTTTGAATTGAATTGAAGTGAGAGACAAAGAGAAAGATGGGGACAGAGAGACAGAGAGAGAGCAGGGGGGGAGAGAGAGGTGGAGAGGGAGAGGTGTTGAGGGAGAGAGAGAGCGAGAGCGAGAGAGAGAGAGATAAAGAGGGAGAGAGAGCGAGAGAGGATAGAGAGGGAAAGAGGAAGATAAAGAGGGAGAGAGAGCGAGAGGATAGAGAGGGAAAGAGGAAGATAAAGAGGAAGATAGAGAGGGAAAGAGGGAAAGAGGGAGACAGAGAGGGAAAAAGGGACAGAGGGAAAGAGGAAGATAAAGAGGGAGATAGATAGATAGATAGATAGATAGATAGATAGATAGATAGATAGATAGATAGATAGATAGATAGATAGATAGATAGATAGATAGATAGATAGATAGATAGATAGATAGATAGATAGATAGATAGATAGATAGATAGATAGACAGACAGACAGACAGACAGACAGACAGACAGACAGACAGACAGACAGACAGACAGACAGACAGACAGACAGACAGAATTCCCTGGATTGTAACAGTAACTGTACCAGCTGAAACATTCCCTTCTCAAGAACAGAGCAAGCATGTGTGTCTGTGCTTGAGTGTGTGCATGACTGGGCAATATCCAAATCCTATTAGTGAGAGGCTGGCTGCATGGCGTCAGCAGTACTGACAGGCCGACTGGGTCCCAGCCACACGCAGACACATCGTCCCCAGGCGCCAGGACCAGACAAAACCACATACTTAACTATTGCACTAGTGAGAGACAGACCTTTGAAGCTGTGACACTTTGTTTTCTTTCTGATACTGTACATGGTACATTGTCCAGCAGTAGTAGGTAAGGCAATACCTCATCACTCAGTTGGCAAGAGAGACTAATCATTCAGCATGTTCACACTGCTTATCATCAATGAACCTAAATCAGCTGACTGTGAGAGAGCTACACTCTTCTGCAACCAACTCAAGTCATGAGACATGGACTGTGTACTGTTATCCGACCTCACTCTTCTGGGGAAACCATAAAGGTAGTAATATTCAAATCCGATCAGTAGGGTCGGGAGTTTGTGGCCTGGCCAGGATCAACTCTGAGCCCTAGCTGTACATCCTAGCCACACCCATGGGACGCACTATAGAGTTAGAGCCAGAAAGGGGGATCAGACCAGCCACTGTGTGGCACTTCCTGATTCTCCTCCGCCTTCTCTCTGGATTGATATAAAATACAGTGAGCAACGCTGTTGATGAATGATTGACAGCAGCCTCTGGCCTCCTGTGCGTAGGCATGCACTCCCTGCATTAACCCTACGCAGCCCTGAGGGAGGTGAGACGTCTCTCTCTCTCGCTTCTCTATTTTTCTCTCTCTCTCTTCTCTCCTCCCTTCAGCCTCCCCCTGTCTCTCTCAGGGCTGTTTAGGTAGGGTAATATTGAGCTGCCAGGCAGGCGAGACTAGTGCTGTGAACCTGACGTGTGTGAATTACCAGTTGGTCTCTGGGGATTAGAACCCACCCAGCTGTGTGTAATTAAAAGAGCACAAAGACAGATCAAGTCCTTTCCTCAACTCCCAGTTCAATGTGCTGGGAGGCTGATAGAGAATCCACTGGGTGCCCTGTCTGTCCATGAGGTAGGAGGAAGAGATGCCTCAATTCTACGGTTGTCCAGGAATACGTTTCTGTGCCTTATTTTGGTGCTGCCTTCAGTAAAAATCTGCAGATTCAAGCCCTTATACCCCTCTCCCTCTCTGTCTCTCTGTCTATCTCTCGGGCTGGTGGAGGGCAATGTAAGCTGGTTTAATATTATTTGTTGTGTATTTGCATCAGCTGAATAAAGTGCGATCGGAAATCCAATTCTCACGTCCTCAGTCTTTCTACACTTTCATCCCAAATCTGATTATCCTGGGCCCACCGACAGTACTTCAGGTATATCCACACTTACTTCAGTTCTAAGACTCCATAACTGGAGAGAGAGTCTGAGCGGACACATTGCTGAGGTGAAATTCAGTTCACATACCGCAGAACACTGACAGAGCAAACAGCATGCACACCTTCATCCCTGCGTCTGCTCTATACAGTAACCTATTTGAACTAGTCCCCCTGCCCCAAGGCATCCACACACAGTGAGTAGGATATTTACCATCCAAGGGAAAAGGGGCCGTATTGAATAAGAAGAGCTCATCACAGTTCACAGTGGGTTGTGCGTTTTGCATAAACCCACTATTCCCCTAGCCTTGAGGCCGGAGAGGAGAGAACCGTGGTTGGAACTGCAGTGGGCCATGGAGACAAACGGTGTGTGTGTGTGTGTTTCTGCTGCTGCTGTGACTACCATGTTCTCTGTCAACAGACTGTGACATGATGACTGGGGAGAAACTACCAGGAACTCAAGAAAGCATCAAGTGTTTTTTCACTATCCTAGTTTTCCCTATCCTGCTATCATAACCGCATACCAATGTCTTACTACTGGATTTTACTGGCTCAATACTTACTATTAACATCAACTCAGCATCAACTATTGTCTGCTATATGTTAGAAACATTTACTATGACTAGTCTTCTATTGAAGGCTACACTGGCAACTAATTGATGGATAGGTTGTATACAAACTTGGAGTGTCATACTGCGTCATAACTGTCTTTTCACTGTGATTTATGTATTAGGTATTTTCGTCATTAGTCCACTTTGCAAAATATATCATCAAGATGATGTAGCAAGCGACACGTTGCTTCTTGAACGTCCAATATCTTGAAAACTTGACTGCTGACATGCAAAACATGTTGGGACTTTATTAACACTGGACTAATGAAAAAAATACCAAATATAGTTTTTGAGTGTATTTTCTCTTTAACATAACAAGGAAATATTGCTAGCTGTATAATTTAAAGATGTAATCTCCATAACTGTACCACACAGAAATACCCAGCTAACCAGGGGGTTAGGGGAAAATACAGTGTATTACAGAACCTGCCAAAAGTTTGGTCAGATCTATTCATTCAATGTTTTTTCTTTATTTAATTTTTTTTTCTACATTGTAGAATAATCGTGAAGACATCAAAACTATGAAATAACACATATGGAATCATGTAGTAACCAAAAAAGTGTTAAACAAATCAAAATATATGTTATATTTGAGATTCTTCAAAGTAGCCACCCTTTGCCTTGATGACAGCTTTGCACACTCTTGGCATTCTCTCAACCAGCTTCATGACATTTCAATTAACAGGTGTGCCTTGTTAAAAGTTAATTTGTGGAATTTCTTTCCTTTTTAATGCGTTTGAGCCGATCAGTTGTGTTGTGAAAAGGTAGGGGTGGTATACAGAAGCTAGCCCTATTTGGTAAACGACCAAGCCCATATTACGGCAACAACAGCTCATATAAGCAAAGAGAAAAGACAGTCCATCATCACTTTAAAACATGAAGGTCAGTCAATACGGAACATGTATTATTATTTATTATTTAGGATTGAGGTCAGGGCTTTGTGATGGCCACTCCAATACCTTGATTTTGTTGTCCTTGAGCCATTTTGCCACAACTTTGGAAGTATGCATGGGGTCATTGTCCATTTGGAAGACCCATTTGAGACCAAGCTTTAACTTCCTGACTGATGTCTTGAGATGTTGCCTCAATATATCCACATAATTTCCCTTCCTCATCATGCCATCTATTTTGTGAAGTGCACCAGACCCTCCTGCAGGAAAGCACATCCACAACATAATGCTGCCACCCCTGTGCTTCACGGTTGGGATGGTGTTCTTCGGCTTGCGAGCGTTCTCCTTTTTCCTCCAAACATAACGATGGTCATTATGGCCAAACAGTTATATTTTTGTTTCATCAGACCAGAGGACATTTCTCAAAACAATATGATATTTGTCCCCATGTGCAGTTGCAAACCGTAGTCTGGCTTTTTTATGGCAGTTTTGAAGCAGTGGCTTCTTCGCTGCTGAGTGGCCTTTCAAGTTATGTCGATATAGGACTCGTTTTACTGTGGATATTGATACTTTTGTACCTGTTTCCTCCAGCATCACAGCCGTATATATCCCCCCCCAAGCAGACACATCGATGGCTCTGAACGAACTTTATTTAACTCTCTGCAAACTGGAAACAATTTATCCGGAGGCTGCATTCATTGTAGCTGGGGATTTTAACAAGGCTAATCTGAAAACAAGACTCCCCAAATTTTATCAGCATATCGATTGCGCAACCAGGGGAGGAAAGACCTTGGACCATTGTTACTCTAACTTCCGCGACGCATATAAGGCCCTGCCCCGCCCCCCTTTCGGAAAAGCTGACCACGACTCCATTTTGTTGATCCCTGCCTACAGACAGAAACTAAAACAAGAGGCTCCCACGCTGAGGTCTGTCCAACGCTGGTCCGACCAAGCTGACTCCACACTCCAAGACTGCTTCCATCACGTGGACTGGGAGATGTTTCGTATTGCGTCAGATAACAACATTGACGAATACGCTGATTCGGTGTGCGAGTTCATTAGAACGTGCGTTGAAGATGTCGTTCCCATAGCAACGATTAAAACATTCCCTAACCAGAAACCGTGGATTGATGGCAGCATTCGTGTGAAACTGAAAGCGCGAACCACTGCTTTTAATCAGGGCAAGGTGTCTGGTAACATGACCGAATACAAACAGTGCAGCTATTCCCTCCGCAAGGCTATCAAACAAGCTAAGCGCCAGTACAGAGACAAAGTAGAATCTCAATTCAACGGCTCAGACACAAGAGGCATGTGGCAGGGTCTACAGTCAATCACGGACTACAGGAAGAAACCCAGCCCAGTCATGGACCAGGATGTCTTGCTCCCAGGCAGACTAAATAACTTTTTTGCCCGCTTTGAGGACAATACAGTGCCACTGACACGGCCTGCAACGAAAACATGCGGTCTCTCCTTCACTGCAGCCGAGGTGAGTAAGACATTTAAACGTGTTAACCCTCGCAAGGCTGCAGGCCCAGATGGCATCCCCAGCCGCGCCCTCAGAGCATGCGCAGACCAGCTGGCCGGTGTGTTTACGGACATATTCAATCAATCCCTATACCAGTCTGCTGTTCCCACATGCTTCAAGAGGGCCACCATTGTTCCTGTTCCCAAGAAAGCTAAGGTAACTGAGCTAAATGACTACCGCCCCGTAGCACTCACATCCGTCATCATGAAGTGCTTTGAGAGACTAGTCAAGGACCATATCACCTCCACCCTACCTGACACCCTAGACCCACTCCAATTTGCTTACCGCCCAAATAGGTCCACAGACGATGCAATCTCAACCACACTGCACACTGCCCTAACCCATCTGGACAAGAGGAATACCTATGTGAGAATGCTGTTCATCGACTACAGCTCGGCATTCAACACCATAGTACCCTCCAAGCTCGTCATCAAGCTCGAGACCCTGGGTCTCGACCCCGCCCTGTGCAACTGGGTACTGGACTTCCTGACGGGCCGCCCCCAGGTGGTGAGGGTAGGCAACAACATCTCCTCCCCGCTGATCCTCAACACTGGGGCCCCACAAGGTTGCGTTCTGAGCCCTCTCCTGTACTCCCTGTTCACCCACGACTGCGTGGCCACGCACGCCTCCAACTCAATCATCAAGTTTGCGGACGACACAACAGTGGTAGGCTTGATTACCAACAACGATGAGACGGCCTACAGGGAGGAGGTGAGGGCCCTCGGAGTGTGGTGTCAGGAAAACAACCTCACACTCAACGTCAACAAAACTAAGGAGATGATTGTGGACTTCAGGAAACAGCAGAGGGAACACCCCCCTATCCACATCGATGGAACAGTAGTGGAGAGGGTAGCAAGTTTTAAGTTCCTCGGCATACACATCACAGACAAACTGAATTGGTCCACTCACACAGACAGCATCGTGAAGAAGGCGCAGCAGCGCCTCTTCAACCTCAGGAGGCTGAAGAAATTTGGCTTGTCACCAAAAGCACTCACAAACTTCTACAGATGCACAATCGAGAGCATCCTGTCGGGCTGTATCACCGCCTGGTACGGCAACTGCTCCACCCACAACCATAAGGCTCTCCAGAGGGTAGTGAAGTCTGCACAACGCATCACCGGGGGCAAACTACCTCCCCTCCAGGACACCTACACCACCCGATGTCACAGGAAGGCCATAAAGATCATCAAGGACAACAACCACCCGAGCCACTGCCTGTTCACCCCGCTATCATCCAGAAGGCGAGGTCAGTACAGGTGCATCAAAGCTGGGACCGAGAGACTGAAAAACAGCTTCTATCTCAAGGCCATCAGACTGTTAAACAGCCACCACTAACACTGAGTGGCTGCTGCCAACACACTGACACTGACTCAACTCCAGCCACTTTAATAATGGGAATTGATGGGAAATGATGTAAATATATCACTAGCCACTTTAAACAATGCTACCTTATATAAATGTTACTTACCCTACATTATTCATCTCATACGCATACGTATATACTGTACTCTATATCATCGACGGTATCCTTATGTAATACATGTATCACTAGCCACTTTATACTATACTATGCCACTTTGTTTACATACTCATCTCATTTGTACATACTGTACCCGATACCATCTACTGTATCTTGCCTATGCTGCTCTGTACCATCACTCATTCATATATCCTTATGTACATATTCTTTATCCCCTTACACTGTGTACAAGACAGTAGTTTTGGAATTGTTAGTTAGATTACTTGTTATTACTGCATTGTCGGAACTAGAAGCACAAGCATTTCGCTACACTCGCATTAACATCTGCTAACCATGTGTATGTGACAAATAAAATTTGATTTGATTTGATTTGATTTGATCTTCACAAGGTCCTCTGCTGTTGTTCTGGTATTGATTTGCACTTTTTGCACCAAAGTACGTTCATCTCTAGGAGACAGAACGCGTCTCCTTCCTGAGCGGTATGATGGCTGTGTGGTCCCATGGTGTTTATACTTGAGTACTATTGTTTGTACAGATGAACGTGGTGCCTCCAGGTGTTTGCTCCCAAGGATCAACCAGACTTGTGGAGGTCTACAATTTTTTTTCTGAGGTCTTGGCTGATTTATTTGGAGCTTCCCATTATGTCAAGCAAAGAGGCAGTGGGTTTGAAGGTAGGCCTTGAAATACATCCACAGGTACACCTCCAATTAACTCAAATGATGTCAATTAGCCTATTAGAAGCTTCTAAGAGTTCAATTTTGAGCCTCATTGCAAAGGGTATGCAAATAAGGTAATGTTGTATTATTTTAAACATTTGCAATAATTTCAAAAAAGCTGTTTTCGATTCGTCAGTATGGGGTAGTTAGTATGTGTAGATTGATGAGGATTTTTTTAAATTTAATCCGTTTTAGAATAAGACTGTAACGTAACAAAATGTGGAAAAATTGAAGGGGTCTGAATACTTTCCGAATGCACTGTATATGCTGATAACCAAACCCCTATACATTACTGGAGGCTGAGCGCTGCCCTTGAGGGAGTGTGGCAGAGTATGTTTGAAAAATCACAGAACAAAATTCACACACACACACATATCTCTCTCTGCTGCTATGATAGCCACGTCAGGTCACAGACCCCATTATGGCGACAGGCTCCAATCCTGTCCAATTCCAGCCAGAGAGGACTCACAGACACAGCCCTGGCAGGGTTTAGGCTCACAAAACACAGGAATCTAAATGGTCATCTCTGAGATGCAGTGAGAGAGAGGATGGTGAAGAGATGTGAGATTTATAACATGCAGTAAAGCGTGCTGAGGGTGAGTGGTAGCATGGCCTTAGCGTGAGGAAGCTCACAAATATATATATTTCATGATTTGAAGACACACCCACACACACCTTGGCTACCACACACAGAATCACATACTCATACAACAACACACACGCAAGCTAATAGTCCCGCAAGCTGATAGTATACAGACACATACACACGCAACCCTTCCACACAGAAACACACACACCCTCATCTATAGTAAGTGTGAGACCAGTGACAGCAGGGTGACAGGTCCATCAGAAGTCAGTTCTGATGAAATATGGATGTGTGTGTGTGTGTCTGTGTGATGCTATCCCATCTCTTAACTCCAGTCTGAAGCAGAAGAGCAGTTCCCCTTGGCTGGATTTAATTACAGATGGAGGGATAATCCAGAGGGAGCAGCCGGGGTCCGGGTTCGAGACCGGCAGGGAGTGGGAGTCGGAACGCCCAGAACGCCATGTGTCGGAGAGCTTGGGAAACACCCACCTGGAATGCCGTGAGAGAGAGGGGGGGGGGAGCGTCTCGCTGCTCAGTTGGCTCGGGCGGCGTGTCCCCTTGGCTCTGAGAGGTGATTGATGGGCCGGTCGCAGAGCTAGATGGGACCCTGGGGGCCTCCTTTAACATCTGAGCCTATGAGCTGACATACAGACATGCTGAAGGCCTTTCACACATATAGCCCTCTGCCACCTCCATCGCTCCCATTCCTGGCGCAATGCAGCCGGCCCTATTCACTCTGAAAAAGCCTTTCCACAGACTGACATGTCAGGCAGAAACGTAACAATACTATTATGGTGACAACCCTCATATTTCACAGGTGCCGTTTCCCGAGGTTTTCAGGCTTTCAAAAGGTTTCAGGGCTAATTGAGGAGAAATGGATCATCTGGTGGCTCTGGGTGAATGTGCATGTATTATACGAGCCCCCCCATCAACCCAGTGGCCCAGAAATTAATAAAGACCTCATTCTCCTTCTTAATTAAAAGTAGAAGATACAAAATTGGCGGGCATGTATCAGAAAACATCGCCAGGAATTCTGATAGAAAAGCTCTCCTCCACTCCATAGGTGAAAGGGTGGGCTAAAACAATTGAATGCCAATGGGAAACCATTTGGATTGGTTCTGCATACTGGGAGGGTTTGGGAATCGAACTCGGAGAATACTCTCACTGAGACACTGCTCTTGGCTACATGAGTGGGCAAACTAAGCACTGTGTACTGTCTTTGTGTGTGTGTGTACGTGTGTGTTTCCCCGCTGTGCTATGCCTTTCTCCATTGGGACTGAGTCCTGCTGTGCAATCATGCTCAAAGAAGCTCTTCCCTCACGGGCGTCTCTCCTCCACACACACACATGTACAGACACACACACACACACACACAATTTTGTAGACAGAATGCAGAGCCAGTTAATAGTCTGCTCTACAGATTAGATTTATATTACAATGAATAGGAGAGAGAGAAAGAGGAGGGGGGGGGGTGATGTGAGAGAACGAGACACACAGAGAGAGAGCGGGAGAGAGAAAGATGCCCAGGCTACTATGAGAGAGCAGCTTTAGTTACACTGTCAGTATCCTCGGAGGGATTACAGTTTGATGTGTTAATCTGTTTATGCACAATTTATTGAAACAGAACAGGAACATTCACCTGCTGTCTTAAACACCTCACCTGATAGGCATGGAAGTATGGGGTCAATTTCACGCTATATGTATTGAATTCAAAATAAAATCAACCGTAACATGAAAAATTAAGTTGAGAATGTAAACACTATATTTTCGAGGATGGGTGAAATAATGGATGTTGAAATCATAAACCAAACAATTGAAAGCAAAATGTCTAGAATTGTAAACAAAAATAAGACATCAAAAGCAAAACCCCAAAACTTATAAGCAAATAATTTTAAAGCAAGAGCAAAACTCTATGACAAACTATAAAAAAACAATTTTTTTAACTAATGCAAAAATAGTTTTCGGGTTCAACTTTCCCAGCAACCAATCCTATTGAATACATTTTGCCGACGCTCTTTCCTGTATGTACTACCTTTTGGTTACGCTACTAGTATCTTTGCTTTCGATGTCTGTTTCTTTGCTTTCACTGGATATTAGAAGCATGTCTACCTAATACATTTAATGACAAACCATATAACTACTTAAGTGCGGAAATCGTCTCTGCCGCTTGAGCATGATTTTGCTCCCTGCCTGTTTCATTAAATTGGTGTCAGTCGTGGGATCGGATCGCATGTGCTTGGCCGGTGAGCGCGTTCCTATAAGACGTTGAGTCGCAAGCTAGCGCAAGGACGCGCTCTTTGAAAGGAGGGAGTATTGTCACGACCCTGGGTTTATAAGCGCGGGTTCATAACAATATGAATTACCTGTTGCACAATGTTCAGCGCAGGTGTATGGCAAACCAGTTACCAACACCTGCGCAGAACATTGTGCAACAGGTAATTCATATGTTTACTGTTAGTGTTCAAATACTGGAGAGTTGAGACCAAATCACGGACGCTGGACAGAGTGGATTTCAGTTGTAACAAAAGACAGTTTTAATGAGTCAGAGATATCTTGTCCCGCAGTTTTACGTGCACGGACCTAGTTCACATGACTCGGCAAGGAGCCAGGTGAAAAAGAGACCTATACAATGGTTACATACATTTTTATACATAGAATAAAGTAGGTGGAGTCTTGTCGTTTCGGTCTTCTTGACTGGTCGGAGGGTTGGAGGCGGGCCTTGCTCTAGCCAGAGCGGGCCCCATTGGTGCACAGCAAAAGTTCTTTGCTCTTGGGACCGGCCAGTTAGAGGGAGATGAGATGTGTGTTTATATAAGGAAGAGGGGGTCAGTCTTCTGGCTGGGTGTATGTGTTCTTACGACGGAATGTCTTTGTTTATATGAGCTATGTGTATGAATATTTATATAACAAATCCCCCTCTTCACGTCTATTAGACGTGAAAACTATAGCAGAAAGGTGGCGGTTGCAATCGTGGGTATACATAAGGTGGTGCTCCTAACCTTGTCTGATTTGCATGGTGGGTCTGTAGGTGTAGTGCTACGTTTGGGACGGGAGTGATTGGAGGGAGTGATATCAGGAAAGGAGTTAGGGACATGTGTAGGGGTTGGTGTATGTGATGTGGCAGGGTGAAATAGTTGTTCAATTAACCATGTGAGAGTCCTAGGGTTACTCCAAATATCAGTATGAATATCACAAATAAGGGACCAGATATCCCCAGCCTCACCCAGAGAGGGAGAAATTTCCCTCTAACTGGGCGAGGTTCCCTTCTCAGGGGAGGCGGAGTTTGATGCCGCATCACCTGAGGAAGGAGTGTCTTCATTTGGAATCGAATTTAGGCCGCTCAAATCAGCTCTGACTTTAGTCAGTGTTCTAGAAGGAATTGGGGCTGGGGTGCAATGTGTAAGGCGGTGTCAAGGTGTGCCTGATTTACCTTTGACCTGGACTGAGTGTGAAGTAACCTCCTTCACTTCGTACGGTCCAGTCCACCTGGGTTCCAGCCACTTTCTCTTGTGGACTGTAACCCTCACCCCGTCACCAACCTTTACCTTCAGTAGTGGCGTGTCCCCCGGCAGCTCCCCCTCCTGGACCTTGTGAACCTGGGTAGAGAGTGCTGCAGAGAGAACCGTCAGTTTTTTCACATAATTAGACATTACAATTTGTTGTACATCAAGGGCGGGCATATGACCTCCCTCCCTTGGTGGACCATGCATGACTCTACCAGTCATTATCCCATGAGGCACATACTTTAGCTATCTTAGCTTTTGCTTTTGGTTTGACGTTCCACCAGATTTTGGGATTGGGGCCTGTACACAGATCCAAATCTGTGGGTTATGCCAAATCTTTCTTCCACCTGTCTCAGGTGTTTGTTAAATGTGAGCCATTTGTCAAATTTGATTTGTCTTGGGATGCCATACCTGGGTATTAGTTTGGTTTGTAGCCACTTAAAAGACTGACCTAGCATCCTCCCCTTTTGTTAGTATTGCCTCTACCCATTTGGAGAACCTATCTACTATGACTAGGAGATAGAGTTTGCCTTTAGATAAATTTTCGGGGCCCATGTCGGTGTAGTCTATCCTAATATCCTGAAAACATGCATTAGGTATTACGTATGAGCCCATTGGTGTTTGATATGGTTTCTTTGGGTTGTGTCTGTCACAACCATTGCATTCGTCACAAAATAAATAATCGTCATAAAATAAGTCAGTCATATTTTTTATGTGAGGGTGCCACCAGATGTGCGAGGCCTTTTTGGAGGGTCTTTAGTTTGCCTTCGTGTGTGGGGCCATGTGTTTCTCATAAAAGTTCTGGGTCCATCAGTGTGGCCTGCTTCATGGGCATGGGCTGAGTCTGTATAGATATCCAGTCTTTCCTTTTCCTCTGATGAGGACCTGCGTCAATCCGATGATTTCAGCTAATTTGGCCGATGCTGGTTGAGGGATGATGGCTGATTGAAGGGTGCCATCACGAGGTGAGCTGTTTTTTCAATAGCTTTTGCTACTGCAGCAACGTATCTGGAGCATGTTGACTGTCCTACCTCAATGTGGTCAAGTTTGAAGAGTAGTACATCAAGACCCTTCTCTCCCCCTCTTGTTTCTGGAATAGGACGGATGAGGTGAATCCTTCCCTTTCAGAAACATCCAAATGGAACTTGTTCTTGTAGTCAGGTGCAGTCAGAGCTGCTGCCGCTGATAGATCTGTTTTCAGGAATGCTATGGCTGTTGATGCTTCAGCCGTCCAGGCCAGGGGTGCATGGAGGTTCCTTGATCGTAGGATGACCGGTGCTGCCCCCCTCTGGGCCACACCCAATGGTACAACACCTGATAGGTGGGGTCAGGTGCATCATGTCTTCGTCCCAGTCTGCAGTGTAGAGGCAGTCATCAGTTTCTGTTGCATTGAGTGTGCAATGGATCTCAGCTTGGGGAGTCTTATATGGGTGCAGAGTGTAGATTTGAGCTTTCAGTTGGTTGAACTTAAACTGGATGTGAGGGGTGGCAGGCCCTGTGGGTAGGCATTTTAGCCAGTACACTTCTTGGGCTTCAGACAGTGTGGTCATCGGCAGGAGTGGCATCCTCATCATTCTTACTGGGTGATCAGGTGTTGAAGTGGGAGGGTTGGTTGTAATCTTGCTGCTCCTGCTGCATGTGGCTAGATTCTGGGTGGTTGTATGCTGGCTGTTGCTGATGCATGGGTGTGGGTCCTGGTTGCTGATGTTGCAGAGGTGGGTTTCCCCCACTTCCTCTTGCTCTCCATTGCTGTTGCTGCGGGGAGAGTGGTTTCATGCAATCTCTGGCAAAATGACCGGTAATTCCGCAGTTAAAACACTGGTAGTTTCCCCCTCTGTGTTGTCCAGTGTAGGGACCCCGTCGAGCCCATACTGGGTGTTGTTGTTGCAGGATATACTGCTGTGGGGGAGGGTATTGGGGTGGTGGGGCTGCCTGCTGTTGGATCATCTGAGAGACAGTCTGTGCCACGATTTGGGAGATGTCTGTTTTGGTTCCCGGCTCCTTCGTTTCTTCCGCCACCATCTGTTTCTTAGGTTTTTCTCCTTGTTGTGCTTCCTTCAATTGGAGTTTCAGGAGTTGTACCTGGAGGGACTGCACCTGGCTCTCAGCACCCCCTCTTTCCTTGTTGTGCTGGGTCACATGGTGGTGCACATGCGTATTGAATTGGGTCAGAGGAAGTGCAATCAACCCTACCGTTCCTCTGAGTTTGGTTTTAACATCTCCAGGACACCCGTTGACCACCATTTCCTTCCACATGCTGAGTGTGGTATCAGTGTGATCGAATGGTTCTTCGTGGACCGATCTCCATGTGGTCTTAGCCCTGTCCAGGTATGCTGCAGGTTGCTCACCTGGGTTGATTGTAAAGGAGGATAAGGTGGCATGGTTTCTTTCTGTAGGGTATGCTCTCCGTAGAACTTCCCATAATCTGGTACGGAAGTGGTCTATGGGCAGTGTTGGGGCCCGCCATCCAAGGTCAGCTGCTGTCATGAGGGCCTCCATGGTTCCGTGGTCGGTGGCTCTTGCTAGAAGTGCTTTCATGTCTCCTAGGCAGAGTTGCAGGCCTGACGTAAGTGTCTGCAGTTGAAGTAGCCACGCTGAAGCTCCTCCATGTAGGCTAGGCATCTGTCCCATCAGTGTTGTTAAATCAGTCATTTTCCAGGGCTGGTACTCCACAGTGTGTGCATCACCTGGTGTCGGTCGCAGGGGGTACTGTCCTGCCATCTCCTGCTCTCGCTCTCTTCTATCAGCAATTCTGGAGGACCGACGGAGTGTTTCGGACCCCATTGATTCGGTAACTTTGGTTACTGTTCCTCTCATTATGCCTTCCACACGGTAGGCTCCCTCTCTGTTGTTATCTTGGTTAGCTATTAGCTCCCTGAGTTCCTTAGCTCGAGCTATTGATGATTTCAGCAGCTCCTGCATCTTAGTCACGTTTGGAGCTCCCATCGGAGCTGGGGTGAGCACCATGTCAATTTCTTCTTCGTTTTCGATATCCATGTTCTGATGACAGTCCTCCCTATCCGTCTGATAGAAGTGGTTTGAATCTAATCTTGTTTGTAAGTGTCCTCTGGTTTCAGAGGTGAGAGAGTTCACAGAGGAGCATTGCGGCCTCCGTTCCTGGGGGAGGTCTCCTGCTCCTGGAATCCCAGTTTCGAACTGTTCACATACCATATGGCCAGCCGTTATCCCCAGGGTAATTTCCCCTTTTAACTCCCCTTGGTCTATTCTCAGAACTGGAGCCTGTATTGTGGGAGGTGCCCTGGGCAGGAATGGGTTGTGTGACGGGCTCCGGTGATTTTGTCCCTTTGAGTATGGCGGGGGCTGAACTGCCTCCATTGTCAATTGTGGATATAGTGAGGGAGAAACGGCCACAGGGGGAGCCGTGGGCAAGTTCTCAGGCGGAGCTTTAACATCCCCCGACGCCACAATAGCCACGCCCATCATGTCTGGTGTGTTTTTGGGCAGCACCCTCCTACTCTCCTGTATGGCCCATGTACCTATCTTGAGCTCCCCCTCTGCTCTCTCTCGTACCTACTTTTTTGAACCTGTGTATGTTGTTTCTCTCCGCCTCACTCGCTTTTGCATGCTCTACTGCGTCCTCTAATTCTGTCTGCATATCTTGGAGTTACCCCCCTGTAGGTGGTCCTCCGCTAAAATAACCTGCTTGTGTCCATCTTATCCGTAATCCTTTCCACACTTTCTCCACTTTCCCATACTGTTTTTTACCTCCCGCTCTATCAATCATACTCTGATCTAAATAATCATTGAATTTTAGTTTGGGCGTGGTAGCTGCAGACATTTTATCTAGTTCGTCTGATAATGTGTATAATGCGTTATTTAGGTATATTCAATCCTTACTATGTGGTGTTTATTTCTATCGTTGTATGCTTAGCCTGTCCCTGGTCGAGACAAAGGGGGTTATCAGTATGTGACGCCCGCCACGTGTGTATTTCACCGGTATTTTATTTGAATTTGTTCAGCGATTCGTTTAGGTATTTTCTATAAATGATTCTGCGATTTCCTTTTGGAACAATATATCAGTGAATATATGCGGTTCTATAACAATTTTCAGAGTAATTCTAGCTCTTTAGGAAATATAGATAGAATTTCTAGACAACTAAGAGTTGTTCAGTGAATTATTTAAATACTTTCTGTAAACAATTCAGTAAATTCCTTTATGAACTTATATCAGTAAATTCGAGCGATTCTATAGCAATTGTCAGAATAATTCTATATATTTAGGAAATATGGATAGAATAGAAAAACCCCAAAATCAGTGTGTAGCTTTTAGCGTCTGTAAAACAAAGTCTGTACTAAGCTCGGCGGCTTATTTAAATACTTTCTAGAAACAATTCAGTAAGTTCCTTTATGAACTTATATCAGTAAATTCCAGCGATTCTATAGCAATTGTCAGAATAATTTTAAACTTTAGGCAATATCAACAGGAATGAAAAAAAACGAAAATCAGTATTCCAGCCCGGCTGCTGTCAAAGTTGCACGGCCATTCGATACTAAGGTGGCTTTGTCTTTCAGCACGTGTGCCTAATAGCCCAGTTACGTATCCCAACCTACTCCGCGACAAACGTTTCTTTCAATTTAATTTCCCCCATCTCCAAATCATGGAATGTCAACTCTGGTTCATCTTATGTTTATTGTTTGATGTGCAATAGCCACATCATTCCCGATCTCTGTCTAGTGGAAGGCCAAACTTACATATCCTGTATCTACTCGACTACACCTCTTACAAAACCTATTAAATAATACACAGCTTTTTTAATAGGGCATTTTTCATGCAGATTCATTCAATCCAACCACACCTCCACAAGACCTATTCGATGTTATATGTATCAACAGGAGATTTTACTTGCAGATCCGGTTCATCTATCATTCAACTATAACCACACCTCCACAAGACCTTATTCGATAGTACAGAACGTATCAAAATAGGAAATTTTTACTTGCAGATTCGGTTCATCTATCATTAAACTATAACCACACCTCCACAAGACCTTACTTGCAGATTCGGTTCATCTATAACCACACCTCCACAAGACCTTACTTGCAGATTCGGTTCATCTATAATTCATTCATTCGTATGAAATTCTCATTGAATTTCCAACATCCATAATTGTGTCCATTACGTGTTAAAACACAGCCACTATTTAACGTCACCTCTATACACAACCCAATACATATATAATTAGGACAGTTTTCTATGCAGATTTCAGAACAAATAGGGTCCCTGGAGGAATTTAACACATTGGTCAATCACAATTCACACATTCCTATTAAAATAACTGAGTATAGGCCCATTAATAAGAATATATATATATATTTTTTTACAAAACAAGATATCTTTAATCAATGTCTTAGGTTCTTATGTAAAAAAATTTGGGCACCGATTCATACTCACGCCCAGTACTTTCTGATCAAAATTTGGTTTAGGCTATAATACAATATGCAGATTTCGATATAACGGGCTCTGCTCACCTTTATATAGAGCGCTCCGATCAGATTTCCTGAGGCAAGATGAATGGCTGGGGAAGTCACTCTTCCGTCTGATTTTTTAGCCGTGATCAGTCTCGTCCTCTCACACTAACTTATAATAGATCGAATTCAAGAACAACCAAACTCTGCTACCAATTCTGTTAGTGTTCAAATACTGGAGAGTTGAGACCAAATCACGGACGCTGGACAGAGTGGATTTCAGTTGTAACAAAAGACAGTTTTAATGAGTCAGAGATATCTTGTCCCGCAGTTTTACGTGCACGGACCTAGTTCACATGACTCGGCAAGGAGCCAGGTGAAAAAGAGACCTATACAATGGTTACATACATTTTTATACATAGAATAAAGTAGGTGGAGTCTTGTCGTTTCGGTCTTCTTGACTGGTCGGAGGGTTGGAGGCGGGCCTTGCTCTAGCCAGAGCGGGCCCCATTGGTGCACAGCAAAAGTTCTTTGCTCTTGGGACCGGCCAGTTAGAGGGAGATGAGATGTGTGTTTATATAAGGAAGAGGGGGTCAGTCTTCTGGCTGGGTGTATGTGTTCTTACGACGGAATGTCTTTGTTTATATGAGCTATGTGTATGAATATTTATATAACATTACCTAAGTAGTGAAATGGTTTGTCATTAAACGTATTAGATAGACATGCTTCCAATATCTGTACATTATTGAGCCGTGACTGACAATTTTGAAGTACGTTAGCTAAAACCCTAAAACGAGGTGATGTCAGACCGTCTACTTAAGTAGGCAATAGTGGGGAAAAAGCCTGTCTATCATGTTCCTTGATTGGGTTAAGACGAACAGTCACTCCAAAACTAGCGGACCAACGGAGACTCATTGTCTATGCCTCCCTCTAAACCCCGCCCTCCACGGAAAAATAATGCCAAAAAAACTCGCAGTCGAAAAGACTGGCAGTGAAAGCAAAGAAACAGACATCGAAAGCAAAGATACGAGTAGCGTAACCAAAAGGTAGTACATACAGGAAAGAGCGTCGGCAAAATCTATTCAATAGGTTTGGTTGCTGGGAAAGTTGAACCGAAAACGCTTTTTTGCATTTGTTTTAATAGTTTGTCATTGAGTTTTGCTCTAGCTTTAAAATTATTATTATTATTATTTTTCTTTATGTCTTATTTTTGTTTACAATTCTATACATTTTGCTTTCAATTTTGGGGTTTTTGATTTCAACATCCATTATTTCACCCGTCCTCGAAAATATAGTGTTTCCATTCTCAACTTTATTTTTCATGTTTACAATTTATTTTCTTTTGAATTCAATACATATGGCGTGAAATTGACCCCATATGGAAGTCACCATAGAACACAACAGGCAATTACAATGCTACTACCTCCCACACTGCATATTACCACCATATTCCCATCTATTTAAGACATAATATTCACAGTTCATTTACAGTTCATTTCATGACATGAACATGTAGTAGAGGAGGCAACCATGCTTTTTCTTTTAATTCTCTATTTGTGCCACAGTTTCAGTTGGAGGGCTAGTCTCCAGTGGAGCATAGATGCAACTGGAGCAGGTTACCCAAGGATACGAATGTCGTCTGGGCAGACTGGTGCTCTGAGACACAATTCAAGGAGACACAAACGCACACACGTGCACACACAGCTATTGACAAATAAGTGTTAGAGGTTTTTAAGTGTTGTCTAGGACATGGGTCACTGCAGGCCTGAAGGGCTCTGTACTGTAATTGTTCAGGTTAGTACTTTGTAGCTCCCCACTGATCTGTGATCTGTCAATATGTGTCACACCCAAAAGCATGTGCAAGGTTACCACTCTTTGCTCTCACACTGCTGATCCCCACTGATCCTAGATGTGTGTCCAGACCAGACACTAGGAGATACAGTCCAGCCTAAGCCTAGCACAGCACTGCCATCCACACTCCAGTGTGGAGGGATCAAACAGAGACACATCTCTCTTCAATTCACTCTGTCTTTACGCTCTAGGCTGGTTGCCATGGCGATGTGTGAGTGTCTGTGTCTATACCTATCGTTTTCTTTGTTGGAGAAAAGGCCCCTATAGATCAAAAATAAAAATAGTATAAAGAATCATTCAAACAAAAATCCTTGTGTGTAAAACAACTTAGGAGGAGCCAATATCAAACCTTAGTTATCTATAGCATTCCAATATGGGCACACAGGTAAGCAGACACTTACACACTTGGTCGAAATCCACGCAATGTCCTTTGTATTCCTGAATGACATATTTTATCATCCTCAAACCAGACGAGCAAGCATAAAGCATCAAAACCCCACCCAATATAATATATCAAAAACAGATGGATTCCCCCCTCTCCTGTCCTCTCCTCCATGGGGCTTCTCTGGCCGTCTCTCCCCCTCCCTTCCTACCCCTGGTACTGTTGGGAAAGAGGACGTGATCTGTGCAGTCATGGGAGAACATCTGTGGAATAATGGCTGGATGTGTTGGACTGTGAGAGCCGAGCAAACGGTGCTAACTAACCCTTGGAGAGATCGGCTAAATCCATTCTAAACACTCAGAGTGGCCTACAGGGGTCCTCTTGTCGTCTTTCAGATGTTGAAACTGAAAACGAAAGGCTCTGTTGCAATACATGAGATGATGAGTATCTGCTTGATTGGCAATGGAGAAACAAACCGTGTTCTCAGAGGACACATCATCGTTTCCTTTTCAATGGCCTTTGGCCGCCTGTCTGAACTCAGCTGCTCATGTAAATCACAGAGATGAGAGAATTCAAAAGCTTAATCAATTAGTCATCTAGAAAAGCTGCAAAAAGAGATGAAGATGATTCCCCTAACATCAATGGAGGAAAAACCTAGGGTTGACGGCATGAACATACTAAAAGACATGCTGTTCACTTGAGGAATGGTGGATTGGACAGAGACCTAATTCCCATTTTGAATTTCCAAAAAGAGACCCAGCAACTGCTTTGAATTATTCAAGAATAGAAACTCATTATGACTGTAAATATTATGACCTCGTTTAGAGTTCATTAATGGGGATGAGAGAACGTGAGGAGCTGGATGTGGATGACAGATACAGACATGTATGAAAAGAGGAATGATATGATTTCTGTCTGCAGCGTACGAGGGAAAACACCTTATCTAAGCAACAACAATAAAGGACAACATAACATGCAATATGTATTTCCCGCTTTCAAGCATGGTTCACCTTTGAGAACTTGAAAGGGAGCGTATTGAATGTATATTTTGTCATCTAAAATAGCCAGCCGAATTCTAAAACATCCCAAAGGTGGAATTACAATAACAAACAAACTACTTTGGCAGTGTGTGCGTGCGTACAATGTATGTGCGTGTTTGCACGTATTTGTGTGTGTGTATGCAATAAGTGTGTATGCGTGCATGTGTGTGTGTGTGTGTATGCATGTGTGTGTAGGCGTGTATGTGTGTGTTTGTGTGTGTGTGTGTGTGTGTGTGTGCGTGTGTTTGTGTGCGTGTGCGTATGTTTGTGTGCGTGTGTTTGTGTGCGTGTGCGTGTTTGTGTGCGTGTGTGTATGCGTGTGTGCCAAAACAGTAGCAAACTGGCTGATTGTATGTGTCTGGGCTGTAATGAATCCCAGTGGAGCGATAGTGACACATCAGCCATGCTGTCACGCAGTATTGATCCGGACTACAGCTGGGATGATGATCACTACGTGTGTAGTTTGTAGGTGTGCATGTGTTGCCATCATCTTCTCTTTCACCATATACTGTAGAACAGGGATCATCAACTAGATTCAGCCGCGGGTTGGTTTAGAAAATTCTAGAGCTGATGGCCAGGTGGCCAGAGCGTAATTACAAATACTTTGTAGACAGAAAATGTGTCCGCAAGAAGCCCAAAAAGATATAACATTTGACTAAAACATAATCATTTCAAACCTTTCTTACATTTGTATACGATCACATATATCTTGCCAGTATGTGTGGGCACATACAGAAAGTCTACTCAAAGCTGCAAATGAATTTTAATAAAGCTAGTTAGTCTCTTGACACCTCCCAACCGCCACCGACACACACTCTGCCTGTGTGTCAGGGTTCCCAGGAGAGTAAGAAGATAATGAAGAGTAAAAACAGTAGGAGAGTAGATAGAACCATTCCTAATCCATGTATAAACCAGCAATAGAGCCAGTGTTCTCCCTCCCAGGTGCTGCATGGTGGTCCAGTAGGCCTCCAGTCCTAATGAGCTGTCCTATACTGTAGCTAGCTCTGCCTTGGCTCTGAGGGACCACAGAGGGAGGCTACTGATGGAACCAGCAAGAGCAGCTGCTTACAGTACTGACAACAACATAACTCATAATTACTGATGCTGGCTCAGAACGCACGCACGCACACACACACACACACACACACACACACACACACACACACACACACACACACACACACACACACACACACACACACACACACACACACACACAGTTGAAGTCAGAAGTTTACATACACTTAGGTTGGAGTCATTACAACTCATTTTTCAACCACTCCACAAATGGAGGTGTACCTGTGGATGTATTTCAAGGCCTACCTTCAAACTCAGTGCCTCTTTGCTTGACATCATGGGAAAATCAAAAGAAATCAGCCAAGACCTCAGAAAAAAAATTGTTGACCTCCACAAGTCTGGTTCATCCTAGGGAGCAAATTCCAAATGCCTGAAGGTACCATGTTCATCTGTACAAACAATAGTACGCAAGTACAAACACCATGGGACCACGCAGCCATCATACCGCTCAGGAAGGAGATGCGTTCTGTCTCCTAGAGATGAACGTACTTTGGTGCAAAAAGTGCAAATCAATCACAGAACAACAGCAAAGGACCTTGTGAAGATGCTGGGGGAAACAGGTGCAAAAGTATCTATATCCCCAGTAAAAACGAGTCCTATATCGACATAACCTGAAAGGTCACTCAGCAAGGAAGAAGCCACTGCTCCAAAACCGCCATAGAAAAGCCAGACTACGGGTTGCAACTGCACATGGGGACAAAGATCATACTTTTGGAGAAATGTCCTCTGGTCTGATGAAACAAAAATAGAACTGTTTGGCCATAATGACCGTCGTTATGTTTGGAGGAAAAAGGAGGAGGCTTGCAAGCCGAAGAACACCATCCCAACCATATAGCACAGGGGTGGCAGCATCATGTTGTGGCGGTGCTTTGCTACAGGAGGGATTTGTGCACTTCACAAAATAGATGGCATCATGAGGAGGACAATTATGTGTATATATTGAAGCAACATCTCAAGACATCAGTCAGGAAGCGAAAGCTTGGTCTCAAATGGGTCTTCCAAATGGACAATGACCCCAAGCATACTTCCAAAGTTGTGTCAAAATGGCTTAAGGACAACAAAGTCAAGGTGTTGGAGTGGCCATCACAAAGCCCTGACCTCAATCCCAAAGAACATTTGTGGGCAGAACTGAAAAAGCGTGTGTGAGCAAGGAGGCCTACAAACCTGACTCAGTTACACCAGCTGTGTCAGTAGGAATGGGCCAAAATTCACCCAACTTATTGTGGGAAGCTTGTGAAAGGGCTACCTGAAACGTTTGACCCAAGTTAAACAATGTATAGGCAAATGCTACCAAATACTAAATGCTACCAAATACTAATGTGATGAAATAAATAAAATATGAAATGAATGCTGCTCTCTACAAATATTCTGACTTTTCACTTTCTTAAAATAAAGTGGTGATCCTACTGACCTAAAACAGGGAATTTTTAATGGGATTAAATTTCAGGAATTGTGAAAAACTGAGTTTAAATGTAGACACATACACACACACACATACGCATATATAGGCACACAGACATACACACGCAAACACACACACACACATTTATAGGCACACAGACACACACACACACACACACGCACAGTCACATATATAGGCACGCAGACACACACATGCATGCACACACATACACACACACACGCACGCATGCACGCACGCATGCAATCACGCCCGCACGCACGCACGCACGCACACACACACACACACACACACACACACACACACACACACACACACACACACACACACACACACACACACACACACAGGCAAGTGCACACACTTCATCGCAAGTGCACACACCAGATACCACCAGTATAAGCAGTAATAAAGAGATCAGACTGATGCTCATGCTATGGTACCATGCTGTAATCATTTGTCATGTCAATTTGGAATCATCTCTGCCCTGACGATGACATGCTCATACATCCTAACACATCTCCCTATCACCAGTCACTGCATAGCCTCCTAATGTGTCGATCATGTTGGCTTCATGGCTGGCTGACCAATGATTTATACCCAACCCTAGCTGATGACTGGCTGAATAATGGCAATAATTGTCTTGGGTGGTAGCAAATTATTGGTTGGTTGATATGTTATTCACTTAGTCAGTCAGTCACAGTTGAGTGGTAAGTGTCAGTTAGGCCACACAGACAGTTCCATTGATATTGAAGGCCCATGTCTGTATGAGGCCTGGGATGGAAATGTGAAATGTCAATGCCGTCGTCTGGTATAACTAAACTCTGCAGACAGACAGGGAACTGACTAGAGGAGACACAGAGGAGGAGGGGGAGGGAGAAAAGGGGAGGAGGTGGGATGAGTGGAAGGGTGAGGGATGAGGAAAGCCTGTCTTCGCCCATGGCTCATATTTAAAAATATATAATTTTATCCCACCTTCCATAAATCTGACAGCCATGCCCTTCCAGACAAGTCATGTAATGTCATGGCACCTCCCCGAGGGCTGGCGCTAGCTAGGGTAACAACCCTCTGCTGTCAGAGGCTAGTAGAATAAATGACGGCTGATACCTCTGTATCAAAGCTCTGGAATGAAGACCGTTCAGTGGATAGTACACTGCTCAAAAAAATAAAGGGAACACTTAAACAACACAATGTAACTCCAAGTCAATCACACTTCTGTGAAATCAAACTGTCCACTTAGTAAGCAACACTGATTGACAATAAATTTCACATGCTGTTGTGCAAATGGAATAGACAACAGGTGGAAATTATAGGCAGGAGACGTGGAGGAGGCCGTAGGAGGGCAACAACCCAGCAGCAGGACCGCTACCTCCGCCTTTGTGCAAGGAGGAGCAGGAGGAGCACTGCCAGAGCCCTGAAAAATGAGCTCCAGCAGGCCACAAATGTGCATGTGTCTGCTCAAACGGTCAGAAACAGACTCCATGAGGGTGGTATGAGGGCCCGACGTCCACAGGTGGGGGTTGTGCTTACAGCCCAACACCATGCAGAACGTTTGGCATTTGCCAGAGAACACCAAGATTGGCAAATTCGCCACTGGCGCCCTGTGTTCTTCACAGATGAACGCAGGTTCACACCGAGCACGTGACAGACGTGACAGTCTGGAGACGCTGTGGAGAACGTTCTGCTGCCTGCAACATCCTCCAGCATGACCGGTTTGGCGGTGGGTCAGTCATGGTGTGGGGTGGCATTTCTTTGGGGGGCCGCACAGCCCTCCATGTGCTCGCCAGAGGTAGCCTGGCTGCCATTAGGTACCGAGATGAGATCCTCAGACCCCTTGTGAGACCATATACTGATGCGGTTGGCCCTGGGTTCCTCATAATGCAAGACAATGCTAGACCTCACGTGGCTGGAGTGTGTCAGCAGTTCCTGCAAGAGGAAGGCATTGATGCTATGGATTGGCCCGCCCGTTCCCCAGACCTGAATCCAATTGAGCACATCTGGGACATCATGTCTCGCTCCATCCACCAACGCCACGTTGCACAACAGTGTCCTCATCAGGAGCATGCCCAGGCGTTGTAGTGAGGTCATACAGGAACGTGGACACTACTGAGCCTCATTTTGACTTGTTTTAAGGACATTACATCAAGGTTGGATCAGCCTGTAGTGTGGTTTTCCACTTTAATTTTGAGTGACTCCAAATCCAGACCTCCATGGGTTGATAAATTTGATTTCCATTGATCATTTTTGTGTGATTATGTTGTCAGCACATTCAACTATGTAAAGAAAAAAGTATTTAATAAGAAATTTTTTAGCAGTGTATTTCAGCCGAGCTAAAGTACACAAGGCTTATCCTTCTAGCCCGAGACTGAGTAGTAGGTATAAAGACAAAGCTTTGTCTCACAACCCAGAGAGTAGACCCAGGGGTCACTAACATAAAGCGTATGCTATGGAGTAATCTAAGGTCGATCATAATTAGTGCTACCGGACATTCTTTGGCTTAGATAAATCAGACTATATAACCAGGCTACGAGTCTGTCTGCTCTGCTCTCTGGTCACCTTTCATACAGCCACGTGCATTTTACCCTAACGTAAGCAGGTGTTACTTTCTGGTCCTGATGAGGGGAAGAACACTGCTGAACCAATCCAGTAAATGTGGAGGAGGAGTTAAGATGGAGTGTCGCCTTGTTAACGTCCAAAAGCGGTAGTCACGTCACAGGCCAATTTTATGTACAAACCCCGCAGAGGATGCGTACATTGTGACAAAGAGGGTTATGTTTAATTTCATATGTTTCCATGCACAGTGCATGGACATCACAGTGCACGGACAAGCAAATGCTCCTGTATCTAATGTCGCTATAAATGCTATTGCCATCTTTCTCTCCTTTAGAATTTCTCTCATTTATTGGGTATATGAACAACGGGAGAGATGGGTATGTGTTCATCAGAACTACAGACGTGAGCTGAGGTCACTGATCCAGCACTTTTCCTATAGGACGATATCAGCCGCATCCTCACCATTGCAATTTAAACCTGTTCCCTTCCTCATCCATGCAGCGTTGCAAAGCTAAAGAGAATTCACTTGAGCAGAAAATGGAAGATTAAAAGTGAAATCATTATGCTCATGCAAAAATCATCTGCCTTGGGAGAGAGGCAGTGCGCGTGTTGTTGTGCGTGCCTGTTTTAGCTGGGAATTGGTCTGTGTTATTGCTGTCATTTCATGTGGGATTGAATGTGAATGATGCTCTGCGTTACCCTTAATACAATGCAAGACACAACTAAACAGACTGAAGCTCAGTGAGTTATATTAATGAACCTAAAAACACAACATTATTCTAATACATGAATAAGAACCAGCATTTAGCATTTATTACACTAATATTCAACCCATATTATTGTCATAGCATACATGTACATTTGAGTCACTACATTCATGTACACTGATTCAGTCCATAATCATAAATCTTGACTAACATAAAAAAAAACAAGCATAACTGCGTTGCTGTATGTCACAGATAGGAAGCAGCATTTACCATACAAAATATTTGGGCCTTAGAGATAAGGCATGGAGAGGGGCTGAATACATGGTCTATTGTCGAGGTATGAATAGCTGCTTCGGAGGGCTATCCAGCCTTTCTCCACATTCAATAGAGCCACACTGAATGGCACCGCAATTACCCAGAAATAACCTTCTTGATTGATATCTCAATTACCCAATGCCATTCTCATGTGTAATCTAGTCCTCGCACCTCTTCCCCCCCCCCCCCGTCCCGTCCCGTCTCTCAAGAGCTACTCAGGGCAGAGATGAGGTCTTGGTGACCTTGTTTTCGCACAGCTTCTTTTAGAACATCTGCAGGTCTCTCACTGTCTTGACTCCCTCTTTCATTCCTCCTCTCTTTCTCAATCTGTCTTATTGATTCATATCAATGTCTTTATTAACAGGAGTGTGTGTTTAAGCAGATACCAGACAGATAGATAACTCACAATGGTACCGAACCCAACCAGGTCAACAAAGATGGCGAGGAAAGAAAATAGAAGTCGATTGAAGGCTCTTACCTGAGGATGGCAGGATGGAGGAAAGGGAGAATACACACAGGCAGGATCCATGGACAATGCAGAGAGAGAGAGAGAGAGAGAGAGAGAGAGAGAGAGAGAGAAAACGGTTAGGTAATGTATTCAATACGAATGGCACTGAATTGACCATCTTTGTAATCATTTACCAACTCACATTCCCATTAAGACAATTATCAAATCATGAAATCATTATCATTCAAGTGCACAATGAAGGCAGTGTTTGGACTGATCCCTGATGCTCACTTCAGAGTATAACCAGCTAATGCTTCCTGTGATTGCTCATTTATTTAAGTTAATTACAGTAATTACTCCGATGTAAGGCGTGTCAATAAGCCAATTAAAGAAGAGCAGTGTGTGTGTGTGTGTGTCCAAGAGATCAGTTGTGCTGTAAATGTGTGACTATAAACAAACATGTGACCAAAAATGTCACCATGTGTACTGTACATCTGAAATCAACCAGGATATTGTTCGCATTTCATATTTTTAACACGAGAACCCGCCATTGGCCAACGGTCACTGACATTTGATTATGGAAATAAATAAAAAAATTGGCCAAAAAAATGTCCTGCTCCTTCCCTGACTTTTCCTAAATGCTTGTATTTTACACTACTCATTGGACAGAATTTGGAAATCACAAACAGAAAAGTATTTAGAGCCCTTTTTACTACACCTAATCCCAATTTAACCCGCCAAGACAATGTGCCCTAGGACGTTGGTGCCCAGCCAGGCGCTAAATGTGTCTCTCTCTACTCGCTGAATGAATGACAAATGGATGAATAGGCAATAATTGTGCGCCTTACTTCACAATTACATTTCAATTAGGCCTAACTGAATGATAAACAGGGTGAAGAGGTTGATTTAATTTAGAAAGGCAACAGCGTAATGATGAGTTTGTGTTATGCCTATTTATCAGCAGCAGATCATTTGACCGCGTGCCTCGGTGGTTTAATGTGTTACTTCGGAAAAAAATAAGCTGTTATGGGACTGTTTGATTTACTTTAACTCCATTACTAATATAATGTATTGTAAGGGAAATGAAATGAAAAGGCCTTTAGAATTATGTGAAACATATCCTTGACTCTATCAGGCAAAGCAAACAATGCTAGCACACTGAATGAGTGACATATGGATGGAATGGGCGATAATTGTGCAAGTTACTTCACAATCGAATTCAAATTAGGCCTAACTGAATGATGAGGGTGAAGAGGTTGATTTAATGTAGAACAAAAATAGTATAATGGCGCTCATGTTGCGGGTTGACTATTTGCATCGTGTGCCCCTCCCAACCCCTCTTTTTACGCTGCTCCTACTCTCTGTTTATTATATATGCATAGTCACTTTAACCATATCTACATGTGCATACTACCTCAATCAGCCTGACTAACCGGTGTCTGTATGTAGCCTCGCTACTTTTATAGCCTCGCTACTGTATATAGCCTGCCTTTTTACTGTTGTTTTACTTCTTTACCTACCTATTGTTCACCTAACACCTTTTTTTGCACTATTGGTTAGAGCCTGTAAGTAAGCATTTCACTGTAAGGTTCTACACATGTTGTATTCGGCGCCCGTGACAAATAAACTTTGATTTGATTTGATACCATTCTCTTTTATGTTTTACTTTGAAGAAACAAGCTGTTACAGGACTGTTTTACTTACTGTAACTGTATTACTAATCAACTGTATTGTAAGGCGAACAAAAACATGCTATGTGTTGCAGTAGGCTTTTAGAATAATCCCAAACATATCCTTGGTCTATCCAAGTTGATGAGCGGGAAACAAACGATGCCAGTCAGCCTGCACAGCCGGCCCATCCAAACTTCACACAAAATGAATGATCCTCCAGACAATTAAATTGACAATACTCCGATGAGCGACAATATTAGGCCTATCAATTGTCAAAGTGTACATGAAGAGATGGGCACATCTTGTAATCTACCGATGCAGGAAAAGCAGCATCACTTTATCAAATCCTTCTTCAGAGTCGCACTGCAGGTAAAACATGTTGATTTCTATATAGTATCAGAAATACCATATTCTGCCGTTTCAATGACACTTACCTTTGTCAAATAACTCTTTTTCCAAGAATATCAGTGCTGTCCATGCACTCAACACATGACCACTCCCACGGCAGCATTGCTCTCGCTACTAAGTAAAAACTAGTAACATAATAAACTTCAAATTAAAATATGCTATTCTGTCATCAGTGGATGAATGTTCGATAGAAACTAGATAGAAACTGATAACGGTGCATGTGACTTCAATGAACTGAATGATGAGGAAGGTGAAGGGGGTGATTGAATTTGATTGATCTGAATGATGAGGAAGGTGAAGAGGGTGATTGAATTTGATTGATCTGAATGATGAGGGTGAAGAGGGTGATTGAATTTGATTGATCTGAATGATGAGGGTGAAGAGGGTGATTGAATTTGATTGATCTGAATGATGAGGATGAAGAGGGTGATTGAATTTGATTGATCTGAATGATGAGGGTGAAGAGGGTGATTGAATTTGATTGATCTGAATGATGAGGAAGGTGAAGAGGGTGATTGAATTTGATTGATCTGAATGATGAGGAAGGTGAAGGGGGTGATTGAATTTGATTGATCTGAATGATGAGGGTGAAGAGGGTGATTGCATTTGATTGATCTGAATGATGAGGGTGAAGAGGGTGATTGAATTTGATTGATCTGAATGATGAGGGTGAAGAGCGTGATTGAATTTAGAACAATAGTTTAATGATGATAAATTACTTTATTATGAAAGGCTGGAAATTGTATATATATATACTATAACTCTATTACTAATCGACTCTAAGAATAAAGTTGATCAAATGGATTACACTGTCATGTTTCTATTGTAAGGGAAACGAAAATAGGATATAGGTACGTTTTTTTTCATGGACTTTGCAGAATCATACAAAACACAACCTTGACTCTAGCTAAACAAATTACACTTGAGCAGATGCTCTGACTTCGGGAAAGCATTCAGACACCTTGACTTTTCTTAGGTTACAGACTTATTCTAAAATGTATTATATATATTTTTTCTCATCAATCTACACACAATACCGCATGATGACAAAGCAAAAACATTTTTGCAAATGTATATTACAAAAAAACTGGAAAAAAATAAAAAAAAACTGACAATAACATAAGTATTTTGTTGAAATACCTTTCGCAGCAATTACATCCTTGAGTCTTCTGACACAACAAGCTTGGCACTAGAGGTCGACCGATTAATCGGAATGGCCGATTAATTAGGGCCGATTTCAAGTTTTCAGAACAATCGGTAATCTGCATTTATAGACAACGATTGTGGCCGATTACATTGCACTCCACGAGGAGACTGCATGGCAGGCTGGCTACCTGTTACGTGAGTGCAGCAAGAAGCCAAGGTAAGTTGCTAGCTAGCATTAAACGTATCATATAAAAAACAATCAATCTTAACATAAATCACTAGCTAACTACACATGGTTGATGATATTACTAGTTTATCTAGCTTGTCCTGCGTTACATATAATCATTGCGGTGCCTATTAATTTCTCATCAAATCACAGCCTACTTCGCCAAACGGGTGATGACTTAACAAGCGCATTCGCGAAAAAAACACTGTCGTTGCACCAATGTGTACCTAACCATAAACATCAACGTCTTGCTTTAAAATCAATACACAAGTATATATTTTTAAACCTGCATATTTAGTTAATATTGCCTGCTAACATGAATATTTTTTAACTAGGGAAATTGTGTCACTTCTCCTGCATTCCGTGCAAGCAGAGTCAGGGTATATGCAGCAGTTTGGGCCGCCTGGCTCGTTGCGAACTGTGTGAAGACCATTTATTCCTAACAAAGACCGTAATTAATTTGCCAGAATTGTACCTAATGTAACAGCAATATTTAGACTTAGGGATGCCACCCGTTAGATAAAATACAGAACGGTTCCGTATTTCACTGAAATAATAAATGTTTTGTTTTCTAAATTATAGTTTACGGATTTTACCATATTAATGACCTAAGGCTTGTATTTCTGTGTGTTATTATGTTATAATTAAGTCTATGTTTTGATATTTGTTAGAGCAGTCTGACTGAGCGGTGGTAGGCAGCAGCAGTCTCGTAAGCATTCATTCAAACAGCAGTTTCGTGCCTCAAGCATTGAGCTGTTTATGAATTCAAGCCTATCAACTCCCGAGATTAGGCTGGTGTAACCGATGTGAAATGGCTAGCTAGATAGCGGGGTGCGCGCTAATAGCGTTTCAATCGGTGAAGTCACTTGCTCTGAGACCTTGAAGTAGCTGTTCCCCTTGCTCTGCAAGGGCCGCGGCTTTTGTGGACCGATGGGTAACGATGCTTCGAGGGTGGCTGTTGTCGATGTGTTCCTGGTTCGAGCCCAGGTAGGTTCAAGGAGAGAGACGGAAGCTATACTGTTACACTGGAAATACTATAGTGCCTTTAAGAACATCCAATAGTCAAAGGTATATGAAATACAAATTGCATAGAGAGAAATAGTCCTATAATTCCTATAATAACAACAACCTAAAACTTCTTACCTGGGAATATTGAAGACTCATGTTAAAAGGAAACACCAGCTTTCATATGTTCTGAGCAAGGAACTTAAACATTAGCATTTTTACATGGCGCATATTGCACTTTTACTTTCTTCTCTAACACTGTCTTTTTGCATGATTTAAACCAAAATGAACATGTTTCATTATTTATTTAAGGCTAAATTGATTTTATTGATGTATTATATTAAGTTAAAATAAAAGTATTAATTCAGTATTGTTGTAATTGTCATTATAACAAATAAATAAATAAAAATGGTGTGATTAATCGGTATCTGCTTTTTTGTTGGTCCTGCAATAATCGGTATCGGTACCGCCATTGAAAAATCATAATCGGTCGACCTCTACTTGGCACTTTGGAATTTGGGGAGCTCTGTATGGTTGAATGGGGAGCGTTGCTGCACAACTATTTTCAGGTCTCTCCAGAGATGTTCGATCGGGTTCAAGTCCCGGCTCTGGCTGGACCACTCAATGACATTCTCAGACTTTTCCCGAAGCCACTCCTGCCTTGTCTTGGCTGTGTGTTTAGTGTCATTGTCCTGTTGGAAGGTGTACCTTCACCACACTCGGAGGTCCTGAGCGCTATGGAGCAGGTTTCATCATGGATCTCTCTGTAATTTGCTCCGTTCATCTTTTCCTCAATCCTGACTAAACATCCCCACAGCATGATGCTGCTACCACCATGCTTCACCGTAGGAATAATGCCAGGTTTCCTCCAGATGTGACACTTGGCATTCAGGCCAGATGAATCTTGGTTTCATCAGACCACAGAATCTTGTTACTCATGGTCTGAGAGTCTTTAGATGCCTTTTGGCAAACTCTAAGATGGCTGTCATGTGTATTTTACTGAGGTGTGGCTTCCGTCTGGCCACTCTACCATAAAGGCTTGATTGGTGGATTGCTGCATAGATGGTTGTCCTTCTGGAAGGTTCTCCCATCTCCACAGAGGAACTCTATAGCTCTGTCAGAGTGACCATCAGGTTCTTGGTCACTTCTCTGACCAAGGCCCTTCTCCCCGATTGCTCAGTTTGGCCAGGAGGCCAGCGCTAGGAAGAGTCTTGGTGGTTTCACACTTCTTCAATTTAAAAATGATGGAGGCCACTGTGTTCTTGGGGACATTCAATGCTGCATACATCTTTTGGTACCCTGTGGGACCTTATATAGACAGGTGTGTGCCTTTCCAAATCATGTCCAATCAATTGAATTTACCACAGTTGGACTCCAATCAAGTTGTAGAAACAACTCAAGGATGATCAATGGGAACATTTGAGGTTAATTTCGAGTCTCATAGCAAAGGGTCTGAATACTTATTTATTTCAAAGAATTCTTAAAACCTATGGGATCACAACATTTGGACCGCTCTCCTTGAAGTTCTTGATGAGCCGATAAATGGTTGATTTAGGTGCAATCTACTCCCGTTCGGAATCGGAGACGCGAAGGTCGAAAGCCATGCGTCCTCCGAAACACAACCCAACCAAGCCAAACAGTTTCTGCACTATTTATCTTGCGTTGGTGCTTATGTTTTGCTGCACCTTGCGGGTTGATGCTAAAGGGACGCCTGGCAATCTTCTCTAGTGGGTACTTGCTGTATAGGCTGAAAGGCCAGGCGGTTCTAGTGTTAATTTGTGTTCTGTTTATCACTGTAAGCTATTAACACATTGGTTGGTTGGACAGCAGTCCGTTGATCTGAGAAATAGGTCAGAGAGAGAACAAGACTGTTAAATACTTTACCTTGGACTGGCCTACTAAAATGCCTTGTAGGAATCTGAGAGGGACCTCTGTTGACAAAGTGGGCATTTTGGAGGAAATTAAACATGGATGGCCACTCAGTCTGACACACACACACTACGTATGACACACACTCTCTGTCTACGTGTACAACTCCACAACAGATCTCTCTCACAGCTACAGAGGAGAAAATAAAAGATGAGGGAAACAGAAGGGGCCATTCTGGTGTCGTCATCGTATGGAGGCTCCTATAAATCCTCCTCTTGTATGGGGGCCATGGAGGCCCTTGCAACCAGATAACAGAGAACAAATTCAGCAGCATTAACATACAGGATCAAGTGCTGGGTCAACTATTTCAAATATTTATCCAACGAGGGTCCTCAGACCTTTCAGCCCAGCCACTGAGCTATATTTCGACTTTAACCCCACGCCCCCAAAAGGACTTTACCCCCATGCCCCCGATACAACAGGGAGCCAGAGAACACCCTGTGTAAAGCACACCATCCATCCGTCATTATAATAATATCACTATTTAAATGCATGAACTCACTGCTACTTTGCTGTTGCAGGCCTCTTGTGTGGAGTGGGATTCCTATTTAGACCGTTTTTTCCCTGCATAAATTCAGCACGGGTCCCAATGTCACTGCTGTGAGGGGTTTTGATTTAGTGCACATCTGTAAATAGATGTGCTGGGCTGCCTGTCTGTGCAGTCGGAAATCATTTCAAAGGCTGCTCTGCTAACAAAGCCTGCAGAGAAGTGGAAACATCCTCTTTGAAGACCAGCCAATTTCAATATGCTATGGACATTCTTCATAAGGATAACCCCTTTATGTGGAAAAATAGGCCTTCTTCCAAAAGCCAGCCTGCAAAGTCTCGATTGGCAGCAATCGTCGTGGATTTCAATTTCCCTATAGGTATGATATGATATGAATATATATCAATTTCACAAAAACGTGTTCTGTTTCTGTATTGTTGGATGTATTGGTCTGGATCCAGAGCTGAAACGCTGCCCTGAGCGCAACGCAGCCAACTGAGTTTCAAGTTCAAGCCTTCTACTGTATCTGAGGGGATTTCTTCAACGGCGTTTACAGCTGTGTCTGGCTTGACTGCTGAAGAAGGGAGGAGAAACAAACTGTGATGCCGAACAACATCCATATTTAACAGGGAACTTTTTCTTGGCGAATCCAAACTCTCTCCTTGACAACGGGTGTACTGATTAAAATCCCCAAACAGCTCATAAGTTGTGCTTGTCCATACCATTGTAGCAGTTGGTGTATTTAAGGGCCACATGTGTACCACTGTTGACAGCTCTGTTGGGCTGTTGAGACTATGGGATGAGCTAGGCTGGGCTAGGGAGGAGAATGAGGAAGAGGGGTGAGCCCAATACTATATGAGCCTCTCTCCTCTAGCTCTCGTCTATACATCCCCTTACTCCATATCCACTAACCATTTACACTTCCACATCTGACTTTCGCCACTTACCATAATACCATGGGCCTAATGTCACTAGCATAACCTCTAACCTGGCAGTAAAAATAAAATACTCATACACTGTGGGAGAACAAACTTATATTAAGGAGAGCAGGAAATCCATGAGATCAGCCAAACCCACCCAACGACAAGGGAGTGGTGTATCTCCATGCACTCACGCATTATTCATCTCCATGTCTGTTTGAAACATTGACATGATACGGCAGAGTGGTTGGGTGGGTTCAATTGTGTGGCGCAGACTGTGTGTTCCATTCTGTAGCCTGGTGACCCACTAGACTGTACAGTAACAGGCCTGCTGTGCTCTGAGGTATTTTGGTCTCCTTCTCCACAGGTTATAGCAGTGATAGTGTATTACTGTAGTAGTACTATGTCGTGAGGTCCCGTGCTGCTGGTCTCCTTTTCCACAGGTTCCAGTCAGGAACCAAGAAGGAAGGTCAGTTCAGTGGGAAGCTCCATCCCCAGATATCCCTCCCTCCCTACAACCACAAAATTGATTGTCACCAAGTGAAAATGTGGTGGTATTCCTCATTCAGTGTCTCTCTGTTTTTTCCCATGCAGTACTATCTCATCATATTGCACAGCCAGTCAAGAGGCAGAGTGAAGATTATGAAGAAAAAGCAGACATTTAATTCAAGCTGCCACTATCAGCTCTGTCATCTGTCCACAAAGGCCCTTCCCTGAAGAGGAACCGTTATTTACAGTTGATCTGTGTGGCTTCATGTCGAGAAGGGTAAAATATGCACAATCACACAGGAGCAAATCCCCTGGTTGATTAAAGAAAGGGAATGGGGGAAAAAAAGGTATATATCTCTCTCTCTGTGCCCTGTGAGTCTGATAGAGAGGGCAGGAGTTATGGAATTATCTTGCTACTGTGAAACTGTGTTTCCACTGCCTCTGATATTCCCCACAAACCAAAAACCACAGAACACCAGGAGGAAATGTGTCCCAGCTCTGCCCAGCCCAAGCCCCTGAAGGGAAGGGGAAGGGGTGGAGGCACTCTGCCACAGAGACACTGCTGGGTATCTTTCAACTCTGACCCCTGGGTGTGACAGAGACATCGGTGAACATATGGCAGCGCTGACAGGGAGATGGAGAGAGAGAGAGAGGGAGAGGGAGAGGGAGAGAAAGAGAGAGGATAGAGGGGGTGAGGGCAGTGCCAGCCTGAGCCCTGTGGCAGTGATGGAGTGGGCAGGGCTGCCAGGAGGGTGGTGGTGGTGGTGGGGGGGGGGGGGGAGCAGAGGGAAGGAGATGGAACAGAGGGAAGGAGATGGAACAGCCAGCGTGACCTTCACACCTCAGTACTACACACATCAGGGAGACATATTACTGTACTTTCAGAAAGGAATGAAATACGGAAAATAACTATATCCCTCTTAATCATTCTTTGAACTGTTGCCCGCCATTTTGGTTTTATTCACAGTTGGAAAAAACACTTCTAACCAATGAGTCTCTATCCATTGCCACTGGTGCTGCCACACTACACTGAAACATGCATCAGCCTCATGCTGATATTCACACATTGTAGCTATCAATCTTTCTAGGCTGGACATACCACCTCCAAGCAGTGCATAAACTGACATTTATTACATTGAGCTATTATTCATTGTGTTTAAGATGATTTACACATCTAACATCTAATTCAAATATATTCACAACCTTTAGCCTAAATGTCAGAGTACACCCTGTGCTGAAACAATACACACACAGAGATGTGTATGTGTGTGTGTGTGTGTGTGTGTGTGTGTGTGTGTGTGTGTGTGTGTGTGGGGGAGAGAGAGAGAGAGAGAGAGTATGTGTGTGTTAATCAGAGTGAATGAAAAGGAACGTTTGCCATGTGTGTCATCCTATTAAGTTTTTAATCGCATCCTCCCTGCTCTGTGCTTCATTCAAGTTCTCTACATTGTCCCCCGCTCCATTTGGTTTGGAAGGGAAAATGCCCTCAACGACCTACAGATATAACACTTGTCTTGAGGTTACATCTCTGTTTTCAAGTGTATTGACTGATCAGAAGGGACTCGTGAAGGTTTCATATGACTAACCGTACGAAAGCACCTCACAAAAACAATCACACAAAATTAGCCCGACTCTACAGTTCCAAATCCTAAGTCCAGAGAACAAACCAATCAGTCAAACTATCTATCTCTTTGTCCTACTGCCTGGTCTAAAAAATAATGAAGAACATGCAGAGCTGTATTCCCTGCATGGGGCTGTGTGATAAAGAGTTGTGGGATGAGATGCTCTGAGGGAAGACAGGGACCATCATGTTCCGTCTGTAGACACATCAAAGAGCAGACGCAGTCCCAAATATCAGGCCCTAGCTGTCAGACACTATCTTCACAGAGAGCTGCTGCCCAGCCACCTTACATTAGGCTGACAAACACACTGCGCTGGCTGTACATACACATACATACACATGCAAGAACGCACACACACGCGCGCACGCACACACACAAACATCGGAGCACAGATGCACGTTCACACACACTGGTTGTGTTTAGGGATCCTACCAAGGCATCAGCCTCTATCAACACGGCTTTGATCAGAAGAGTTCTCATCTGCCATCGTGTGGAAAAAACAAACTATTTTTAAACTATCCTCAGCAAAAAACGTTCATTAGACTTGCACTACAGACAGTTCTAAGTTTGAATCTGAAGCGTGCACAGCTGCACACGAAATCAAGTTCAGTTGAACGTTCCCAGACATTGCTCGAGAGACATATCGCTAAGATCATCCCTGTTGATATTGAATGTCAAGTGACTACTGCAGCAACAGACATCTCAAGTATGAGTTGATTTAATATAGTCTCAAGCCAATTATCTTAGAACTATAGATGAGTGTAGAAGGCTACACTCTTAGAAGAAAGGTTTGTCCCCATGGGACAACCCCTTTCGCTTTCAGGTAGAACCCTTTTGGGTTCCATGTAGAACCCTCTGTGGGAAGGTATCTTTAGAACCCAAAAAGGATTCTACCTGAAACCAAAAAGGGTTCATCAAATGGTTCTACTATGGGGACCGCCGAATGGTTCTAGATAGCACCTTTTCTTCTAAGAGGATCGTGTTTTTCCAAAGACACCGGAGTATGTTGATGAATCAGAGACAAAGCATCTCAACTTGGCAGCTGAGGAGGTCTAATGATAACATATTAGACAGCTGACACAGACTGAGACAGACAGCCTCTTCGTGCTACACGCCTGCGGTCACTGCCTGACTCACTCAATCACACACACACACACACACACACGCACACACACACGCACACACACACACACACACACACACACACACACACACACACACACACACACACACACACACACACACACACACACACACACACACACACACACACACACACACACACACACACACACACTGGAAACACTTCAGTCACACTTCCAAAGAGATTATCAATGATACCTACTTACCGCCGCAGGGAGTACCAGTTAGTCAGCCTACTCTGAACTCGCGTGAGAATGACAACATTCTGTCACAATCTGTTATAATATCACACTGTGAACAATCACATCAGATCAAAACCTTGAAGGCATAGTAATAACACCTTCAGATGACAATTTGACGCAAAAATAAATACATATTTAATTAGATTTGGGAAGGGATTCATCAATCTTTCAGATAGTGGGTTTAGGTAGAGTATGAGGTGTAGCGGAGACTTCAGGGAGTCTGTTCAAGCATCCCATGTTCCATGTTTAAGCTTGGAGACAACTCCTATTCTGAGAACGCACGCAGACACAACAGCCTCAGGTTCCCTTCAGTCTAACTTGATTTAACACACAAATGAGGAACAACAGCGACGGAATTGAAAGATAGTGAGTGAGGAGTTGTTTTGGTGAAACAGTAGATATTCGACCAAACATTTCTCCTTGCAGTACCTTTCGAGTCTTGATCTCATCCATGGTTTTAGCACGATCCAAAACTATGACAAAGGTGGCACATATGTGGTAGGCATCTGTGGTAGTTCAATACTCCTTTGTTCTTCAGATTGCACTTTAGATGCACTGTACATCAAATATATTAGTGTACTAAGTGGGTGTTTGTGAGGGCGATCATTAAGATGCTGTCTGGCTGTGTTTAAAATGTGTCATCCACTCAGTTAATACAGAAATCAACAAAGTTCCTTTCCAATTGAAGGATAACTACACAAAGACATTTACAGTTGAATGGTGGTGCTGCCACGCACAATCCCCTCCCCCCAAAAAAGAAAACACACACACACAGAGCCGACCCCAAAAATAAAAGTGACATAAGCGACTGCTTAGAGCCCCGCGGCCTCCAGGGGGCACCGACCCCACATTTTTTTTGGGGGTGGGGGACTCAACTTACTAGGTCTCAACTCGCTGTTGATAGTTAGAATAGTAGAATACACAAGAGGCAATTTCGAAATGTTGCTTAGGGCCCTCGAAAGTCTAGGGCCAGCCCTAGAACAGAATAATCAATGTTGTGTTTGTGGCATTGGACCGACTCAATTGTGTCTAATGAATAGGTGTTACCTGTGCTATAGGACTATGCTGTTGTTCAACACTGATATTAAATTGCTTGGGATTAGAACTATTTAAAAAATAAATGATTTTTATGTTACTGTATATGACCATGGATGTCTTTGATGCGATTCATCTGTTTATGGACATTATGATCCTCAGCCTTTTATGTTCCTACATGTGGTTGAAGCAGTCGAGTGATATCAGGGGGGGGCACTCATTTTTTTAGTCAGAGAGAGAGAGAGAGAAAGAGAGTAACAGCTGTGCCAATAAAGCTCAAGTATATTTAATAAGAGCTGATATTACTGGCGGTGACATCAGTCTACCACCTTAGGGCCTGGGCATATTGTGATTGGCTATTGCATGTTTACACACAGCTCCATGGTTATTACCGAGGCCCTGTGTCAGACCCAGCAGGACACCAGTGCATTGTCGGACCAAGGGGTGCCGCTATCTAACTGAATGAGGGGTGACGATGGAAGACAGACGAAGAGACTGCGCTCCAAAAAGAAAGAGCCAAAACAGCCTCCTGCTGTGAAGCAGCGCCTCTCTCAATTCAATTTAAAGGGCTTTATTGGCATGGGAAACATATGTTAACATTGCCGAAGAAAATAAAAGTGAAATAGATAATAAACAAAAGTGAAATAAACAATAAAAATGTCCAGTAAACATTACACTCACAAAAGTTCCAAAATAATAGACCTTCCAAGTGTCGTATTATGTCTATATACAGTGTTGTAATGATGTGCAAATAGTTAAAGTACAAAATGGAAAATAAATACACATAAAGATAGGTTGCATTTACAATGGTCTTTGTTCTTCACTGGTTGCCTTTTTCTTGTGGCAACAGGTCACACATCTTGCTGCTGTGATGGCACACTGTGGTATTTCACCCAAAATATATGGGAGTTTATCAAAACTGGATTTGCTGCGAATTCTTTGTGGGTGTGTATGATCTGAGGGAAATAATATAGTCATTCATTTGGCAGGAGGTTAGGAAGTGCAGCTCAGTTTCCATTGATTTTTTTGGGCAGTGTGCACATGGCCTGTCTTCTCTTGAGAGGCAGGTCTTCTCCAGGTTCATCTCTCTGTAGGTGATGGCTTTGTTATGGAAGGTTTAGAAATCGATTCCTTTGGTGGTTGTAGAATTGAATGGCTCTTTTAAGGATTTTGATAATTAGCGGGTAGCGGCCTAATTCTGCTCTGCACATTATTTGGTGTTTTACATTGTACACAGAGGATATTTTTTGCAGAATTCTGCATGCAGTCTCAATTTGGTGTTTGTCCCTTTTAGTGAATTATTGGTTGGTGAGTGGACCCCAGACCTCACAACCATAAAGAGCAATGGGTTATATAACTGATTCAAGTATTTTTTTCCAGATTTGTAGAATTTAGTGTTCCTTTTGATGGTATAGATGGCCATCAAAAGGAATGGGTTCTATAACAGATTCTAGCAGGGTGAGCCTGCGTGCTGCAGACTGATCTAGTGCCCTGGCCAATTTATATATATATATATATATATATATATAAAAGCCAATTTGACATTTGCTAAGTACATTGTTTTAGCTGAGTACGAGTCTGTGCACGAGTCTGCAAGTGTTAATGATAATGCAGAGAATTTTCCCAAGGTCGCTGTTGACGCATATCTTCCGGTAATTATTGGGGTATAGCCCATTGGAATTTGTGGTCTGTATATTTTCTCATTTAATTTAGTATACCATCTTCCAACAGGCCTTTTTGGTTGGATAGTTTGTATTTTGTCTTGTAGTTCATTCAATGTAATTGGATAATGCAGTGGGTTCTGGTAGTCTTTAATAGTTGATTCTAAGATTTGCATTTGATCATGTATATGTTTTTGCTGTTTGTTCTTTGTTATAGAGCCAAAAAGATTGGAGAAGTGGTTTATCCATACATCTCCGTTTTGGATAGATAACTCTTTGTGTTGTTCTTTGTTTAGTGTCATCCAATTTTCCCAGAAGTGGTTAGAGTCTATGGATTCTTCAATTACACTGAGACGATTTCTGACGTGCTGTCCCTTCTTTTTCCGCAGTGTATTTCTATATTGTTTTAGTGAATGCGTAGGCTCAGGTTTTCTGGGCATCTACGTTTTTGGTTGGATATGTCTTTCAATTTCTTTCTTAGGATTTTGCATTCTTCATCAAACCATTTGTTATTGTTATTAATTTTCTTAGGTTGTCTGCTTGAATTTTTTTTATTTGATAGTGAAGCTGAGAGGTAAAATATACCGGCAAGTTTATTCCTTCACTATTACAGTGAAACCTTTTGTCCGGGAATTTGTCTAGAAGGGATGGAATTCGTACTTTCTCCCTCTCTCTCTAGAATGTAATCAGAGCAATTTCTCTGCCAGTTTGACTCTCCCTTTCAGAGTTCAAAGTGTGCATTCTGAGTGAGGTTCGTAGAAATAACGAATGTGGTCCAGCACCAACACACAGACCCATATAACATTCACATTTAACAAAGCTCCTTCTCTACACCTACAGTCTTCGCTAAGCTAAAAACCCCTCTGCTCAAAGCATATCAACGCTTTCCCAAAGCCTAACCACAGCTACCGCAGGCACGCACACAACAAAGAACCCGTCGTCATACAACAATAAGAGGATCATCCAAACTCATGTTCAACGGGACATTTCTTCTACTTCTGTTCCCTTTTTTCATCTGCAGATAACATGGTGCTGCACATGAACTATTCTGTACCTCACTCGAAAAACACATGTAAATCATCCAGCTGTTTGAAGTATTCATTCTGATATGTAAATTCATACACAAATCGTGGCGTTCTTGATTCATATTTAGTCTACATCTTAATCATCAGGGGGGGGGGGGGGGGGGGGGGGGGGGGGATTGTCTGGAGAACATTTTTTATTTTAGTTCAACGTTCTGACTAAAACACTTTTGGGGTAGATCCTAAAGAGGGCGGTAAAACATACCAAAATGCTGTGCAAAGAGAATGCATGATTATAAAGCATTAAAAATAAATACAAATAAAATGTTCCAAACACAAAATAATATTTTATAACGGTTAGAAATATTGTGCTTCAAGATTGAATACTTGGGGGACCGTTTTGTACATGTTAATGAGTGTTGTGCGATTCGTAGCCTGTTGTCCCTGGCATAGTATTGGGTTATCTGGTTATTTTATTAGCACATGTTACACCAGCGTGTTAACTGGTGCATGAGACTTGGTTGCTAATGTACAGAATCACCTCACTGGAATTGACTATTTTATAGGAAACCTCGTATACACTGAATATCCTAATCAAAGCAAATGCATTTATTTCCCAACACCACCCTATCATCTTCTCCCACATATATATTTATAGCATTAGAGCACAGTCTATAGGGTAATTACATTGTACATGTAGGATGTCTTTATTAGTTGTTTAAGAACACAGGCCCATAAGACCATGAGGCTGATGCACCAGTGCTTCCCATATAGGTTACACACAGTGTCACACAGTATCAATTGTAGGAACATAAAAGGCTGGGTATCATCATGTCCATAAACAGATTCATCATATCAAACACTGCAGGGACAAACATGTTTTTTTTTTTTTTTTACAGGCAATACGGTTTTGGTCCTAAACTGGATCGTGACCAACGGGCCACATTCCAGAGGTATTCTGAGGATGAATCCTGCATTCCTCTCCACTCTCCGCATCCAGCCTCTCTGCCACTCCCAGGAGCGTCATTCTCTTCATTTTTCTCCTGAAGGAGTTTTCTCTGGAACATTGACTTAGCCTGTGAAGTAATTACGGCAATAGTTGTTGTAATCACCAAGATACACATTCCAGGGAGATGAGTCGGTCTTTGAAAACAGGTTGTTTTGTGAGGCAAAACAGAATGAAGCCTCTCTAGACGTGATTCAAACTTAGCAGAACAAAGGAACAACCCGGTGAGAGCAAAGATACACAGCCAGTAATGGAAGGATCCATTACAGGCACAACAAGAAGAACATCCAATGTGATGCAACTCTCCTAACCTAGATTTCAACACAGTGCTGGGGTCCATTCACTTCACTCCACACGGACGCATACTGCAACACAAACACAAGCCACCCAGCTGTCTGCTAGAGCAAACAAAAGCTACTGCAATACGCTAGAGCTAGTGTCAGACTTACACCTGTGATAATAGAGACATAGGATAGCATGAGTCTTCCAAAGAAGAGATCTCGGTGGTCAAACAACTGGTTGGGGAGAGGGAGGTAATGGGGGAGATAAGGTGAAGGAGATAATATGCTCCATCTCCCCACAGAGAGGGAGGCCCTAGCTGCCCTGGGGGGCTTGGAGGGGAATGAGAGGACAGTGATGAGGTCTACAACCCAGGCCTACTGTGTTCTCTATGGGCCAGGGTGAAAGATGGAGATAACGGGTGGCAAATTGCAATTCTCTCTGCCAAGTTCTTAGAGGTGCAGGACACTCCAGAGGCAGAGGGAGCACTTCTACTGGGAAAGAAACCTGTGACGTAGGAGCCTACTCCTCAATAAATACTAGTCAAAGGTGTGGACACACATACTCATTCAAGGGTTTTCCTTATTTTTTTGTATTTTCTACATTGTGGAATAATAGTGAAGACGTCAAACTATGAAATAACACATATTGAATCATGAAGTAACCAAAACCGTTTTTTTTTTGCCTTGATGACAGCTTTGCACACTCTTCACATGGAATGCATTTCAATTAACAGGTGTTTGTTAAAAGTTAATTTGTGGAATTTCTTTCCTTCTTAATGCGTTTGAGCCAATCAGTTGTGTTGGGACAAGGTAGGGAAGGTAGGTAGCCAAGTGGTTATAGCGTTGGACTAGCTGAAAGGTTGCAAGATCGAATCCCCGAGCTGACAAGGTAAAAATCTGTCGTTCTGCCCCTGAACAAGGCAGTTAACCCACTGTTCCTAGGCCATCATTGTAATTAAGAATTTGAAACCCTTGAATGAGTAGGTTTGTCCACACTTTTGACTGGTACTGTAGTCATCACAGAACACCGCATGAGAGATTAAGATTTTGTTCGGGTTCACACACACTCACGCATGTACCCACACACATACTCACACAGTTGCGGAATCAAATAATGATCTGGGTAACATGCTCGGCACTTATGTCTTTTAACAGAATAGCATGCAGTACAACATTTCATTAATCTCTCTTCAACATAAAAATAGATATGTTATATAAAATATAACATAAAATAACATAAAATAACATAAAATATGTTCTAATCAACAACCGATGTGGAGAAAACAGCTATCTGTCAGAGTAAAGAACAGTACTGTACATGCAAAACATAAGCCATCTTGTCTTGAGATGGAATTGTATATTCCAGTCGCTTCCAATCATGCCAGCAGTATATTCCTAGCAAACCAACACTTTTCCCTACAGTGGGAAATAACATCTAAAGCTAATTGTAGGGGACTAAAGCATTTTATTAGATTTCTTCAGCTGCCAACGGTCTATAAAATGTCTGGCATTTCAGCGAAGCAGAACAAACCAAGCACATGTCAGAGGAGAATCTCTCTGCATATCACATTAATGAGAGAAAACTATTATCCTATAATTTGCAGAGTCCCCCCCCCCCCCCGCCTCCTAATTTAGAAAGAGCTTCTACAAGTATTTAAAGTGGTGTTTAGGTCCTATGCGTGCTCTGACATATCTAATGATGTCTGGGCTTGGCTGGATCTTTATAAGAAAAGTGTATTTTTCCAGGAGCGCTGCTACAGTACGAGGGAATATTTTCTCTCTCCCTAAGTGTGGTCGCGACTCCGGACCGCAGATTACCGAAAATGTTGCCTGGTTTAATGTGTATGTGCCCACAAAGAATGGAAAAGGATAAGCACCACATCATGTCCCATGGTTAGTACTTCATTTAATAGGAATACAGATCCCAAAGTTTCCTTCGAGATCTGGTGCGTCTGAAACATTTTTGTATGAAGATCATGGTGCTTTGGAACTCAGATTAGTAACCTATAAATGTCTCTTTCTGTCATCTCATGGACAGGCCTGTTTCTGATGAGTGGACTATCTTGATCTAAAACCAATAACACAAATTGAATATTTTGAGGTTGATTTTACTCCCAATATGATACCATTAACACAAATACACTTTTAGAAAAAAGGGTTCCAAAAGCGCTTCTTTCGGCTGTACCCGTAGGAAAACCCTTTTTGGTTCCAGGTATAACCCTTTTTGGTTTCCCGCAGAACCTTTTTGGGTTCCATGTAGATTCCTCTGTAGAAAGGGTTCTTAATAGAACCCAAAAGGGTTATTTCTACCAGGAACCAAAATGGTGATTATACCTGGACCAAAAAGGGCTACTAAAAGGGTTATCCTACGGCAGGGTTTCCCAAACGTAGTCCTCACGACCCCTAGGAGGGCACGTTTTGGTTTCTGCCCTAGCACTACACAGCTGATTCAAATAACCAACTAATCGTCAAGCTAATCATCAAACTAATCATCAAGCTTTGGGCAAAAACCAAAACGTGCACACCTAGGGGTCCCGAGGACCGATTTCGTCAAACGTTGTCCCATGGGGATAGAATAAACATTTCAGGTTAAGGGTGTAGGATTAGCAGGGCCAAAGTTGTACTGGAGGTGGAGAACACGCCTAGTTAACCGAGAGCTGAACATTATCCAGTTTGTGTGCCTCTCTGATTTGATGTGTCGTAAATACAACACAACACAGCAGTTACAATAGCTTTGTGGGGCTAAATTGGCCCAGGTGGCCATCTATCAGTGGACGTGCATTACAGGTGACAGCACCATCTGCCTCCACTAGCTCCCCTACCCCAGCTGCACTTACCTACGGACATGGAATGAGGGAGTGCTGGACATTTCAAATGCCTGATTACCGCTAGTTTTATTCATTGCTCTGAATCCTAACAGCAGATTCATATGTTAGAGGCTATCCATGTATTTCAAATGATAGAGGATGCTTTCCTATGAATATTTATTTAACTTAAAGAGGGAATATAAATTCCAGTTGGTAAGCCTGGCACTGTATAGGTCCCACACTTCACCCCACTTGCAAATGTATTTCTTTCTCAATGGGTTGTAACAATGCATGTTTCTTAATGCCTTGTCTCATTCAGATGCAACATGTATGAAGAGAGAGGTCAGACGGAATGTAACCTCTCCTGCTGTAGTATTCACTCAGGCATCCCTAGACATAAATCTATTCCCTTACCTGGAGCTAACATTGTAATGTTATTCTCCTAATTCTCCATCCAGGCAGCGGCAGCCACGGTGGCCGTGGCGGCGGGGAAAAGTATTTTCATTTTATTATGTTTCATCCATCGTCCCCCCCCCCCCACTCCAGAAGTGTCTGCTAACATCTGTGCTCCTATAACAATGTGTCCGTGGCAGTAAGTGGTTGAGATACAAGGACAAGGTTGTCCCTCGTGGCAAATGGCAGTTTATCAAGGCTGCAGTGCAAGGTGTATTGAGATCTATGAGAAGACAGTTTTACAGTTGGTTAAAATGGCCTATAAAGATAGAGACACAGCTATGGCTGCCGAGCCATAGAGACACACAAAACTATTTCCAATTGAGTGGGAGAAGCTTAGAGGATGGGGAAAATTAAAGTATTCCACTTTACATGTAGCCTATTGTGCGTACAGATGTAGGATCTTAATTCGATCACCCCGTTGCAGGATGACTTTCCTGCAATGTAGGAAATGTAACACTTGTAGTGAGGTTTTAAAAAGGCTTCTGAAGTTTGTAGTATCCACCTTGAAATTTCAGACTTGATTTTCCCTGATAAAATCCTACATAAATGTCCATTGATTACAAATCCACGTAACAATTAACGTTTTCTGTTGCTGCAGGATCATTTTCCTGCTGTAGAAAGCTGGCTCAAATTAAGAGTGAGAATTCATTAATACTGGTGGTGCTTTCTCCCGATATACTGTAGAAGGCCTTGTATCAGGAGTGTACGGAATCAGAGAGCAGGTCTGCTGGATTAAGACTGGTGCACGCGCCATGGATGGCTGCTAAACTCATTAAAAACCTAATGCGTGATTTCACATTTTCCTAAAGGTTTCAAACTCAACCTGAAAAGGACGTCCGACTGAATAGCAACTCAGGGCGAGGTTCAAATCAAAAAGACAAAACAACAAAGGAGAACAGACATCCCATTATTATCCCCTGATATAAATTGTCACTAAATAAAACTGTCTGGTTCTGACGTGGGCAATAATTGTTCAAATAAAAGTTCACAAAGTTGAAGAAGCTGTACAGAAGAGAGTCTGAATCAGAATGTTAAGCCAACGTCAGAGAGCTTGGCCTGATTCCCCCCCCCCCCCCTCTAGCTACAGTATAAGGCCTCAGACTCCTGCTGAGCTCCAACAAAGAATTTCATCAACTTCAATTAAGATGATTGTGTTGTTGAAGAAGCAGTCAGAACAAGCAAGGAAAAGAGCTGTTCCTTCCATAGAAATAAAAAAAGCCCATCAGACCACTGCAATTTGCTCATTGCAGACTTGGCCTGGAACTTGGAAGCGAAGTGGTTGTTGTTGCCATTGAGGAGAAACTAGAGACACGAGCCTGCCCTCGTCCCATATCTGTTTGTGCTAACATGCATGACAATGGCCACAGGAGTTAGTAAGACAGCACAAACAGATCTGGGACCAGGCGAGTGAGACACTGCTGAGAGCTCATGTCTCAGGCATGGCTCTGACTGGCTGTCACTGTGTCTGGGCTCCAGTGGTACAGACCCTGCCTGGTTTAGTCATGCAGCGATACAAAATTGCTGCTTGCAGGTGCCATGTGAAGCCAGCCTGTATGTGCTTGCATTCCTCTAAAGAATCGAAACTCACAGGAGAGACTTTTACTCCTAACATAACGATGGTCATTATGGCCAAACAGTTCTATTTTTGTTTCATCAGACCAGAGGACATTTCTCCAAAAAGAACAATCTTTGTCCCTATGTGCAGTTGCAAACCATAGTCTGGCTTTTTTACGGCGGTTTTGGAGCAGTGGCTTACTCCTTGCTGAGCGGTCTTTCAGGTTATGTCGATATAGGACTCGTTATACTGCGGATATAGATTTTTTTGTACCTGTTTCCTCCAGCATCTTCACAAGGTCCTTTGCTGTTCTGGGATTGATTTGCACTTTTCTCACCAAAGTACGTTCATCTTTAGGAGACAGAACGCATCTCCTTCCTGAGCGGTATAACAGATGTGTGGTTCCATGGTGTTTAAACTTGCGTACTATTGTTTGTACCGATGAACATGGTACCTACAGGCGTTTGGAAATTGCTCCCAAGGATGAACCAGACTTGTGGAGATCTAATGACTCCGACCTAGGTGTATGTCAACTTCCGACTTCAACTGTACGTGAAACCCCCTCCATGATCTAGGCTGTGTCCATGTCCGTCATGAAATGAGAGATGAGAACTGGCAAACCTGGAATTTAGAAGTTATTTTCCTGTAACAATTGTTTTTTTTTTCCTTTTCATGTTTTTTAAACCCAAGCCCTACATAGGCTACCCCTACCCTAGGCCTATTATAACGAAGTCTGGTTCAACAGCAATGCAAGTCTGTGCTTTTTATGCTGACGATTTTATGACATCATTACATTTTACGTTGTTGTTAAAAAAAACTGATTGGTTTGAATAAAATTAAACAAAAAACAAGCGAACTTATTAGAATGATTCACTGTCCTGGTTTCATGGTGAGTACGTCCATGGTGCACATTCAAGGCAACTTCTAGAGAAGTGTGAACGCGATCTGTAAAAATGGTTCCAATAAGATAATACAAAACATTATATTTTGGGCTGAGTAGAAAGATGAGTGGACATTCTCCTGTTCACTTTAATCTTTGTCCAGCTACTGTGAAAAGTTTGGATGTGCGTAATAACTCTCCAGAGTCTGCGTTGTTTTAATATTACTGTATATGCCCATGGAAGCAATTATGGCGCCTGTAACTGTATTTCGACATAGCCTATTTAACACAAGTTGTTGTTTCATTTAGTTTAGAATTTGATTTGAATGATTCGCTTCTTAGGCCTTATCAATAATGTATTTAATATTGCTTATTGACTAAGTGTGGCATGTTCATGCTCAGCCATAATGCATTTTACAGTAGGCCCCTATATCAATGTGAATGCTATGTAAATTTTTTCCACATTGAAGCTATGCAATTGCTTAGAAACAATGTGGACTGCAAGCAGGTTCAAGTTAACATATTTAGCAAAGATGGGATAGGTCTACATCTTGTTATTTTGTTTCTAGAAGCTGTTGAACAAACGATACTGGACAAACATTGGAATTGGAATTGATTCCAAGGCCATGCATAAAAGACTGTAAATACACAACTTGAAGCAACCACATATTTAGCCACGGAGCACGTGGCCAGTGAGGGGCCAAGCCTCGACACACCCATAACTTGATTATTCATCAAAACCCAGCCTTTTCATGCCAACGCCAGCAGCAGCGCCGATAATTGTGGAAATAACTCAAATATTTTACACACTCCCAAACCAGCCAGCTCTTAGACTTACCAATGTGTTAGGTTTGTTAAAGCAGAGCCCCCAGAGTCCACAGACAGCACACAGCTCAGTCACACACACACACACACACACACACACACACACACACACACACACACACACACACACACACACACACACACACACACACACACACACACACACACACACACACACACACACACACACACACACACAGCTCTCATTGTGCAAGCACTATGCAGCTTCTGGCACTGCTACTGTTTAGTAGAGGTGAGAGATTGGAGGTCTAAGAGTTACATACACAACCGGTAAAATGTTTTAGAACACCTACTCATTCAAGGGTGTTTCTTTATGTTTAATATTTTCTACATTGTAGAATACAGTTTTTTTCAATTGCTAAACAACTGTGGGCACAACTGGAGTCACATGTGCAAAACTCTAACTACAGTCTGCACTACCAACAGTCACCTGAGCTAAACAGTTCACATCACCTGCAAAACTCATTCCAAGCAACACAACTCTTAACACATGGCTCAAAACACACTCAGTGCAGCCAAACACTAGGCACAACCCTCACTGAGATAACACACACTGTCACTCAGAACACACTGAGAGTAAAAACACTAGCATCAAACACCAATACAGAAAATACAAACTTTTCATCTTTACAGTTTGAACAATTTCAGTGACTTCATTCAAAGTAATATTTTCTTCAAAGAAAAGAGTGACATTCTTTCACATGATTTATTAAAATTTTTAGAACATAACAATTCTTTAAAGTAAATGAAAATTAGCAGTTTGCTTCAATAGTCTGTAGTAATTTACGGAAATTACAGTAATGAGAAAAGAAAGGTAGAAACTAAAAGTACATACTGTAATTTGAACAAATAATTGAGGGGCTAATCCTGCCTCTCTCTAGCATCAGGCCTCAGGTTTTCTTCAACATCACATCTAATGTTTTCTCTTGCCATGCACCTGGGGAAGAACCTTCTGGAGGGCCTTATCCATCCCTGGCAGTCCTCTGGACTCGTGTCCTCACATCCGGCACGCATGGCTTCCAAAAGAGACATTTGGTCATGTGGGTGGTGACCAAACACTTTCCACCTACAGGCAGAGAAAAACTCCTCTATTGGGTTGAGGAAGGGTGAATATGCAGGCAGGTACAAAACCATAAATCTGTGATGTGCTGCAAACCAATCTGTGACAGCTGCAGAGTGGTGAAAAGCAACGTTATCGCAAACTATGACAAAAACTTGGGGGTTTCTTACTGGCTCCCCCTGTTCTGCTGGCACTAGCTGAGCATAGAGCTGTTCTAGGAAAGCTATAAGCCTTTCTGTGTTGTATGGGCCAATGAGTGGTGTGTTGAGAAGCAAACCATCATTGGCCATTGCAGCACACATGGTGATATTTCCCCCCCTTAGGCCTGGAACCTCCACAGTGGCCCTTTGACCTATAACATTCCTTCCTCTGCACTGTGTTTTGGCAAGGTTAAATCCAGCTTCATCGATAAATACAAATGAATGTGGTCTTTCCAGTGCTTCCACCTCCATTACTCTCTGAAAAACAGTAAGTGCACAGTTTTACTGTAGAAATGCTAGTGTTTCTTTTTACTGTAAATATTTTGTATAGCTGTGTACATATTGGTATCTTTGCTCTTTTACCCGTTCACTGTTTCTCTCGAACGGTACAGTGGATAACTGTTTCATTGTAACTTGGTGTTTCTTTAGGACTCGAGCAATAGTTGTTGTGCTGACAGAATTAGCATTTTCAAATATATCATTATCAGCCAGCACTCTATCTTGAATCTCCCGCAGTTTTATTGCATTGTTGACAACAACCATGTCAACAATAGCATTTTCCTGCGCATCTGAAAATATTTTTCCTCTTCCCCCTGTTGGGGGCAGCCTTTGGGTCCTGTTGTAAAAATATATTTTACATTCAAACTTACTGTAATATATATCTGTGTAAATATTCTATAATTGCAATACAAAATAGATTCCTGTAATGTTTTCATTTACTGTAAGGATGTAACTCTCATCTGTTTGCACGATGGAAAATTTGCATTACAGATGCCACTGTGGATCTTTGCAGATTGGGTTGCACCCTCAACCCTGCCTCTCTCAATGAGAGACCATGGTTCACGACATGGTCTATAAGTGTAGCCCTTATTTCATCTGAAATAACAGCTCTTTGTCTTCTTTGTCTTCCTCCACGCATCCGCCCTCTCCCTGCCACCCTTCTCCCTCCACGAACCCATCTTCCTTGTTCCATTTCCAAAATGAGTCTTTCTGAGCTCTACCTATATATACTGTAATATGTGTGTGTTCACCAACAAGTCTAAAACAAGACACCTGCTTAGCCTTTCAGCTGAAATTGCAATCAGCAGTGTTTGAAAGGCACAAGGCTGAAATCTATTCCGTTTTGAATGTGTGGTTCACAGTTTTGACAGCAGTGTGTTAGCATTTGAACAAAGTGCTGTAAATCCACAGTGTTGTGAAGGTTGTGGTTAAAGTCATGGGATAAGTGTGTAGAGTTTTGAAAACTGTGTTCAAGCAATGAAAAACGAACTAGAGTTTGGTCCACATGAACTGCTGCGTGAATCAGGCCTTCATGGTCGAATTGCTGCAAAGAAACTAAAGGACACCATGAAGAAAAATAGACCCTCTTGGGCCAAGAAACATGAGCAATGGACATTAGACCGGTGGAAATGTATCCTTTGGTCTGATGAGTCCAAATTTGTTATTTTATGGTTCCAACCGCCGTGTCTTTGTGAGACGCGGTGTGGGTGAACGGATGATCTCCTCATGTGTATTTCCCACCGTAAAGTATGGAAGAGGTGTTATGGTGTGGTCGCTGGTGATACTGTCTGTGATTTATTGAGAATTCAAGGCATAATTAACCAGCATGGCAACTACAGCATTCTGCAGTGATACGCCATCCCATCTGGTTTGGGCTTAGTGGGACTATCATTTGTTTTTCAACAGGACAATGACCCAGCATGTGTGTTATTTCATCGTTTTGATGTCTTCACTATTATTCTACAATGTAGAAAATAGTACAAATAAATAAAAACTCTTGAATGAGTAGGTGTTCTACAACTTTGGGCCGGTAGAGTATCTAGGTCCTGGACTTTTGTCCCTGCTAGATGGATAGGTTTGCAGGGCACAAGACATCAAACAATGGAGTCCTTAGTTCGACTGTACCTGAAAAACTGAAAACGTCCTCCAATGTCGACCTAACTGAGCGACAGCATGCTGCGCAGGGTGAATAAAATCCACAATATACATTTGTTTTTATTGTTGACAAATAGCATAACATTGCAGCTGAACTATGAGAGAGCTTATGCATTTAGACTAAGACTGCAGAGCTTAAAGAGAAGCTTAGAGAAGAGCAGCCTGTGTCCAGTGTGGATGTCTCTCTCAAGACATGAATTTGTTTGGGTTAGGTTAAGGTGTGGAAAAGTAAGAGGTTTCAGCTATCAGACTGGGTTGGATAGCAGCCTGGTCCCTCTGTCACTTCTTTCCAATCAATCAGCCTATCCATCACAACTCTGTGGTGATTGCCAGTCCAGATCCTGTGTGAGCACCAGATATAGCCTAATGGGGCCCATGCTGTGGATGGAAGTGGCAGCGTTCAGTATTATTGTTGTACCGCTCAAACTGTATGTTTTGAATGAGCTGGGTGTTGTGACTGACTGACTGATTGACTGACTGACTGGGCTAAAAGTTTCTCTCTTTCACACATGACATGGCCAAAAGTATGTGGACATCTGCTCGTCGAACATCTCATTCCGAAATCATGGGCATTAATATGGAGATGGTCCCTCCTTTGCTGCTATAACAGCCTCCACTCGTCTGGGAAGACTTGCTTCCATTCAGCTAGCATTACTGAGGTCGGGCACTGATGTTGGGTGACTAGGCCTGGCTCGCAGTCACTGTTCAAATTCATCTAAAAGGTGTTCGATGGGGTTGAGGTCAGGGCTCTGTGCAGGCCAGTCAAGTTCTTCCACATCTTGACAAACTATTTCTGGATGGACCTCGCTTTGTGCACGGGGGGGATTGCCATGCTGAAACAGGAAAGGGCCTTCCCCAAACCGGGGGAGCTCTACTGCAGCAGGGCAGAAATTTGACAAAATTACTTGTTGGAAAGGTGGCATCCTATGACGACGCCACGATGAAAGTCACTGTGCTCTTCAGTAAGGCCATTCTACTGCCAATTTTTGTGTATGGAGATTGCGTGGCTGTGTGCTCGATTTTATACACCTGTCAGCAACGTGTGTGGCTGAAATAGCCAAATCCACTAATTTGGAGGGGTGTCCACATACTTTTTTAATTTATAGAGTGTGTATTCTTCTTTCTTTCCCTTTCTCTCACTCTCCCCCTCTCTCTCACTCCCTTTCTCCCCTTCTGTCTTTTCGCTCCAATGATCTTTGGGTGGATCAATATTTCTGTAAGCAGACAAGAGTAGAATAAATATGTATGTGATAGGTCAAACCAGGGGATCAGCTGTGTATATACAGAGCTATGGCCTCTTATTGGGAGCCTCAGGGCTCTAAAAGTCTACTGTGCTCACTGGTCATTTATCTATCTGTTGCAGAATGGATTGAGTCATGTATATGAATGTAAAGTCTGTTTCCATGTTTAGTATCATTCAGAGAGGTACATGTAGACTGATAGGCTATCTCAGTGTGCTCACAATACTCAGGGTGATCACAATACTCAGTGTGACCACAATACTCCAGTCCAGCAGTTTAGGAGAAATACACACACTTGTTATTTTCTATAGATACTAGATCCCCTTAACACACACTCACTAACACATAAATCACACACACATTCACCCACAATCACCCAGACACGCACACACCATCCCAGGGGATAAAAGTATACTGTAAGTTTGTAGACCAATCCTTTTCAAAGGGGTTCAACATCTTCCCTTGGTAGCCAGGGCAGACTGACAGCCCTCCACAGATCTTTCTCTAATGAGAGATTCACGGTCAGCAGACAGCCAGAGAGAATGCAACGAACAGCAGAAGCTAACAGAGTATAGTTTGATGCACTCACTACTTTCTACCTGTACTGTCTCTGCATGCTGGCTCAGCATTTGTTCGTAGCTGATACCCTATAAGGACTTCCTCTTGGGAAACTGCACTGTGGAAAAGTCCAATGATAGGCCTACTACTTCATAACTTTGAGCCATTGGTTCAACCTGACCCACTGCTAACTGATATTTTCAGATGAAGCAAAACTATTGATCTGAAGTACTGTGTAAAATATTGGTATGAGAAAGACTTACGTCTGTCTCCTTAGAGCAGGCCACCTTCTGTACATCAGTGTCCCCACCGGCTGGTATGTCTTTACTATGTTGGCGGGATGCTTATAATGTTCTACCCGTAAAGTGAAACACAATCAAAATCATTAATTTTCCATTAGCGGTATTTTGTTGTGCCGTGAATGGATTTCACACGGCTGCCTGTAGTCCTGTGTCCTCCGGTGGAAAGGGAAGCGACTCACATTATTGGTCGGCTCTGATAACTGCTCTGTCAGCACATAGTGATAGGGGGAAATAATGGTTTCTGAAAAAAAACTCCCTCGCTTCCAAGAAAATTGACCATAGATTACATAAATTGTCTCATTGTGGCTTGTTTCGCCTCTCCTGGCCAACAGTGATGGCTATCAGGATATTTGGTTGGAAAAGTCTACCGATTTCCACACCTCAGTAAATTGAATCTCTCTTCTGCTACAAATGTCTCAAAGTAGTTCTGAAAAGAACCACATAATTATAGAGTGTCACAGTCAGCAGTCAGAGGCTCCCAGAGGCAGAAGGATGCCCGTGCATGTCTGGACCACGAGGATGATCTCACTGGTAAAACTCTCTCTCCCAAGACTCTTTGCAGCACATCTGGGACACATTACTGGGTGGAACCACAAAGAATATCAAGTTCTTGTTGTGTGTATCAATATGTCGCACTCCACCTTTTGTCCCCTACCCAATCGATGCAGGTTACAAACCCCTATATCTTCTCACACACCTACTATATTACTCCTCTCCTAATGAGAAGAGACCACGTTGATACAAACAAAGGTAATACAGTGATAAAGTAACTGAATTTAAGATGGCGCCGTAGAACACGACTGACGTTTTACATTCTCCCAACCAATCGTGCTATTTTGTTAGCTATTTTGTTCGTTTTTTTTCCGTTTTGTGTAACTTATTTTTTTTTAACTTATTGTGTACATAATGTTGCTGCTACCGTCTCTCATTACAAGAAAATAACTTCTGGACATCAGAACAGCGATTTCTCACCGCGGACTGGAAGAATGAGAAGGATATACTGCTTTCACTGGAAAAGGCCCAGATCCACGCCTTTTGCGTGAAGAACAGATGCAGGAAAAGGGGCCGCAGATTAGGCAGCATTCTGAGAATCCGTAGGTGAGCTAGTAAACTCCCAATGCCATCCGTTCTTCTTGCTAACGTGCAATCATTGGAAAATTAAATTGATTACCTACAATTAAGATTATCCTACCAACTGGACATTAAAAACTGTAATATCTTATGTTTCACCGAGATGTGGCTGAACGACGATACGGACAATATAGAGCTAGCGGGATTTTCCATGTACCGGCAGAACAGAGACGCTTCCTCTGTTGGGGGTGTGTGTTTATTTGCCAATAACAGCTGATGCGCAATGTCTAATATTAAATAAGTCTTGAGGTATTGCTCGCCTGAGGTAGAATACCTTATGATAAGCTGTAGACCACAATATCTACCAAGAGATTTCTCATCTCTATTATTCGTAGCTGTGTATTTACCACCACAGACGAAGCTGGCACTAAGACCGCATTCAACCAACACTATAAGGCCATAAGCATAGAAGAAAATGCTCATCCTGAAGCGGCGCTCCTAGTGCCCGGGGACTTTAATGCATTGCAAATTTAAATCAGTTTTACCAACTTTTTACCAGCATGTAACATGTGCAACCAGGAGAAAAAAATTATAGACCACCTTTACTCTACACACAGAGATGCATACAAAGCTGTCCCCCGCCATCCATTTGGCAAATCTGATCATAATTCTATCCTCCTGGTTCCTGCAAAAACTAAGCAGGAAGTACCAGTGACTCGCTCAATACGGAAGTGGTCAGATGACGCGAATGCTACACTACAGGACTGTTTTGCTAGCACAGACAGAAATATGTCCCGGGATTCATCCAATGGCATTGAGGAGTACACCACCACAGTCATCGGCTTCATCAATAAGTGCATTGGCGACATCGTCCCTACAGTGACTGTACATACATATCCCAACCAGAAGCCATGGATTACATGCAACATCAGCATCGAGTTAAAGGCTAGAGTTGCCGCTATCAAGGAGCTGGAGACTAATCCGAACTCTTATAAGAAATCCCGCTATGCCCTCAGACAAACCATCAAACAAGCTAAGCGTCAATACAGGATTAAGATTGAATCCTAATACACCGGCTCTGAAGCCTGTCGGATGTGGCAGGGCTTGAAAACTATTACAGACTACAAAGGGAAACACAGACGCGAGCTGCCCAGTGACGTGAGCCTACCAGACGAGCTAAATGCCTTTTATGCTCACTTCAAGGCAAGCAACACTGAAGCATGCACGAGAGCACCAGCTGTTCTGGATGAGTGTGTGATAATGCTCACGGTAGCCAATGTGAGCAAAATCTTTTAACAGGTCAACATTCACAAAGCCACTGGGCCAGATGGATTACCAGGAAGTGTACTCAAAGCATGCGCGGACCAACTGTCAAGTGTCAGCATTGACATTTTCAACCTCTCCGTGACCGAGTCTGTAATACCTACATGTTTCAAGCAGACCACCATAGTCCCTGTGCCCAAGGGAGCGAAGGTAACCTGCCTAAATGATTACCGCCCCATGGCACTCACATCGGTAGCCATGAAGTGCTTTGAAATGCTGGTCATAACCCACTCCAATTCGCATTCCGCCCCAACAGATCCACAGATGATGCAATCTCAATCGCACTGCCCTTTCTCACCTGGACAAAACAAAACACCTATGTGTTGACTACAGCTCAGCGTTCAACACCATAGTGCGCACGAAGCTCATCACTAATCTAAGGACTCTGGGACTAAACACCTCCCTCTGCAACTGGATCCTGGACTTCCTGACTGTCCGCCTCCAGGTGGTAAGAGTAGGCAACAACAACACACAGACATACCAAGACAGTCAAGAAGAGGGCACGACAAAACCTTTTCCCTCTCGGGAGAAAAATATTTGGTATGGGTCCCCAAATCCTCAAAAGGTTCTGCAGCTGCACCATCGAGAGCATCCTGACCGGCTGCATCACCGCCTGGTATGGCAACTGCTTGGCATCTGACTGTAAGGCGCTAAACAGGGTAGTGCGAACGGCTCAGTACATCACTGGGGCCAAGCCATCCAGGACCTATATAGTAGGCGGTGTCAGAGGAAAGCCCATAAAATTGTCAGAGACTTCAGTCACCCAAGTTGTAGACTGTTTTCTCTGCTACCGCACGGCAAGCGGTACCAGAGCGCCAAGTCTAGGACTAAAAGGCTCCCCAACAGCTTCTACCCCAAAGCCAAACAATTACCATTGACCCCCACCTTTTGTACACTGCTGCTACTCGCTGTTTATTATCTATGCATAGTCACTTCACCCCTACCTACATGTACAAATACCTCAACTAACCTGTACCTCTGTACACTGACTCAGTACTTGTATGTAGCCTCGTTATTGTTGTTCTTATTGTGTTACTTTTTATTATTATTTTTTACTTTAGTCTACTTGGAAAATATTTTCCTAACTCTTCTTGAACTGCATTGTTGGTTAAGGGCTTGTAAGTAAGCATTTCACTGTAAGGTCTACACTTGTTGTATTCGGCGTATGTGACAAATAAAGTTTGGTTTGATTTGAATCCCACATTCACTAGACATGGCCACTCACTATTCACTATATTTCTCAGAAACAGAGACAGACAGAGAGTGAGTGACAATCACAAAGATAGAGAGAGACAGGTCTGGACGCTGGGGACAGCCAGCAGGTATCTGAGGGACAGGGGATCGAGCTGGGAGAAACATGACATCAAAGCAGCCAGTATCAATGATGCCTATCGATTCCTCTGCTTCCCCCTGGGGATGCTTCCATCAACGGAGCTCAACTTTTGAGGGATTTAACATTCGGCTTTAATCTTTATTTGATATAGTGTATACAGTATATTTAGTGTGTGTACTTTTCAATTCAATCTGTATACTATTAGGTTATATTTAGAATTCTGTGTTTTGGTTTCTGGGCAAAAATGAAAACTACTTCAACATAAAAGGGTAAGATTTTCCGTTGAGCAAAAGAGGAACTAACCGGAGGCTGTGTCAAGTGTTATCATTTCATTAGAATGTTTTATGCTAGAGCGAGCTAATCAAACAAAATTCCGGCTGCCAAGAAAAGGTAACCTCATTCGTATTCACTGCCCAGTCTTCACTCCTGGGAGATGACAGAAAATGGAATCAGATTTGAGTGAAATACCCTGGGAGAGTTTGGCAGCGCTGTCACTAACTGTCTCTTTGTTTATTCACCGACGGCTAAGTAGGGGGTCTTAAAAAGAAACGGACATGCAGTATAGTAGCTCAACATCAAGGGGACGAAAAGGTACCGTCTGAAATATATTGAGGGAAAAATGACGGATTCTTTATGATCAAACTGCAACACCTATGAGTTGACCCTTTCGTACGCCTTGAGGTATAGAGCACAAAAGCCAATTGCTGGACCTTTCTGACAAAGAGCAACTTTCAACTGCTGTCCCAACTGGACGATTCTGCCTGGGATACTGGGATTATGTTAACAGAAGTTAAGAACGGCATGGTCGGCATGAAAGGCCTCGTTATGTGCATTAAGAGTTTATAGTGATGTGGGTTTTTTTTCTTCTCATGGAAGCATTTCCGATGACTATCAATCCTTCTATTCTATAGTTTGGAGGGTCTGAACACTTCCCGAACACCAATATGCAGGGACAACTTAGCTAAAAAGACATACATTACACATGTCTATGCTAAGGACATAGCAGCCGCAGATAGGTCCACTAAGTTCGTGCATCACTCAATATTGGTCATCCAGACTTGAGAATACAGGTTTTAAAACTGTGAGCAAGTCTGATGCTTCAACAAATAATCGGCCCTTCTTACTGAAGTCCAACTGTGATTTTCATTGATTTTGAATGCTTGGTGAGGGGAAAGCTAGCCGAAACATTCATGAAAGCAACTACCGAATGTAAAGGATCCCGATCCTGGGTCTATCCTAAGGACCTATCAGTGGTGAATGGATGGAAGGAGCAGACAGAGACAGACCACAGTGAACTAAGTGTGGTTCTACAGGGACTGGTCGACTACAGCATGTAGGAAGGGGTTCAACAGCAGCTATCAGACTGGGTTGGATAGCAGCCGGGTCCCTCTGCCACTTCTTTCCAATCATTCAGCCTATCCATCACAGCTCTGTGGTGATTGCCAGGGATACTGTTTTTCTAGAAGTGATTAGCACAGCTGTGGCTGGACTCCCACTGTGTCAGGACGGAGACACATGCTCGCGCGCGCGCACACACACACACGCACACACAGACAGACAGAAACACACAGCTACCTCTCCGGAGAGGTGGGAAGAGGAAGATAATGAAAAGTGGAACGTTTAGGCCAGCTGAACGACGAAGAGAAGGGGCCTGCAGCTCAAAGCCACATTGGTGGGGGCTAACACAGAGCACATACAAGGTACGTACATCCTTTTTAATCGTTGTGTAGCCAGTAGTCTACCCTAGATTGTAAGTCAACCCAGCGTCCTTGAATACAGCAGTGTAGCAGCTGCACAGAGGTGATATTGTCATTAGTTGTGAAGAATAAGTAGATAAACACACACAGGACAGGAGTTACTTTGTTACATTATAGACACCTCCATTTGACAAATGAAAGGAGGCAGTGATAAAACAGCCAATTCCCCTACAGATTAACCCTGACATTGCATGGAACCAGGCATCTATACATAAACCATTACACAACACTCCACACAAGGCACAATAAACAGTTAAAATACAAGATTAAACCCACAAAATCCAGGATAAGTCCATAAATAGCATTCACATAGTTGGATCCCCTGCCTACAGTTGCCCAAAAAGCACTAATAACACATCACATTTCTCCACAGGAAATTCTGCAGCTTTAAAAACCAGACAAACACATTTCTCTTTCTATTCAGACTATGGAATCTGTTTGGGGGCCTGTGCCTACAGTACGCCTCCCTCCATTTCTTCAGAGCTCCATCTCCAGCTGCCAAGCGGAGATAACAAAAGCACTGGATCCTGAGGAGGATGGCAGATGGCAGGATGGCGCTGTGGCAGAGCCAATGGGCTGTCATCCACCGTACGCCCTGATTACCATAACAAAGTGTGTTTATCACACAGGATTTCAATCGCATTACAAAAACCTCTCCATCCATCCGCCATCTGAAAAAAAGGGGCGTAAGATCTTCTGGGTGTTAATATTTACATTTCACTATGCTAGTTGAAAAACATTTGATTTTAGACAGCTTGACAGATATGAAAGGAAAAGGTCAACTAAGGTAATGCAGTTCTGTGAAGCCACTAAGGACAGCTTGGCTTGCTTACTTGAGATACTTGATTCCACATTCATTCATACGCCAACTACTAAAAACATTTATATGACTAGGTGAAAAGGGTCAATATCAGGGAAATCTAGAAAATCACACTGTAGGATTTGTAATGAATTTATTTGCAAATTATGGTGGAAAATAAGTATTTGGTCACCTACAAACAAGCAAGATTTCTGGCTCTCACAGACCTGTAACTTCTTCTTTAAGAGGCTCCTCTATCCTCCACTCGTTACCTGTATTAACGGCACCTGTTTGAACTTGTTAACAGTATAAAAGACACCTGTCCACAACCTCAAACAGTCACACTCCAAACTCCACTATGGCCAAGACCAAAGAGCTGTCAAAGGACACCAGAAACAAAATTGTAGACCTGCACCAGGCTGGGAAGACTGAATCTGCAATAGGTAAGCAGCTTGGTTTGAAGAAATCAACTGTGGGAGCAATTATTAGGAAATGGAAGACATACAAGACCACTGATAATCTCCCTCGATCTGGGGCTCCACGCAAGATCTCACCCCGTGGGGTCAAAATGATCACAAGAACGGTGAGCAAAAATCCCAGAACCACACGGGGGGACCTAGTGAATGACCTGCAGAGAGCTGGGACCAAAGTAACAAAGCCTACCATCAGTAACACACTACGCCGCCAGGGACTCAAATCCTGCAGTGCCAGACGTGTCCCCCTGCTTAAGCCTGTACATGTCCAGGCCCGTCTGAAGTTTGCTAGAGAGCATTTGGATGATCCAGAAGAAGATTGGGAGAATGTCATATGGTCAGATGAAACCAAAATAGAACTTTTTGGTAAAAACTCAACTCGTCGTGTTTGGAGGACAAAGAATGCTGAGTTGCATCCAAAGAACACCATACCTACTGTGAAGAATGGGGGAGGAAACATCATGCTTTGGGGCTGTTTTTCTGCAAAGGGACCAGGACGACTGATCCGTGTAAAGGAAAGAATGAATGGGGCTATGTTTCGTGAGATTTTGAGTGAAAACCTCCTTCCATCAGCAAGGGCATTGAAGATGAAACGTGGCTGAGTCTTTCAGCATGACAATGATCCCAAACACACCGCCCGGGCAACGAAGGAGTGGCTTCGTAAGAAGCATTTCAAGGTCCTGGAGTGGCCTAGCCAGTCTCCAGATCTCTACCCCATAGAAAATCTTTGGAGGGAGTTGAAAGTCTGTGTTGCCCAGCAACAGCCCCAAAACATCAGTGCTCTAGAGGAGATCTGCATGGAGGAATGGGCCAAAATACCAGCAACAGTGTGTTAATTTGCAAATAAATTCCCACTGTATATATATATATATATATATATATATATATATATATATATATATATATATATATATATATATATATATATATATATATATATATATATATATATATATATATATATCATGATATCTGACACTCCTTAGATATAAGGAGTAGACATGCTCCAGATATGCATGTCCTTATTTCCATATATGGAGGTAAGATATTCTCCATGATGGGACAGTTTCTTCATGTATCCAATCCAGACCTCAGAAATCTCCTAATATTCTATTTATATAATATTTTAACTTCGGAAAGGGCATGTGTGAACATGCTGACATATCTAAGACTTTATACCTAGGCATGAACGAATTCACATACTTTCAGAAATGTATCATACCTGATCATTTGCGGAGGAATATTAAAAAAATATAGACCATCATTTCAATAGATATCCTTATGTAATATTCTCCGTCATATGTCTGATTGAAAACAGGCTAAATCTGAGAAAAAAAATATTTTGCCAGGCAAGTCAGTTAAGAACAAATTCTTATTTTCAATGATGGCCTAGGAACAGTGGATTAACTGCCTGTTCAGGGGCAGAACCACAGATTAGTACCTTGTCAGCAACTTTCCGGTTACTAGTCCAACCCTCTAACCACTAGGCTACCCTGCCGCTCATGATCATTGTGCTTCACATGAAAGTGACATAACTTAGCATACATTTGCATCATATTCAGTAGAAGGCTACAAGGCATGGAAAGGCAAACATTGTCATATTTAATCCAAAGCACATCTCTGTTATATCTGTTGAAATGCAGAATAGCAAATCCAGAGCTCCAATCACAACACATGTTCTCTGTAAAGTTGCAAACGTAGGGCAATCTTTGCTAAAACATTATTTTTTATTTTTTACAGAAAATAAAAGTTGCACACCCTCAATACCCCCTTCCTGCCCTGTTTGTTATGGACGATGGATACAGAAAGGGTCGTCAGTGGTGCCGGTGGAGGTCCCTCACAGACCCAACGTGGTGGTAGTGTTGGTTTGTGATCCACTCCAAACTGTCAATGCATAGATCATGAATCAAAATTGTGTCGCTATTGCAAGAAAATACTGATATTTCGCATAACTATACCGCAAGGTAACTAGCTACTCTACCTGCTTCATTCATTCATATTCATGTTTTTTATTACCCCTTGTAGTGATATCTAATTGGTAGTTACAGTCAGACCCCTTCCCTTTTACCACATTTTGTTACCTTACCGCCTCATTCTAAAGTCAATTAAATGAATTTCTTCCCTCATGAATCTACACACAATATCCCGTAATGACAAAGCGGAAACAGTTTTTTTGAAATGTAGGCAAATTTATAAAAACATTTAAAACGGAAATACCTTATTTACAGAAGTATACAAACCCTTTGCTATGAGACTCAAAATTGAGCTCAGGTGCATCATGTTTCGAATTGGTCATCTGTGAGATGTTTCTACAACTTGATTGGAGTCCAATGTGGTAAATTAAATTGATTGGACATGATCTGGAAAGGCACACACCTGTCTATATAAGGTCCCACAGTTGACAGTGAATGTCAGAGCAAAAACCAAGCCATGAGGTCGAAGGAATTGATCTTAGAGCTCAGAGACAGGATTGTGGCGAGGCACAGCTCTGGGGAAGGGTACCAAAACATTTCTGCAGCATTGACGGTCCCTAAGAACACAGTGGCCTCTATCATACTTAAATGGAATACGTTTGTAATCAACAAGACTCCTTCTAGAGCTGGACCTCCGGCCAAACTGAGCTATCGGAGGACATGGGTATTGATCAGGGAGGTGACCAAGAACCCGATGGTCACTCTGACAGAGCTCCAGAGTTCCTCTGTGTAGATGGGAGGACCTTCCACAAGGACAACCATCTCTGCAGCACTCCACCAATCAGGCCTTTATGGTAGAGTGGCCAGACGGAAGCCACTCAGTTTGCCAAAAGGCACCTAAAGGACTCTCAGACCATGAGAAACAAGATTCTGTGATCTGATGAAACCACGATTTAACAATTTGCCCTGAATGTCAAGCGTCTGGAGGAAACCTGGCACCATCCCTACAGTGAAGCATGGTGGTGGCAGCATCATGCTGTGGGGATGTTTTTCAGCGCAAGGACTGTGAGATTAGTCAGGATTGAGTGAAGGATGAACGGAGCAAAGTACAGAGAGATCCATGATGAAAACCTGCTCCTGAGCACTCAGGACCTCAGACTGGGGTGAAGGTACACCTTCCAACAGGACAACAACCATTAGCACACAGCCAAGACAACGCAGCAGTGGCTTGGGGACAAGTCTCTGAATGACCTTGAGTGGCCCAGACAGAGCCTGGACTTGTGCCTGATCGAACATCTCTGGAGAATCCTGAAAATAGCTGTGCAGCAACGCTCCCCATCCAACCTGACAGAACTTGAGAGGATCTGTAGAGAAGAATGGCAGAAACTCCCCAAATACACGTGTGCCAAGCTTTTAGCGTCATACCCAAGAAGACTAAGGCTGTAATCTCTGCCAAGGGGGCTTCAATAAAGTACTGAGTAAAGGGTCTGAATACTTACTGTATGTACTGTACCTATGTGAAAGTGGATTCTCGGCTCTCACTAGCATGAAAACTAAGTACAGGCACAGACTGTATGTGGAAAAGGATTTAAGACTGAGACTCTCTCCAATAAAACCCAACATTGCAGAGTTATGTGTATCCTTTCAAGCACGCCCTTCTCATTAACCTGTGGTGAATTATTCACAATGTTTGATGAACAAATAAGGTTTTATATGTAAAATGGCAAAATAAAGAGCAACATTTTTGATTATTATTTTAGTATTATTTGTGCCCTGGTCCTATAAGAGCTCTTTGTCACTTGCCACGAGCCAGGCTGTGTCCAAATCTCACACTCATTCTTATGTTTAATAAATGTGTTGTATAGTGTGTGTGTGGCAGGCTTACAATGATGGCAACAACAAAACAATTCTGAGTGCGCTGACCCTGGTGCTAGAGGGGGTACGCAGCTGGAGGTTGAATGTTTGAAGGGGTACGGGACTATGAAAAGTTTGTGAACCACCGCTCTAGAATATCAAAACGTGCCATATAAAAATATCCCCGGATATGGACCCTTTTCGCCCAGTGTATACCAGTATTCCTATCAACCGGCTCTGTCATAAATGGTGTTTGGCCTCAGTATTTTTTAGGAGGTAGAGCAGTTAAGAGGCCGGGTGGCACGGAGTTTATGAACAGAGAAGAACAACTCACCTGCTGGACACATCTGTGTGTTACAACATGGCTAACACACCGTGGTACACTGAATTAATGAATGACTGTGGTTCTACACAGAGCTGCTGTGGTGCCAAGTCAACCACACAGCAGCGCTACCTACTACTTTACCATTAAGACCAAACCATGGTGCCAAACCATGATGGGGAAAACAGGACTAATCACACAGCCGATGATTGCTATGTCTCTCTGCCTCTGTCTGTCTCTCAGGAGCTTCTACTCGTGCCCCACTTTTACCCAACACTGCACACACAGTGTTCTGTGCTCCAGAGGCAAACCCAATGCAGCTGTGTCAACAACAAATAGCCAGAAAATAACATGTTGGCAACAGACACACACAGATCAAGACAGAGACCGGAACACAGCCACAGAAAAAAAAGCTTGCGCGCACGCACGCACGCACGCACACACGCACACACACACACACACACACACACACACACAAACACTTGTCTACCTACCCATCATGTGGTCTCCAGTGGGAGTAGGATGGAGATTTGTAGTGCTATCAGTTCAGCTCCAGACCAGTGATCAGTCCCCCACATGTTCTCCAGATGAAGCATCCAGTAGAGATATCACACCTCATGGATAATGTCTGTGTAATGAGAGCTAATAAATATTCCCTGTGATTAGGAGGACAGAAGGTGGAGCTAGTTGAGGCACATCTGCTGTGATAGGGTGATAGAAAGACTTCGGACAACCACAATCTCTCACATCAAAGCCTGAGGAGCTCAGGGGTCTCTCCGGCAACCAGATTGCCACGGTAACATTACATTACCTACTGCTCCAGGAACCAGGGCCTAGCTACTCAGCATCTCTCTCTCTCTCACCCCCACCCTTTCCAGCTCATCTCTCTCATCATGCCTCTTCTCTCTCTCCATCTCTCTCTCACACTATACCGTTTTCTCTTTCTAGCTCCCCTTCTCTCTCATCACCTCTTTTTCATGGTACATCATGGGGTCCTTTGATGTCTGTTTCACACAGATCGACCCTGTCAAGCTCGTACTGTACGCATGTCTCCCTTTCACACCTACCCCAGTACTGTACACTGTATGCTATATGTTTAAGTTAATTTATTTATCTCTCTCTCTCTCTCTCTCTCTCTCTCTCAATCATATTTTCCATTCAAGTCCCCTCTGGTGTTTTTTCTTCTTACTCTACCTGTCATTTCCTGTGTGATTCGCTCTTAATACCAGCACACTCATTAGAATGTAAAGCACCTCTCCGATGCGTTGAAAGCACACCGCCGTCTTCAGAAATAATTTCCGGCGCCGACAGAGATGAATTTCCGGCGCCGACAGAGATGGCCGCCTCGCTTCGCGTTCCTAGGAAACTATGCAGTTTTTTGTTTTTTTACGTGTTATTTCTTACATTAGTACCCCAGGTCATCTTAGGTTTCATTACATACAGTCGAGAAGAACTACTGAATATAAGATCAGCGTCAACTCACCATCAGTACGACCAAGAATATGTTTTTCGCGACGCGGACCCTGTGTTCTGCCTTACAAACAGGACAACGGAGTGGATCCTATGCAGCGACCCAAAAAAACGACTCCGAAAGAGAGGGAAACGAGGCGGTCTTCTGGTCAGACTCCGGAGACGGGCACACCGTGCACCACTCCCTAGCATTCTTCTTGCCAATGTCCAGTCTCTTGACAACAAGGTTGATGAAATCCGAGCAAGGGTAGCATTCCAAAAGGAACATCAGATACTGTAACGTCCTTTGCTTCACTGAAACATGGCTCACTGGAGAGACTCTATCCGAAGCGGTGCAGCCAACGGGTTTCTCCACGCATCGCGCTGACAGAAACAAACATCATTCTGGTAAGAAGAGGGGCGGGGGCGTATGCCTCATGGCCAACGTGACATGGTGTGATGAAAGAAACATACAGGAACTCAAATCCTTCTGTTCACCTGATTTAGAATTCCTCACAATCAAATGTAGACCGCATTATCTACCAAGAGAATTATCTTCGATTATAATCACAGCCGTATATATCCCCCCCCAAGCAGACACATCGATGGCTCTGAACGAACTTTATTTAACTCTCTGCAAACTGGAAACGATTTATCCGGAGGCTGCATTCATTGTAGATGGGGATTTTAACAAGGCTAATCTGAAAACAAGACTCCCTAAATTTTATCAGCATATCGATTGCGCAACCAGGGGTGGAAAGACCTTGGATCATTGTTACTCTAACTTCCGCGACGCATATAAGGCCCTGCCCCGCCCCCCTTTCGGAAAAGCTGACCACGACTCCATTTTGTTGATCCCTGCCTACAGACAGAAACTAAAACAAGAGGCTTCCACGCTGAGGTCTGTCCAACGCTGGTCCGACCAAGCTGACTCCACACTCCAAGACTGCTTCCATCACGTGGACTGGGAGATGTTTCGTATTGCGTCAGATAACAACATTGACGAATACGCTGATTCGGTGTGCGAGTTCATTAGAACGTGCGTTGAAGATGTCGTTCCCATAGCAACGATTAAAACATTCCCTAACCAGAAACCGTGGATTGATGGCAGCATTCGTGTGAAACTGAAAGCGCGAACCACTGCTTTTAATCAGGGCAAGGTGTCTGGTAACATGACCGAATACAAACAGTGCAGCTATTCCCTCCGCAAGGCTATCAAACAAGCTAAGCGCCAGTACAGAGACAAAGTAGAATCTCAATTCAACGGCTCAGACACAAGAGGCATGTGGCAGGGTCTACAGTCAATCACGGACTACAGGAAGAAATCCAGCCCAGTCACGGACCAGGATGTCTTGCTCCCAGGCAGACTAAATAACTTTTTTGCCCGCTTTGAGGACAATACAGTGCCACTGACACGGCCTGCAACGAAAACATGCGGTCTCTCCTTCACTGCAGCCGAGGTGAGTAAGACATTTAAACGTGTTAACCCTCGCAAGGCTGCAGGCCCAGACGGCATCCCCAGCCGCGCCCTCAGAGCATGCGCAGACCAGCTGGCCGGTGTGTTTACGGACATATTCAATCAATCCCTATACCAGTCTGCTGTTCCCACATGCTTCAAGAGGGCCACCATTGTTCCTGTTCCCAAGAAAGCTAAGGTAACTGAGCTAAACGACTACCGCCCCGTAGCACTCACATCCGTCATCATGAAGTGCTTTGAGAGACTAGTCAAGGACCATATCACCTCCACCCTACCCGACACCCTAGACCCACTCCAATTTGCTTACCGCCCAAATAGGTCCACAGACGATGCAATCTCAACCACACTGCACACTGCCCTAACCCATCTGGACAAGAGGAATACCTATGTGAGAATGCTGTTCATCGACTACAGCTCGGCATTCAACACCATAGTACCCTCCAAGCTCGTCATCAAGCTCGAGACCCTGGGTCTCGACCCCGCCCTGTGCAACTGGGTACTGGACTTCCTGACGGGCCGCCCCCAGGTGGTGAGGGTAGGCAACAACATCTCCTCCCCGCTGATCCTCAACACTGGGGCCCCACAAGGGTGCGTTCTGAGCCCTCTCCTGTACTCCCTGTTCACCCACGACTGCGTGGCCACGCACGCCTCCAACTCAATCATCAAGTTTGCGGACGACACAACAGTGGTAGGCTTGATTACCAACAACGACGAGACGGCCTACAGGGAGGAGGCGAGGGCCCTCGGAGTGTGGTGTCAGGAAAATAACCTCACACTCAACGTCAACAAAACTAAGGAGATGATTGTGGACTTCAGGAAACAGCAGAGGGAACACCCCCCTATCCACATCGATGGAACAGTAGTGGAGAGGGTAGCAAGTTTTAAGTTCCTCGGCATACACATCACAGACAAACTGAATTGGTCCACTCACACAGACAGCATCGTGAAGAAGGCGCAGCAGCGCCTCTTCAACCTCAGGAGGCTGAAGAAATTCGGCTTGTCACCAAAAGCACTCACAAACTTCTACAAATGCACAATCGAGAGCATCCTGGCGGGCTGTATCACCGCCTGGTATGGCAACTGCACCGCCCTCAACCGTAAGGCTCTCCAGAGGGTAGTGAGGTCTGCACAACGCATCACCGGGGGCAAACTACCTGCCCTCCAGGACACCTACACCACCCGATGTCACAGGAAGGCCATAAAGATCATCAAGGACATCAACCACCCGAGCCACTGCCTGTTCACCCCGCTATCATCCAGAAGGCGAGGTCAGTACAGGTGCATCAAAGCTGGGACCGAGAGACTGAAAAACAGCTTCTATCTCAAGGCCATCAGACTGTTAAACAGCCACCACTAACACTGAGTGGCTGCTGCCAACACACTGACACTGACTCAACTCCAGCCACTTTAATAATGGGAATTGATGGGAAATGATGTAAATATATCACTAGCCACTTTAAACAATGCTACCTTATATAATGTTACTTACCCTACATTATTCATCTCATATGCATACGTATATACTGTACTCTATATCATCGACCGTATCCTTATGTAATACATGTATCACTAGCCACTTTAAACTATGCCACTTTGTTTACATACTCATCTCATTTGTACATACTGTACTCGATACCATCTACTGTATCTTGCCTATGCTGCTCTGTACCATCACTCATTCATATATCCTTATGTACATATTCTTTATCCCCTTACACTGTGTACAAGACAGTAGTTTTGGAATTGTTAGTTAGATTACTTGTTATTACTGCATTGTCGGAACTAGAAGCACAAGCATTTCGCTACACTCGCATTAACATCTGCTAACCATGTGTATGTGACAAATAAAATTTGATTTGATTTGATTGACCTCCTGTGAATTTCTTGAATCTGTCATTATTGCAATCGGATGGTAAGTATATTAAAACATAGACAGACATTTGGAGAAGAGGGGTTTAGAGTTGGTCTATGTGGCAGTGGTGGATGGGGTGGAGGATCTGCCTGCCAGAAAGCCAGAGACAGCGGTGACTGATCAGGGATTTTGGGAAGGCAGGGTAGACTAAAGAGGCTTACAGGGTCATCATGTCAGCACCTCAGGCCACGCTAAAAGACACACTCCTCATGGCTAGGGTCAGGATTTCAGGAATTTGTTGTTGTACATACATGCAGCTTTTCATAAAGCCTGATTACGTTTCGCTTTCCAATAACCTGCTTCAGTAATTCGACATTCAACATAGCATTTGGACCCATGAAAAACTTGATGAAAATAGAACTGAAAGAGGAGGATCTATTTGTTTGTGGACAATAGTCACAGGAACCCAAAGTTGGTGAGGGCTATGTAGGAATCTGCTTACAGTAGGTAGGTAGCCTAGCGGTTAAGCGTGATGGGCCAGTAACCAAAAGGTCGCTATTTTGAATCCCTGAACCAACAAGGAGTAAAAATCTGCCATTCTGCCCTTGAGCAAGGCAGTTAACCCCCAATAACAACTGTGCCCATTACGTCAATTAAGATAGCTCACCTCTCTGAATCAGAGGGGTCGGGTTAAATGCAGATGACACCATTTTGGTTGAATGCATTCAGCAACTGACTGGGTTTTCCCTTCCCTATCAGCACTGCTCTCAAACGCTCCAAATATTTAGACCATTAAACGACTCTCTCTCTCTCTCTCTCTCTCTCTCTCTCTCTCTCTCTCTCTCTCTCTCTCTCTCTCTCTCTCTCTCTCTCTCTCTCTCTCTCTCTCTCTCTCTCTCTCTCTCTCTCTCTCTCTCTCTCTCTCTCTCTCTCTCTCTCTCTCTCTCTCTCTCTCTCTCTCTCTCTCTCTCTCTCTCTCTCTCTCTGCAAATAACCACCGCAGTGACGTATAGAGTGAAATAAAGTTATCATTGTTCAATCTTAGAAAAAAGGTTTCCTAAAGGTTCTTCGGCTGTCCCCATAGCAGAACCCTTTTTGGTTCCAGGTAGAACCCAGGGTTCCACCTGTGTTCTTCAAAGGTTTCTCCTATGTGAACAGTCGAATAACCGTTTTATGTTCTAGATAGCACTTTTTTTCCTAAGAGTGTAGTAGCATGTAAGGATATTTGCTACAGTACACAACATGTTTGAGAGGTCTTGTTCTGCGTTTGTGATTGAATGTCAGTGACACGTTATAGGCCTAATTCAGGACACATGGCCTCTCAGTAAAACGTTTCTGTTCCTTTTACTGGCCTTATACCGACTCCCAATCCAATGGGAGAGGAGGAATAATCTGGGTATGTGTGTGTGTGTGTGTGTGTGTGTGCGTGCGTGCGTGCGTGTTGCGTGCGTGCGTCTCTGTATGTGTGTATGTATGTGTGTGTGTGTGCTATGTTAAACTAGATTACTGAGAGTGAATCACTGACAAGTGATTAAGACCTTGGATTTAGTCTTTTTTTGTGAACCAAAACAGTGCAACACTGAGGTATTTTACAAGGATAAGATCATGTTTATGATGTGCTATTTCTGCTGGAGGTTTTGGAGAAGAGAAACAGAACATTACAGCTCCCTGCCATAGATTGATCTAAACTTTAGGTGGCCTGTAGCTTTTCTCTGAGAGAAAGATTTTACTTTTAATTCTGTTTAAGCATGAAAACCTCTAGACAAGAAAACACAATAAAGTAAATCAGATAATGTGACGTGAATAACACTTGTAGACTCAATTTGCATCGTCTTTATTTAGAAGTTGAGGTGTGAACGTATTATTCTCACTTTGAAAAAGGATGTTACTAAACCCTTATATAGTAGGCGGGTGACAAAAACATTGGTAAGGAGGCTAATTGAATTCCATCCCATGACGAATGATCTACTTTTCAATCTATAGACCAGATGAAAATACGCAAATCAGTTTACATGAAGGTTAATTGTTTGTTTTTCAGGATATGAGGGCGATGTGACTATCACAAAATGGCAATTAGACATTACATTGGAATAACACTGGAACAGAATAGTTATTTTCATCAAAGAAGTCCTTTCAAAAGAACAAAGCAACAGCTCTTTATCCTGGAGAGACAGAAAAGCTTTTGATTATGATACAGAACAATATGAAACAACAATATACCAGGTGGTGTCAGAGGAAGGCCCTAAAAATCGCCAGACTCCAGCCACCCTAGCCATAGACTGTTCTCTCTGCTACCGCTTGTCAAGTGGTACCGGAGCGTCAAGTCTAGGTCCAAAAGGCTTCTTAACAGCTTCTAACCCCAAGCCATAAGACTTGTGAAAAGCTAATCAAATGGCTACTATTCACATTGTCCCCCCACCCCCATTACGCTGCTGCTTCTCTCTGTTTATTATCTATGCATAGTCACTTTACCTCTACCTACATGTACATATTCCCTTAATTACCTTGACTAACCTCTGCCCCCGTACATTGACTCTGTACCGGTACCTACTGTATATAGCCTCGCTACTGTTATTTTATTGTTGCTGCTTAATTATTTGTTATTTTTACATTTTCTTATTTTTGTATTATTTTCAGTTTATTTTAGTATATACTTTCTTAACACTTCTTTTTCATAAAACTGCACGGTTGGTTAAGGGCTTGCAGAAATTCACCAACTTGTTCACACCAATGTTAGGCCTATGGGGAAATCTATCAGTCTCATTAAAATAACCCATATTAAAATCTCCACCAACTATAATCTGTCTGGATTGATATCAGAAGACTTTTAAGAATTTCTTACATTTCCCCTTGAAGTAGGTTATTTGGAGGACTAGAACAGTATCCATATACATTACACAACACAAATAATCTGTCCATGTGGTTGATGACCGCTACTAGCCAATGACTATTGGAGTCCATTTGAGTAAACAAAAATGTCCCATTAAAACTGTGTGCTAAAATTGTGACCCCAGCTGAATGATTAGTCACGTGGGCCAAACACATTTCACTGGCTCACTGATTTTTCCAATAATTATAGTCCTCTTTGCATGAATATGTTTCTTGAACGAATACAAGAGCTGCTTACAAAAAAATAAAAACGTTTTCTCTTCAACAGTTTTCGTATCCCCCTGGCATTGATTGACATAAACTTCAAGTCCATATCTACAGAATAGAAAGAAAAATCCTATGCAATCTGAACTCTACCGTCTCTATAAAAAGTTGCTTCCTATATGTATTAACAGAAGTCTTAACTTGTAAACAGTAACAACATAATTCAAAACTAGAACGCTCAGTGTGCAGTGGTGAAGGAGCTCCCTTGTAAACCTACTGACAGACCAAATCACCCTGGTCGTATTTATTTTCCATCGGCGAAAAAGACTTCTGTAGTATCCACCCTTTCCTTGATTTCAGGCCTGTTGTACAAGACGCCACAATTTTGCCTTTGTTGTCTTGTCTGCTGCAGTCAAGTCCTCACCGAATCTAAATGTTCTCTCTTTCAGAAAGGAGCTTTCCTTTGCTTTCTTCCAAACTGCAACTCTCGCTGGGCGAAAAGCAAACTGGATGATGATCGAGCGGCTTACGATGGCATCTTGCTTCTTCCCAATACAATGAGCGACATTGGGGAAGTCCGGTGCCACACGGTTACAGATGTCTCTTAAGAAGCGCATCACATTCTCATCCTGGTCCTCGGGGACACCGTAAAGCCGTAGCCCCCACCTTCTCCGGTATTGCTCTGCTTCCGATAAGCGCTCTTGCATATCTGCGATGGTCTTTTCCTGTGCAGTGCATTTCTCAGAAGTAGCAGTGTTTGCATGATTCAGAGAGGTCTCGAGGTCAACTATTTTTTATTTGTTTTCGCGTATCATTTTCAGCATCGACAATGATGACCTGTAGTTCGCGCAAAGACAATTATTTCTGTGTCTTTTGGATGCAGGACTATTGCATGGATTTTCAGCATCAACCGAATGTCCAGAATCCTCTATTTCTTCTTCTCCCGAGGAGTCAGGTGGCGTTTTTTCTCCAATGTGTGAGTGCTCAGCTAGCAACTGCATCCTCCTCCCTTTGCTCTTTCGCGCACTTTTTTTCTCCCATTTCTCAAAGTTTCAGATCAAATTAGCGGTCAACTAAGCGTTGTTCTCTATTGTGTTTACTATAAGCCAAGTTCCGTTACATTGAAGTACATTTGAGAGGGATAAAAGTTAAGGCTACTCGGAGCCATCTAAAATCTCGTCTGCACTCGCCGCCATCTTCAGCACCCCGCTACACACACGCGCGTCTTCCACATTTTACAGCAGCACAGGGCCTAGGGTTGGGGCATGGGGTCACCATATGGAGCCCTAGAACAATCAGCTGTTCCTATGGAAGAGTATCAACATCTCTGGCGTCACAGTGTTCTGGAAGTACGCCCATGACCAATGGGGCTGCATCATCTGCCAACTCTGCATAGAAGAGTCATCTTGGATTATGTAAAGGATCATCAGCGAGTGGCTATGCATTCTATGGAAAAGAATGAACCACGTGGAAGATGTATTCCACGATGCGCTAGCGGAGGGGAACTGGCCTTCTATGGAGTGGCATTATTTTTCAAAGAACGCATAGAGCCCCGAGTTGATTATATAACCCTTTTGTACCGTGGCTATAATTTAACACATTTCCCGCTAGAAATGTGTCCACTTGCTGGGAGAAACGTGTTCAACATACACTGAAGTAGCTAGCAAGTATAGTAGATAGTGACAGCCATTGCCGTGGTAACCAGACAAACAGACTTACTACTTTAGCTAACCGAACCATCAGTCCTAGTTTGCCATTATGAAAATCGAATTCAACAATGCCAAGAATGTTCTCAATTCGACTTTCACTTTCAAAAGCAGCTCAAACATAGAACATGTAAGAATGAACTGTAGCCACTGAATTCTACTGTGCAAATATACTGTGCGTTAATTCTGCCATGCAAATATCCTGGGCGCTGGTGGTCCTATACTCATACTGAGCCTGGTTAAAGCTTTCAGATTTGTTTAACCATACTGAGAAGCTAAATGAATAAATAATGTTACCTCATAGTCCTAGGATGCCCTCCAACATGCTGATTGGGTAATCTTCTCCTTCATTAGTAGGAGATCATTGGCAAACTGACAGAGATGTGAGCATTGACACACACTATCCAATAACTGCATATTGTATTGACTTCAAGTGTAAAGGACAGTAAATTATGCGTATTCAATTGTGTCACCTTTCCTCCTATAGATGGATAGTGCACTCCCACAGTCAGACACATACTAGGTGGGAAACCAGGGCTAAAAGGTGTGACCAGGCAAAATGAAAACAATCTTTCCTTCCCTTAGCTAGTCAGTATGTCTAGTGAGAGGGGTGGACCCAGTTGCTTGTGTTGAAAAATGAGCCCGTGCTTCCACACTTACCAAGCCACCGCTTCCTCCCAGGTCCCAAGCCCAACAGCAACATACATTCACTTACCTGGAAGAGAGGAGAGACAAGAAAATCAATGACCAGGACACTCAATTATATCCCCACTCACCGCTTCTTTGTTTTCCTTCCTGCTCTATCGCAGTAGTCGACAACACACAACGCTACACCTCGACACACAGAACTAGGCACTTCAGGGATATTCTGTGTGGTCTCTGCCTGTGCTCTGAGAGACATATGTGCTAAAGGTTTCAGTACAGAAATACCAATCAACCCACTGGGCACAGACGTCAGTTCAACGTCTAGTTTTGTTCTACATTTGGTTGAGCTGTCAATTAACGTGAATTCAATGTGAAATCAACAAAACATGTCACCGTATCATTGGATTTAGGTTAAAGATTTATGAAATTCCCTTTATGTTGATTACTTTTTCCAAATCCAATCAGTTTCCCACGTTGACTCAATGTTAGATACTACTGCACTGTTGGAGATAGGCACACAAGCATTTAGCTACACTCGCAATAACATCTGTATGTGACCAATACAATTTGATTTGATATGATTTGATCACATGACAGTTTTGGTCGAAATGACGTGGAAACAACGTTGATTCAACCAGTTCGGGCCCAGTGGGAAGTCTCATTCATCACACTAACCACACTATAGATCAAAGCTTTTACATGTTTGTCCAAGATGTAGTGTATCAATCATGTGTGAATATGCCTTTGTTCTATAGTACTATAAAACATGACAAGGATAAGCTGGAGATGGGGAAATAATGCCCTTGAGCCTGTTCACGCGATCCTATTTGATATTAGTGGTGTTAAATGGCCACAATATGTCATAATGTAATAATAATCAGAGCATTTACACTCAGACATGGAGGAATCAAAGACAGAGAACAAAGAGTCTGTATAGTGGGCTATCTGACCTCCCATAGCAGCCATCTATCTCCATCCTGTATTCTGGATATCACATGAGGAATGGGGAGGTAATGACCTTCCACGGTCAACCCATTTGCACACACACACACACACACACACACACACACACACACACACACACACACACACACACACACACACACACACACACACCATGGACCACCAAAGGTTGACAGGTACAGAAAGTAATATTCTGTCACTAATGTAAGGACACAGAAACTAGAATGCCAAACAAAAAAATATCGCCATATCAAACTCAATATCAAATGAGCATTTTGCAGCCTATTGCATCATGCGTTCACTAAATTACAAAAAGGATTCACAAAGATACAGGTACATGGGGGCAGCGCACAAATCACAGCCATTGGAAAATGGTGACTATTGTTAGCTGGGTGAAATATGGGCTATGGGACAAGTTCAAAGGGAGCGAAATTTCCCTTTTCCATTCAGTTGAGCTTTCCATTTCTACTTAATCCACCCACTCCAACACAGGCTGTGGAGCAGTTACTGACACCGCTTAATAGCTGCTCTTGATTAAAAACCTGATGTTTAGCTACAGCAATTAGCCTACTGATAAATGATGCCATTTCAATGGAGTAGTACTGTACTGTATGTTCACTAAGTGCAGTAGCACTTTCAGAGTAGTGCACTATGTAGTGCATAAAGTACTGATGTGTGTAGTTGAGGTTAAATGCACTACATGAGACACATGAGATGTGAAAAAACATTGTTTAACAGTTGCGTGTTGTAATCTGATGTCTTTGAGAGAGAGAGAGAGAGTGAACTAGAGGAGAGGAAGAGAGAGAGAGAGAGCAGGGCTGATCAATAATTAACACTAGGACATGATGCGCTAATGAGCTTTAACACCGATTTATGAGATAACACCATAACACCTGGGGTATGACTGACTGAACCTCCACACCTCATTCCAAACCCCTCAACACCTGATCACTTTTTACTGTTCATCTCTCTCTCTCTTTCTCAAGTGTTTCTCTCTCTTGTTCCCTCGCTCAGGATAATTGAAATGCTGTCCTTTTTTTTGTCTTGGTAATTCCCGTCTGATCCTTCTCTATTTTCAGTCTCACTCTCTACTCTAAACGAAGCATCTCTTCTCTTCTTTCCCTTTCTTGACACATTCACCCACTCATCCTTATTCCCTGAGTGTAGCCATCTAACATCTTCCATCGTCCCCAGTCCTTTATCCCCCTGCCTCTGCTCTTCTCTAGTGGTAAATGCTGAATGGTGTGGAAGCCTTCACGATAACACATCAATACATCTCCCAATGCTGTACGACGTGCGGTAAGGACCATTCCTCAGGCCATCCATCACCCCTCCCCTCCCTCTCCACCCTCCCTTCCCCTCCCTCCTCCCCTCCCCAGTCGTCCTCCAGACAGAGTTTAATAGGGCCCATTAATCAGGGGGCCAGACTCTAATCAGCTGAGAGAGAGAGAGAGAGAGAGAGAGAGAGAGAGAGAGAGAGAGAGAGAGAGAGAGAGAGAGAGAGAGAAAAATAAATCCCTCTGAGAGAATGCACTATTGGTCCTCAAATGTAATGTGCACTACATAGGGAATAGGGTGCCATATAGGGAATAGGATGCCAGACATAGCCATACTGTAGGCAAGCAGACCTGCAGGCATTATATGGGATGCCTAAAAGTTCAGTGCTGCATAAAACATATATGTCTATTGCATTGTGATTAGGCACTATTACTTCAGATATTGACTATGGCCCTCACAATGGTGTGTGATAAATGTCCGTCTGTAGAGACTAGATCATAGATGCTATGAGGCAGCTAAGCTGTAACTGATAGTGGCCCTCATCCCTCCCTGCACCTATTGAGCCTGTCTGGGCCCCTCCTACAATAGGACCCTCTTAGAGGACTAAAAAAACTACTAAAAAAGAAGACAAAGAAAGACAAAGGATGGTGAGAATGACAGGTCATTGAGAGAAAGAGGATGGTTGAAACACTGAGCTGATGCAGCTCTAACTGGGGAACCCACATGGGTGGTGTGGCGATGGAGAGAGAATGAGCAGTAGTCTTTTTGTGTACCTAGGGTGTTCACACAATTGAGATGCCTCAGGCTTTTACAGCATAATCTGTTACACACAGTTACAATAAGTCGGACTACAGTACAGCTGGCAGAGAAGGGGTTAATCGTTAAGTGCAGCAGCCGCAGCAGTAGTAGTGCATTCCTCTTTGTCGACAAGGACGGAGGATCGGTACAAGTATGGAGCACCCTAACATCATAGAGGCATGTACCATTTAACTTAGCAATATGACAGTTAGGGGACAGTATTAGTCCGTGTAACTAATTTGTAAGATAAAATGGAGGATGTATACAGATGTAGGATGTTAATTTGATCACGATTTTGTTGCAGATTATTTTCCTGCCAAGCAGGAAATGCAAACGTGCAGCGTATTGAAAGTTTAAAAGGATTCTAAAGTTAGTCATTTACACTTTAAAATGCCAGACTTGATTTGCCTTGATGAAAAATGTATCAACCCCTACAAAAAATGTTAATTACAGTCCACATAATAATTCACATTTCCTGCTGTAGCAAACTGGCTCAAATTAAGATCCTACATCTGTAGGTACTAACTAGTTAAGCATTAATTCCATTGCTCAGTGAGGTATTCATCACTGTACTGAATGAGAGAATGAGGGGGTCTGCCCTGCAGAGGTTTTAGGTTGTAGTTAATATAGTATTTATAGGACTATTTCCCTGTATACCATTTGTATTTCATTAACCTTTGACTTTTGGATGTTCATATAGGCACTTTAGTATTGCCAATATAACAGTATAGCTTCCATCACTCTCCTCGCCCCTCCTGTGCTCGAACCAGGAACACATCGACAACAGCCACACTCGAAGCAGCGTTACCCATCGCTCCACAAAAGCCGCGGCCCTTGCAGGGCAAGGGGAATAACTACTCCAAGTCTCAGAGCGAGTGACATTTGAAACGCTATTAGCGCACACCCAGCTAACTAGCTAGCCATTTCACATCGGTTACACCAGCCATTAGGCTGATAGGCTTGAAGTCATAAACAGCGCTGAGCTGCTGGCAAAACGCACAAAAGTGCTGTTTGAATTAATGCTTACGAGCCTACCATCGCTCAGTCAGACTGCTCTATCAAACATCAAATCATAGACTTAATTATAACACAATAACACACAGAAATATGAGCCTTTGGTCATTAATATGGTCAAATCCAGAAACTATAATTTCGAAAACAAAACGTTTATTATTTCAGTGAAATACGGAACCGTTCTGTATTTTATCTAACGGGTGGCATCCCTAAGTCTAAATATTCCTGTTACATTGTGCATCATTCAATGTTATGTCATAATTACGTAAAGTTCTGGCAAATTAGTTTGCAATGAGCCAGGCTGCCCAAACTGTTGCATATACCCTGACTCTGTGTGCAATGAACGCAAGAGAAGTGACACAATTTCACCTGGTTAATATTGCCTGCTAACCTGGATCTCTTTTAGCTAAATATGCAGGTTTAAAAATATATACTTCTGTGTATTGATTATTATTTTTTTTTTTAACTCCGTTTATTAAGTTTTGAACATACACACACACAGACAAGACAAAGCAATATAAATAATATACTCAACTAGAAAAAATAATTAAAATAAAATAAAAAATACAAAGAAAAAAAATAGCTTTAAAGATACCATACTTTAGACAAGTTAAACACACCGGGCAGAAGGCTACAGAGGTTAAAGGGGCAATCTATAGTACAGGGACAGGGAAAACATCTCACCATTGTTCAAGGGATAAGGGTGGAGAAATGCAACCACTCACAGAGAGTCATGGCCACAGACCGACCATCCACTGGACAAAAAAAAAGGTTACAATGCTTTAAAATAAAAAATGATTATTCATGTAGGCGTGAACAAAATGTAAAAATAACTGGGAAAAACAAGCTCACACTTCAGTCTCTGCCTGGGCAAGATGAACAAGGCATCTGCGGACCACAATCAATAAGCACATGGATCTTAATGCCCCCCCCAGCAAAAAACACAGAGAGAAACTCCAACCCTTAAGTCACAGACTTATTTTAGTATTAATTGGAATGCCATCAGAGGATGGACTGTTTAAAGTAAGACCGGAATGGAGCCCAAGCCTCATCAAACAGTTTGGGGTTCCCACGTGAATTGAATTTAATTTTTTCTAGTTTCAGAGAGCACAACACATCCCTCACCCAATATTTATAAGATGGGGGAGCTGCCATCTTCCAGTTCTGTAGTATTAGCCGTCTAGCTAAAAGAGTTGTATAAGCAACAGTGTCCGACTGGATTCTTGATAGGGGGGTACCCATGGGCAGTACTCCAAAAAGGGCTGTAAGGGGAGACGGCTCTATAACAGTGTCATATATATCAGAGAAACATTTAAATATTAATTCCCAGAAACCTGACAGTTTATGACAGCCCCAAAACATATGCAACAGTGTGGCTGGTTCCACCTTACATCTGACACAGGTAGGATCAAAATCAGAGAATATTCTTCCAAGTTTGGCCCCCGACCAGTGGATACGGTGAACCACCTTGAATTGAATGAGGCTGTGTCTAGTGCTAAAAGAGGACGAGTGCACCCTGTGCAGTACAGATTCCCAGACGTCTTCCCCAAGTTCCTCCCCCAAATCCTTTTCCCATCGAGTCTTTAAAGGCACCAAAGAAGGGTTCTGTAAGTCATGAATGATTGCATATACATCTGAAATTGCGCCCCTAGGAAGCTTGTTCAGCTCCAAGATGCTCTCTATAGCTGTATTCGCAGGCCTATTGGGAAATCCAGGTGTGTTAGCCCTGACAAAGTTTCTAGTCTGGAGATAGCGGAAAAAGTGGGATTGGGGGAGATTGAACTTTTCCTGCAGCTGAGAAAAAGAGGCAAATGTACCATCAAAGAATAATTGGGCTAGCGAGGAAAGGCCTAGTGAGTGCCAAATGCCAAAAGCCCCATCATTCAAAGATGGAGGAAATAAAATATTCTGATTGATTGGGCCTGATAGAGAAAAGCCTCGGAGGCTAAAGGCTAAACAGAACTGATTCCAAATTTTAAGAGACTGCTTTACAATTGGGTTGGGACACCTTTTGCCTAGGGACACTGGGAGAGACGAGCACAACACAGAGGAAAGTGCTGCAGGTTTACACGATTCAGACTCCATCTGGACCCAGAGTGGTCTAGGGCCAGTAGGATCAGTCTGCAGCCAGTACAGAACGGCTCTAAAATTTGCAGCCCAGTAGTATGTCTGAAAATTTGGTAGAGCTAAACCCCCCCAATGACCTAGGCTTCTGTAGATGTTTTCTACCAATCCGTGGTACCTTGCCATCCCAAATAAAATGCATGAATGTTTGATCCAGTGAAATAAAAAAAGATTTTGGAATAAAAATGGGTAAACATTGAAATAAATATAAAAATTTGGGCAACACATTCATTTTAATGACATTAATCCTTCCGATAAGAGAAAGGGGTAGCGAATTCCAAAAAGTAAAAGATTGTTTCAATCTGTCTGCTAGAGCAACAAAGTTTTCCTGAAACAAATTTGAATATTTCCTTGTCACTTTTACTCCCAAGTAAGTGAATTGATCCTGGACTATCCTAAACTGAGAACTTGTGAAAGAGCACTTTAAAGCAGCCTTGTTTACCGGAAAAAGCTCACTCTTGCCTAGATTCAGCTTGTACCCTGAGATTGATCCAAACTTTTTAAGAACAGATAGGGCACGTGGCAATGAGGTATGCCTTGAATGGCATCATCAGAGCGTAGTGCAATGGCGAGAGGCTCGATTGCCAAAGCAAACAACAAGGGGGAGAGTGGGCAACCCTGTCTGGATCCGCGGTGCAAGGGAAAATAGTCAGAGGACAAGTTATTAGTCCGTACCGAAGCCATGGGGGAAAAATAAAGAATCTTTATCCACGCAATGAATTTGGGGCCAAAGCCAAATCTATAAAGGGCAGCTGTTAGGTAATCCCACTCAACGCGGTCAAACGCTTTTTCGGCATCAAGTGAGACCACCACCTCCGGGTCCCCCGACGCTGGGGAGTACAGTATATTCATAAGGCGCCTAATATTGAAAAATAAATGCCTATTTCTCACAAAGCCAGTCTGGTCAGAGTGTATTACTTGGTGTAGCGAGCCTTCCATACGGATGGCTAAAAGCTTAGCTAGGATTTTGTAATCACAGTTTAAAAGCGAGATTGGGCGATAGGATCCACAATCCAGGGGGTCTTTGTTTTTCTTTAGTAGTAATGAAATTGAAGCCTGATAAAGACTAGGCGGCAGCTTTGAAGTATTGAGGCACTCTGCAAATAGTCGGGACAAGAATGGGCAAAGCAGACCAGAAAACGTCCTGTAAAATTCAGTTGGAAAACCGTCCGGACTCTGTGATTTACCACTTTTCATTACGGACACTGCTGTTGCAATCTCCTCAAGCGTAAATTCTTCTTCTAGACAGTCATGGGAGTCTGTATCAATTGAAGGCATATTCAAGCCATTAAAGAAGGAGTCAATCAGCAAAGGGTCTTGAGGGGATTCAGAGGTGTATAGTGCAGAGTAAAATTGTTTAAATTGATCATTGATCTCTTTATGTATAACTGTGGTGGCACCAGACGGGGTCCTTATTTGTGGGATTAGCCGTGAGGCCTCAGATTTACGGATCTGATGTGCAAGGAGTTTACTGGCCTTGTCGCCTTGTTCATAGACTTTGTATCGAGCTCGCAAGAATAACTGTTCAGCTTGCCTGGTAGAAAGCTCATCAAATTCAGATTGGAGTAGTTGGCGCTCTTTATGCAGATCAGAGGAAGGATCCGTAGCATACTTCTCATCCAATGTGGCTATGGACTCGCTCAGGTCCCGAAGTCGCTGGGAGCGAACTCTGTTTTGGTTGGCTGTATAAGAAATAATTTGGCCACGTAGGTATGCTTTGAGAGACTCCCATATGGTAGAGCAGGACATACCTGGTGTTGAATTCGTTTCTAGGAATAAGGCAATTTCAGAAGAAATGAAATTGACAAACTCCTTATCTGAGAGTAAAATGGGGTTGAGACGCCATTGATAACACCTAGGAGGTCGCTGGGGAAACTCTAGTTCAAGCACTAATGGTGAATGGTCAGAGATAACAATACTCTCGTAAGTACACTGCCGAAGGTTAGGGAGAAGTTTTTTGTCCAAAAATAAGTAATCAATCCGGGAGTATGTTTGATGAACATGAGAATAAAAGGAATACTGTCTATCTGTAGGATGTAGGAAACGCCAGGCCTCAAACATAGCATATTTCTGAAGAAAGGATTGAATAAGTAGGGCACATTTAGATGGGCCTGTATTTGTTTGTGAGGACTTGTCCAGAACTGGGGACATTTTACAGTTGAAATCCCCCCCTAAAATCAACAAATGAGAATCTAAATTGGGAATAGCAGACAGAAAGGAAGAAATGAAACTTGTGTCATCCCAATTGGGAGCATAAACACTAGCCAAAACAAGAGGGGTAGAAAACAGTTCACCAGTTACTATGACGTATCGTCCCTTAGGATCAGCAATAACCTCAGAAGCTACAAAGGGAGTAGCTTTATCAACCAGAATAGCAGCACCTCTTGATTTACTATGAAAGTTTGAGTGGAACACTTGACCAACCCAGTCCTTACGCATCCTAAAATGCTCACCAGTCCTCAAGTGAGTCTCTTGTAGAAATGCAATATTTGCATTCAAACCCTTTAAGTGTGTCAACACCCTCTTACGCTTCACCGGGTTGTTAACCCCTTTGGTATTCCAAGAAATGTACTTGATCGTATTATTTCGGCCCCTCTGGGCATTCCCGTTATTCAACCCTGTCATTAGAGCATAGAATGGAAAAGCAATGAGCGCCCAAAACCCCCAGAATAACTTGTCTCAGAGTAATAATGTACGGTGGTAAATGTTTGGAAAAAGTACAGAAAAAAAAACAGAAAAAAAACTAAAAAGACAGAATGACAACATTAGAACTGAACAATTCAACCTGCCCCCCCCCCCCCTCCCCCCATCCCAGACAATACCTCCCCAAATGAGGTACAAGCCTAAATAGAACATGTTCTCTTCGCACAGTATGTCTGTGAGAGTGCGGTCTTAAACCTAAATCCACAGTCCCGCTCTTTAAAGTCGCGTTTTGTTAGTGGATCAAGCAGCAAAAAGAAAGATTTGTATGTATTTTTTTCCAAAAAAAAACAACAACAAAAAAAAAAAAAAGGCGAATCCCGTGTGCAAACGGAATGACAAAAGCACCACTTGTAGATGTATATAATTGTATTCCCCGTCTTATAACAGGCATTGAGAGAGAAAATAAATAAAATGTATAAAGGCTCTCAGCCAAAAATCTAATTTGAAGTAAGGAAATCGTAGTTAGACAATCAAAAATAATAGTAATTATAATAGTAGTCTAGTTGAAGCTGAGACAGCTTACAACCAATACCAAAAAACTACGTGTGCGCAACGTTGAACGTTTGCTGGGCATAAATGACGCTCAAAACTTTTAAAATTAAAGTGAGGCCCCAGAAACCGTGTAGCCTCGGGAGACATTTACTGTTTACTGGGTCAATGCAAACGGATGCAGTAAACAAATAACCAAAACTATTTTGAGTCGCTGAGTCAATGTGTAAACAAACTAAATAGGTGAGCGAGATAAGGCACGCACACTAGATAATCAAAACATTAGATCACATCAAATAAGCCTGAATAGTTTCACCAACTATACAAGACTAGCCTGTTATATCTAAACATAATTGTACCACAAGTGGGGTACTTACAATCCACACTGTGAGCATATTCAAGACTTCTTGATGTGACGTTAAATGTGAGCCATAGCCTCATCCGGAGATTCAAATGTGTGGTCTTTACCCTCATGAGATATCCATAAACGGGCCGGGAATCGCAGTCCATACTTCACACTTGGATGGTCGCGAAGTACTCGTTTGGCCTGTCCGAAAGCTGCGCGCTGCCTGGAAACAGTGGGGGAGTAGTCCTGGTAAATGGAAAAGCTCTGTCCTTGAAAGCTCAGAGTGGTATTGCGGGCTCTTCGGAGGATCTCCATCTTCTCATGAAAAAAGTGCACTCGGAGAATTATGTCACGGGGCCTCTCCCCATCCCGGGGCTTTGGGCGCAGCGACCGGTGGGCTCGATCAATCAGGGGCTTTTCATCTAAGGCAAGAACATCCTTCAGCAGCCCTGAAACGAAATCCGTGGCGCGATGCATTTCCGCGGACTCTGGGACTGATACAAGTCTCAGATTATTACGGCGAGAGAATCCCTCTAAACTCACACAGCTCTCCCTCACCTTTTTCAAATCTGCAGCTAGGCGTTTAACTTCAGTCTCCAGGGATGTAGTTAAATCGGAGACATTAGTAGCGGAGGCCTCCAGTGCTGTAATCGTTGTAGTGTGTGACGCAGTTGTTGTTTTGAGTAATGTAATTGCCGGAACAGTCTCGTTACGCAGGATGGTTAAATCTGCTTTTAAAGTATCAGAAACCTCCTGTATTCTGGCCTCAATTGTAGCAACCACCTGTGTTTTCATTTCAACTATCTCAGAGCGTAGTAGTTTGATGGCCTCGAGAATGTTCATTTCAGCGCAGCCAGGCCAAGCCGCGCCCCCGGGTAAAGTGTGCGTCCCCGGGCCCTCAGACTCAGGAGAGGGCGGTGATGAGAGCGGGTCTTGTAGGCCGGGTTTTCTCAAAGTCATGCTCTTGGCCTTATGTTTGGTCGACATGCTGACATTCGGAAGCAAAGTAGTCTTGGTTTTTACGGAAAGGGATCACCAAATTAATATTTGAAAATAAATACGGTTCTGCTGCAGAATTCACATAAACTTTAAGAATACCACGGGAGCAAACGGAAAACACGTCAGTCACACATGGCGTCCCCTACCATCCCCCGTGTGTATTGATTTTAAGAAAGGCATTGGTGTTTATGGTTAGGTACAGTCGTGCAACGATTGTGCTTTTTTCACAAATGCGCTTTTGTTAAATCATCCCCCAGCGTTGCATCGATTATATGCAAAGCAGGACACACTAGATAAACTTGTAATATCATCAACCATGTGTAGTTAACTAGTGATTATGATTGATTGTTTTTTATAAAATAAGTTTAATGCTAGCTAGCAACTTACCTTGGCTTCTACTGCATTCGCGTAACAGGCAGGCTCCTAGTGGAGTGCAATGAGAGGCAGGTGGTTCGAGCGTTGGACTAGTTAACTGTAAGGTTGCATGATTGGATCCCAAAGCTGACATGGTAAAAATCTCTCGTTCTGCCCCTGAACAAGGAAGTTAACCCACTGTTCCTAGGCAGTCATTGGAAATAAGAATGTGTTCTTAACTGACTTGCCTAGTAAAATAAAGGTGTAGAAAAAAAAAAAAATTGTTATGATTGTTATGAATACTTGAAATCGGCCCTAGTTAATCGGCCATTCCGATTAATCGGTCAACCTCTAATTTAAATAGTAGCATTTGGATGACTGGAGCTAACCTAACCCATCCAAATGACCGTACATGAAAAACAACAATAGAAAAAATGCTACACACAGCGAGTCCCCATGCGAGTGTGTAGTAAAGACAGACAGTTAGAAATTCAATCATTTAAACACATGTCATTCCCATTAGCCCAGGGAGTAGGTCCATAAATAGTAAATGGGACTCTAATGTTTCTCCCCCTCTCATCTCCTCTCCTATCCTCACTCGTATCTCATCCCTCTCTCCTGTCCTCTATAGAAAGCAGCAGGGGGGCAGAAAGACTAAGAGAGAGAGGAGAGCTAACTGGTTATAATAGGCCCTGTGGCGGCTGGGGGGCTTCGAGGGCAGAGGGGAGGCAGGATTTAAAGCCCTGTGCTTGATTGGGGAGTGGAAGTTCCTGGTGTCTTATGTACACTTCACTTCGACAGCAGTGAAAAGGCCCCTGTCTAACTCACAGCCACTTAAGAGTTAAACAAAACAAAAGCAAAGTTTAGATAAGAATATGTGGCATGTGTAATCATGAAACATCTAAAAAAAAGCCATGAGATGATCCTTTAACTGCAGTCGTGGCCAAAAGTTTTGAGACACAAATATACATTTTCACAAAGTCTGCAGCCTCAGTTTGTATGATGACAATTTACATATACTCCAGAATGTTGTGAAGAGTGATCAGATGAATTGCAATTAATTGAAAAGTCCCTCTTTGCCATGCAAATGAACTGAATCCCCAAAAAACATGTCCACTGCATTTCAGCCCTGCCACAAAAGGACCAGCTGACATCATATCAGTGATTCTCTCGTTAACACAGGTGTGAGTGTTCTTCCTAAGGCAATCATGGTTACCTGCAAGGAAACACGTGCCATCATCATTTCTTTGATCAAAAAGGGCTTCACAGGCAGGGATATTGCTGCCAGTAAGATTGCATCTAAATCAACCATTTATCAGATCATCAAGAACTTCAAGGAGAGTGGTTCAATTGTAGTGAAGAAAGTTTCAGGGCGTCCAAGAAAGTCCAGCAAGCACCAGGACCGTCTCCTAAAGTTGATTCAGCTGCGGGATTGGGGCACCACCAGTACAGAGCTTGCTCAGGAGTGCATCTGCACGCACAGTGAGGCGATGACTTTTGGAGGATGGCCTGGTGTCAAGAAGGGCAGAAAAGAAGCCACTTCTCTCCAGGAAAAACACCAGGGACAGACTGATATTCTGCAAATGGTACAGGGATTGGACTGCTGAGGACTGGCGTAAAGTCATTTTCTCTGATGAATCCCCTTTCTGATTGTTTGGGGCATCCGGAAAAAAGCTTGTCCGGAGAAGACAAGGTGAGCGCTACCATCAGTCCTGTGTCATGCCAACAGTAAAGCATCCTGAGACCATTCATGTGTGGGGTTGCCTCTCAGCCAAGGGAGTGGGCTCACTCACAATTTTGCCTAAGAACACAGCCATGAATAAGAATGGTACTAACACATCCTCCGAGAGCAACTTCTCCCAACCATCCAGGAACAGTTTGGTGACAAACAGTGCATTTTCCAGCATGATGGAGCACCTTGCCATAAGTCAAAAGTGATAACTAAGTGGCTCGGGGAACAAAACATCGATATTTTGGGTCCATGGCCAGGAAACTCCCCAGACCTTAATCCCATTGAGAATTTGTGGTCAATCCTCAAGAGGTGGGTGGACAAACAAAAACCCACAAATTCTGACAAACTCCAAGCATTGGTTATGCAAAAATAGGCTGCCATCAGTCAGGATGTGGCCCAGAAGTTAATTGACAGCATGCCAGGGCGGATTGCAGATATCTTGAAAAAGAAGGGTCAACACTGCAAACATTGACTCTTTGCATCAACTTCATGTAATTGTCAATAAAAGCCTTCGACACTTATGAAATGCTTGTAATTATACTTCAGTATTTGTGTCATTCCCAATACTTTTGGCCACGACTATACATTGAATAGACAGCGGTGACAGAGGAGACAGGGGTAAGGAAAGGAAGAGCTCTAAGTTTCCCTCTTTCTCTTTCTCTCTGCATGATGATGACTAGTATGGAGAAGGGGCTGGCATACTGTAAGGTGCAACTTAGAAATTTGGTTGTGCATAAGCAGTTTTTCAATTGTTATGTCAGTCACTGAGAGTCACTCAATTAGCCCATGTCAGCTAACAAACATTTGATTAGTAAATTAGTCTAGCCAGATATCTAAACTTGTTGTAATCATGGACAAATTACCGACCGGGCAAGCAGGCCAAGTGCCAAGGGGCCCTGACTTCCAGGGGGCCCCAAAAGATTGTGTTAGTCACTCTTACTCAGATATCATGTTAACATAACATAAATCATGGCAAAATGTGTAGAATTGCAGGAAGGAATATTATTTTCAGGTGCCACATGCTCGTTTGCAATTTTGACCTGTTAAAGGCAGCAATTTTCTATTTTCAAACCCTCACGCCAGGATCGATTACTTATCTGTTTTATCTGAGCTCGCTTGCGCTGAGGTGGGAGGGGTGGCGATATCTGTGCGTCCTTAAAAACGTGTGCCAAATGACAATTTCAGGCAGGGCTGGTGGGGATATTTAAGAAAAACATCCCCACCATTAAAACATCTGGTTTTAGTGGTAACACGATTAGTGGATTTTGACAGTGGAAGTACAGCCTATCCAGCCATAACGCACAGTGCTAACATGTTTACCCTTTCGTTTAATTTGATTAAAAACCAAGAATAACCTCACCTACTCTCAATGAAGACATCTATTTAAAAAAAAAAAATCTATGTAGGCTATTGTTATGATTCTTTAAAGCATCTTCTCCCCTCTCCTCCCTTATTTGTATTATATTAGCCAGCTCCTATTATTTTGGATGTGCATAAAAACTAGTGGTCGACAGATTATGATTTTTCAAAGCCGATACCGATACAGATTACTGGAGGACCAAAAAAAAACAATACCGATTAATCGGCCAATTTTTATATATATATATATATATATATATATATATATATATATATATATATATATATATATATATATATATATATATATACACAGTTGAAGTCGGAAGTTTACATACACCTTAGCCAAATACATGTAAACTCAGTTTTTCACAATTCCTGACATTTAATCCTAGTAAAAGTTCCCTGTTTTAGGTCAATTAGGATCAACACTTTATTTTAAGAATGTGAAATGTCAGAATAATAGTAGAGAGAATGATTTATTTGAGCTTTTATTTCTTTCATCACATTCCCAGTGGGTCAGAAGTTTACATACACTCAACTAGTATTTGGTAGCATTGTTTAACTTGGGTCAAATGTTACGGGTAGCGTTCCACAAACTTCCCACAATAAGTTGGGTGAATTTTGGCAGATTCCTCCTGACAGAGCTGGTGTAACTGAGTCAGGTTTGTAGGCCTCCTTGCTCGCACACGCTTTTTCATTTCTGTCCACATATTTTCTATAGGATTGAGGTCAGGGCTTTGTGATGGCCACTCCAATACCTTGACTTTGTTGTCCTTAAGCCATTTTGCCACAAATTTGGAAGTATGCTTGGAGTCATTGTCCATTTGGAAGACCCATTTGCAACCAAGCTTTAACTTCCTGACTGACGTCTTGAGATGTTGCTTAATATATCCACATAATTCTACTCCTCATGATATATGTATATGCTGTACTCTATACCATCTACTGCATCTTGCCTATGCCGTTCGGCCATCACTCATTCATATATTTTTATGTACACATACTTATTCATTCCTTTACACTTGTGTATATAAGGTAGTTGTTGTGAAATTGTTAGGTTAGATTAATTGTTAGATATTACTGCATGGTCGGAACTAGAAGCATAAGCATTTCGCTACAATCGCATTAACATCTGCTAACCATGTGTATGTGACAAATAAAATGTTATTTGACTCTGCCCTGCACTGAACGCAAGAGAAGTGACACAATTTCCCTAGTTAATATTGCCTGCTATCATGAATTTATTTTAACTAAATATGCAGGTTTAAAAAAATATACTTCTGTGTATTGATTAAGGCATTGATGTTTATGGTTACTTACGATTGTGCTTTTCTCGCGAATATGCTTTTGTTAAATCATCACCCGTTTGGCGAAGTTAAAGTAGGCAGTGATTCGATGATAAATTAACAGGCACCGCATTGTAGTTAACTAGTGATTATGTGAAGATTGGTTTGTTTTTTATAAGATACGTTTATTGCTAGCTAGCAACTTGACTCCTTGCAGCCACAAGGTCCTTTTGACGCAGCACTCACGTAACAGCCTGGCACGCAGCTTCCTCGTGGATTGTAATGTAATCGTCCATAATCGGCATCCAAAAAGTCCGATTAACGATTGCTTTGAAAACTTGAAATCGGCCCTAATTAATCGACCATGCCGATTAACCTCTAATAAAAACCCCTCCATGCCCATCAACGAGAGATGAGATTATCATGTGACACTCGTATTTAGAAAAATTTTAGTTATTTTCCTGTAACAATTGCTTGTTTTCCATTTTGTTTGATTCAAAAGCAGGCCATATAGGCTACCTTTAACCTACTATAACAAAAGTTGGCTCAACAGCAATGCGTCTGGTGTCTTTATTATCGTGGCCATGCATTAGCCTAGCCTAACCATAAAATATTTTTAATGGTCTCATCGTCAGGCTTTTGTTGTCATGCTTTTGCATTATTCACAATTCACATAGGCCTACCTGCAGTGCATAGGCTACTTCATTCGTCTTGCAACCATCCCTATTCCAAAAAGTGCCTCTTGTCTGGTTACCAATGACTCGCTCCTCCAAACATATTCGAATGATTCAGTCCTATAACACCATATCAACGGTAGACCTAGGCTGTATCTTGCTTATTGAGAATGTGCCTCACACATACAATTACATTTGTTTTATTTGAGGGGTTAGTGCGATGCGTAAAGGAAGCCAATTACAATAATGTTGACTGACAAAACTCCAAACATATTCAGCAAACTCTGGATGTTTGATTTTTTACTGTTGCTATTACTTGTTACTGTAGAATATGCCATTTAATAAACTGGATCAATCCACAATGGACTAGGAAGATAATATTCCATGCATCCAGGCAAATTGTCGTTGATGACAACGCAAAGACTGTCAATAACCTACAGAGACAATGGCATGCAGTATTTAACCATGAAACGCATCACACCTATAATTTATTTATTTATCAAAACCCAGACCTTTCACGCCACCGCCAGTTATTGAGCTCATAATTCCTGCAGTGAAAATAGCAAAACTATCTATGACACAGCCCCAGACCTATAACGCTAACACGAGCACAAAAATGTACCCATAATGTTCTAGGCCATCATTGTAAATCAGAATTTGTTCTTAACTGACTTGCCTAGTTAAATAAAGGTTAAATAAAAAATTAATAAAAAACATTGCTTTAGGTTTGTTAAAATAAAAGCCCCTAAATGTCAAAATGTATTTTCTGTGTGTGTATGGGAGGGGGGCTGAAATTGAAATGGCCCTCTCCCTGTGTTGTCCCATCAGTTAGGCGGAGACCCCTCATTAATCCACCGCCTCATCCCCCTCTCGTCCCCCCGTCCTCGTCCGCATGCCAGCGTCTCTCCCCTGTCAGGCCAGTCGCCTGTGTGACTGCTCCTGCTGCTAGCGTCAGTGCCCAGCCCTAGCCCTACAACCACTGTCCATCCATGACACTGGGCCTAATGTACTGGCTCTATGCTGCTGATCATACAGACCACAGACAGCCTCCAGATCTCAGAGAGAATAGAAAACTTGGTTGTCCATAAAATGTTGAAATTGGCCTTCAGATAAATCACACTGAAAGGTCATTAGAAACATTAAAAGACAGCAGGGGTACTTTGTCATCCAGAGAGTTCCTCATCTCAACTGCTCAAATAGCCAGGAATAGAGGAGCAGTGTCATTAAAATGCATGTTCATCTGTCCATGCACAGATTGCACAACCCAAACATATTCAGTATGTAGCAGAATTGTCAGAGAATAAACATGGTCTCTGCCATTGTCTGGGAAGACATTTTGAACGCTGGAGATCATCATCATTCATTCTGCTTGTTGACATGCCAGTGAGTGTGCGAGCGGAGCAGTGGTCTCCGGAAGCAGAAAAAGCTATTTATTTTGTCTGACCTACATGTCCTGCAGTGCAGCTAGAGCACGCCAGTACTGTGTCCTTGGATTTAGCCAATCATCTAACGTGCGGCTTGGCCCAGCGGAGCGAGTGGAGCAGAGGTCCAGGGAATTATAATCCCCTGATGCTTTCCAGTTCCCATGTGGCCATGCGGCCATGCCATGCTGAGGTTAATACAGTACATTTAGAGTAATGTGAGAATAATCTGGAACTTGGGCTGACTGGGAGTGAGACCCCTGCAGGGTTCAGGAGTTATGTAAATGTGCTAAGAGAGCAGAGACACAGACAGGGATGGTCAGAGAGAGCAGGACAGAGGAGAGAAAAATACTAAAAGAGGAGTTTGACATTCAGATCAAGACAGGGCTAATAGGGCTCTCTGACAGAACCAGGCTTGCTAATGCTAGACACTATCCACTAGCCATAGAGGAACATGGACTCCGGAGGCTGGAGAGGCCAAAGAACACCATCCACGCACACACACTGTTGTTGTCTGTTCAGTCTGTTTGTTCCAGTGGTCACACCCATCACAGTCAATCATGTGGGTGGGTGAGCCATATGGAAACTTGTTCAAACTAGTTACTTTGATGTGGTAAATTCACAGAGCCTACTCTATTTTGGTTTTGTTCAGAAGTGTAATCTCCTAAGGCATCTTCTAACACTCTTCCTCTGTCCACCACCGGTCCACTTCTCCACACACAGGTCTCAGGAGCCTTCATGGCCTTGAAGAGATCTCACATAGCTGGAAGGGAGTTGGCAAGACTAAACATCACCAAAACACATCTATCATCTCACAAAAGAGCAAGCTCAAAATCAATTTGCTGTCAATAACACTCCAGAGCCATTCCCCTCACAGCCTCAGAACATCCAATAGGCCCTCAGGACTGTATCAGGATGTATCCCAGCATCCCCCTTAAAGTGCACACTATATTACAGTGCACCAAAAGTTCTTATGTTTCATCCTGAGGAAAAACTATTGTTCACTATACCCTGATTTTCCACTTAGATTATTGAAAGATGTAAGCAAAATACAATGCAGCTGATGTTATAGTGGAACTGCTGATACCTCCATCTTCATGTGCCTTCCCTTCAGGGCAGTTAGAGTGAGGCCATGATTAGGAGGGCAATGAGCTGGTGGAGGAGAGGGGAGAGCAGAGGCGAGGTAGAGGAGGGAAAGGTCCGGGGACTGAATGGTGGCTTGGGTAGAGGGAGGAGGGGAGGTTAACGAGAGACTGAGACAGCAGGACCACTGATCTGGCCCTCTAGGCGTCTGCTGCCTCAGCATCTCCCCCTCCACCACCCCATCTACTCACTGATCAGGGCTCTCTGACGGGGTCTGTCACCACCATACAGCCTGACTGGGGCAGGGCTAAGGGTCTGGCACGATGGATGGACTGACTCGATATAGATGGGAGGGTTAGGAGAGTGATGAGCTGTCTTAGAAAGTAATAGTTGATCTCAAGCAAATACAAATGAATTGAGTAACAGGACAATGATCAAAGTGACAACAGCTTTAACCAGTAGAGTGCACAGTGGTGATGACAGAGTGCTGGTCACAGTGATAACATCATGGAAATGTGGAATTCTTACTCTCTACCATTTGTTTGAATGTTGTTTATGAAGACAACATCCCTGGCAACATGTAGGCCTATATATTTGGGTTTGAGTAATCCTCTCCTTTCAGACCACATGAGGTTGGCTGGACTGTTTGTCCTGTCTTTGCGAATTAGGTGCACGAATTGCGACCCAATGCCCTAACCCCTCGGCCCTGCTCCGCTATATCATATGGAAGAGAGGTGCGTGTGCCTATCTGACCCTGTGCTTGTGATAGAGACTGAGTGTGTGTGTGGCTGCCCGAATGCAAAGGCTCATGTTCCAGCTCTGCTCTCTGACAAGCCTGAGAGCGTTGGGAATCTCCCTTCCCTGTTGTAGTGTTGCGCCAGCAATCAGATAAATGACAGCTTTGCGTTCAAACAGAGGAATTAGAGGACACCAGAGTATGAGGCCTCCGCCATCCCTATACCTCCTCGTCTCCCTCTCCCTGGCCTCTCTGATAGAGTGCATCTGACAGCCTCTCCCCTCCAGCGACACATTATTTGTGTGAGGAGTTTACTCAGGCTCCCGCTCTCTCTCTTTATCCTCCTCTGTAAAGCCCTTGTCAGAGACAGTGGGATGTGGTGATGAGAGGTTTATGTTTTTTGAGGGTTGATAAGCCTGGATTTATCATGGTGGCTACTCCTCCTCACAGAGAAGGCACTGGAGTGGGACTGAAATGGGTATTAATGACTCCCCCACACCCTGCGAATGCACACTGACGACACACACACGTGCGCACACTGCCTAACACGCATGCACACAAACACATTCCCTAACACACTGCAGCAATGCACAGTGAATCACACTTAGCCCACCACCATCATGGTATATCTACATCTATCCCATCAGACTGCTTTCTTTTCATTGATTAGCCTACTCAATTCATACTTAAATCTTAATAAGCCATTGAAAACACCATAGGAGATCAAGTCCGACTTGAATACTTCTACCTCTGTCTGGATAAGAGAGGAGCTAATCTGACCAGATACTGCCCCCACAATAAAAACACCTGACCGGTGGTGCCAATAACAAACCAGCCATTTGAATTGTGCCTGATCTTATCTCTCTTCACAGTGAAAGTGCTGTGGCCACATCAACCCCGCTCGTCCTCTGTCTCAGTCTGTATTTTGTGGGTGCTGAGGTCGGCAGATCAGCACTCTATTGTCTCTGTGGGCCTGTATGTGATGTTCTTACTGCAGGGTTCGAGCCACGGATTGGACGGACAGGGCCCTTAATCAAACTCTGCATCCGGTGGGACGAGGGGATAGCTCAAAACATCCTCTTTTTTTTGTGCTGAAAGAATGCAGCTCGTTTGGAGTCAAACAACTCAGCAAAGCAACATTTAAAGTGTGTAACCAAAATAATGTTGACTTCAAACAAACAGGTATTATTCAGGAAGAATGCGGTTTTGACTATTCCTGCAGTCCTGGTTGTAACGGTTTTCTTCCGTTGAAGGAGAGGAGGACCAAAATTCAGCGTGGTTAGTGTTCAACATGTTTAATATAGACGATAAACGAGAACACTTACAAAATACAAAACAACAACTGTGAACCCAGTCCTATCAGGTGCATAGACACAAAGACAAGACAACCACCCACAAAGTACCCACAAAGTACCCACAGAATATGGCTGCCTAAATATGGTTCCCAATCAGAGACAACGATAGACAGCTGCCTCTAATTGAGAACCAATCTAGGCAACCATAGACCTACAACCTACCTAGAAATGAAACAGCCCCATAAACATACAAAAAACCCTAGACCAGACAAAACACATAATTCCCCCATGTCACACCCTGACCTAACCAAAATAATAAAGAAAACAAAGATAACTAAGGCCAGGGCGTGACACTGGTACCTCATTTTTGATTCAATTGGGCCTCTACTCTAACCCAATAGGCATCTTGTTCATACTACATCCCAGCCGCAGCTCTGTTTAAACAAGGACATTATCCCACATAAGTAACAATAAACAGGCATAACAAGCCATAAAACCACCCTATTGCAGGGCAGTAAACACATTAATAATTGTCTAAAGACACACAGACCCTGGTGATTGTAACTGAACATCCATAAACAGCACCTGACCTCATAGCCAAACCTATAAACCTATCAATATAGAATCTATACACTGAGTGGATGAGGTGTAGCAATCCTTTTAATGATGGCTTATTCTCATACTGAGACCTTTGGCTGCTGAGTCAACCCATACAGTATGTCACTGTCACTACGCAGGATCAACCCTATAGTACACATGTTCCCTGGGAGGTCTTATACAGTAGCCAATCAACAGCCATACTGTTAAACATGACCTCTGACTTTTTGACCCATAAAAAAACATTACCTGCGCATATAAATAGGCTACATACAATACCCCCTCAGGCGGACTGCGACACTTCATAAAGAAATGTCACAATCCTCCCTCCCTTTATCCCTACATCCCTCCATCCTTCTCCAGAAAAAGGTAATGTGTTACAGAGGGACTGGAAGCTGGTTGAGAGAATGCCAAGAGTGTGCAAAGAATCTAAAAGATTAAACATATTTTGATTTGTTACTACACGATTCCAAACTTTTGACTGGTACTGTATGTTTGCTTATATGGGTGATTGTTAATGGGACAATAGATAGGCACAAGAATCAAACTAGTAGTAGTTTAAAGAGCAATTGCGCCAATGTAAGTAAAACAATCAATAATCAATATTCCCCATCAAAATCCATCAGTTAAAACTAGAGATATCTGGGGTTTCTGCATGGGCAATCCACCACATCCACCTATGTCAGCCTTCCGCATTTGCTGTGGAAGACCATGAGTAATCCCAAAAATCGGTCTTGTCATTAAAACATCTGTAGCGTCTGAACGGTTTGGCCTACAAACTAATAGGACCACAAACACAATGGTGAATGTAACCTATACAAATGAAAGGAAGAATGAAGGTCATTTTGTGCCAACAAAAATAAGGGATTAAATATGTGTCCAAACGTATTTATTTTTCGAAATCCTAAGGACTTCAAAACCTGATTGCTTAAGATGTCTTTTTGTGTGTCTTTTTTGTCATTTATGAATGTGTTATTCAATGTGTCTCTATGTATTCATACCTTTCTGTCCCTGTTCACGGTTAGAGGAGCACCATAGTGTGATTGTGAATGCGTAGGATAGTATAAAGGATAAAAACATTACCAGTTTTCCCAGGCCTAATGCATGAGATGGAAGGCTAAGGCTGTAGCATGCAACAGCGCGCAATGATGCATAGCCTTCACAAGACGCTTATTTTATCTCGGGGGCAATTTTGGCTTTCTTCTTCATTTTGGGGGGTGACTTAAGCGTGCGTAAATGGAATGTAATTCCCTTTTTATGCACTTTTCTCTCTAAGTGTATTCTGACCTTGAATTTAAGCATGAGAATTGGCAGTGTCATCACACAGTTCCATAGTTTGTTCAATAGAATTGCCTTCTATTGTACACTATCCCCTATTATAATTCTATGTACACTAATCTTCCAACATTACCATGGGCTGAAAAACTGAATGTGGCAATTTTCTGAATGACTCAAACCACCGTTTTCTTTCTTTTGTGCGTAAAGGCTCTCCAATCCAGATTTTTATGATCATAAATACTTTCCTAAAGCGAAATAATTTACAAGATCAGAGTATTTTTTAATCACAATTGGTGCTGTAATGGAGACAAATATGCATATACACTGAACTAAACTAGTGTTGGTCCCCATGTTTCATGAGCTGAAATAAAATATCCCTGAAATGTTCCATATGCACAAAAAGCTTATGTCTCTCAAATGTTGTGCAAAAAATATCCATGTTTGTGAGGATTTCTCCGTTGCCAAGAAAATCCGTCCACCTGACAGGTATGGCCTATCAAGAAGCTAATTAAAAAGCATGATAATTACACAGGTGCACTTTGTGCTGGGGACAACAAAAGGCAACTCTAAAATGTGTAGTTTTGTCACACAGCACAATGCCACAGATGTTTCAAGTTTTGAGTGTGCAATTGGTATGCTGACTGCAGGAATGTCCAGCAGAGCTGTTGCCAGAGAATTTAATGTTCATTTCTCTACCATAAACTGCCTCCAAAGTCATTTTAGAGAATTTGGCAATACATCCAACTAGCCTCACAACCGCAGACCACGTGTAACCGGCATCATCACTTGCAGGATTGTCTGAGACCAGCCACCCGGACAGCTGATGAAACTGTGTCTTTCCACAAGAATTTCTGCACAAACTGTCAGAAACTGTCTCAGGGAAGCTCATCTGCGTGCTCGTTGTCCTCACCAGGGTCTTGACCACCTGACTGCAGTTCGGCGGCGTAACCGACTTAAGTGGGCAAATGCTCTCCTTCGATAGCCACTGGCACACTAGAGAAGTGTGCTCTTCACGGATGAATCCCGGTTTTAACTGTATGGCGTTGTGTGGGAGAGGTGGTTTGTTGATGTCATCATTGTGAACAGAGTGCCCCATGGTGGCGGTGGGGTTATGGTATGGGCAGGCATAAGCTACAGACAACGAGCACAATTGAATTTTATCGATGGCAATTTGAATGCACAGAGATACCGTAACGAGATCCTGAGGCCCATTGTCGTGACATTCATCCGCCGCCATCACCTAATGTTTCAGCATGATAATGCACGGCCCAATGTCATAAGGATCATGGCCTGCATACTCACCAGCCATATAACCCATTGAGCATGTTTGGGATGCTCTGAATCAATGTGTATGCCAGCCTGTTCCAGTTCCCGCCAATATCCAGGAACGTCACACAGCCATTGAAGAGGAGTGGGACAACATTCCACAGGCCACAATCAACAGCCTGAACAACTCTATGCAAAGGAGATGTGTCACGCTGCATGAGGCAAATGGTGGTCACACCAGACACGGACTGGTTTTCTGATCCACACTCCTACCTTTTTTTAATGGTATGTGACCAACAGATGCATATCTGCATTCCCAGTCATGTGAAATCCATAGATCAGGGCCTCATTTGTTTTTTTATTAAAATTTCATTTAACCTTATTTTAATTGACTGATTTCCTCATATGAACTTTAAATCAGTAAAATAGTTGAAATTGTTACATAATTGCGTTTGTATTTTTGTTTAGTTTATATTTCATTGATCCCTAACATTCCGAATCCATTCTCTCTATATATTCTAGTGAGTCTGTCAACACAATTCTAACTAAAAGGTACACTGTATTTAAAGTGATGGCTTAAGATAAATGTACTGAAAACCCTATTGAATGAAAACTCCACAATAAAATCTGTTGACCAGCAAGTTGGGGGGTTTCAGTGGTTGAATGAAATGTATTCAGAGCGCGCAAGGCAGCCACACCTGCAGAGAGCATTATGCGACTGAATAAGGTAAGTCTGAATACCAAATACTGAGAAATGTGAGGGGAAAGGCATGCGTAGGAGAGGCATCCATTTCCTACGTCTGAATCATACAGATGACATGTGTAACCTCTCATGTAATAACATTTCTGGTCGTCATGTGACAGGCCGTAGGGAGGTGAGAGACAGTAAACTAGGAACAACAACATAGAGAGGGCTTCTGTTGGAAGGTGCATGAAAACACTTTAAAATACATAGGTTAATGCAATTACCTTTTTGTATGACGAACAATATGATGTAACATGAGAAGATCAACAATTTGTTGTTTTGGTGAACCCTCTAGGTCTTTATTGTAAAGGGCATATTAAAAGGAAATATTAAAGTTGAAGATTATTCACTGTGTGAAGATGATGATGCACGAAGAACAAGACGGTACTACATCTCTCTTTCTCCCATAAAACTTAACAGTCAAATATTAATTATGCTGTGTGTCCAACTCTTCTCCATCGCAGCTCTATAGTCTTGTCCTGGCAGTATAAGATGTGAGATAAGTCTATCTATGATATCCTGTCCATCCCTAGAGTAGAGCGCTGGTGTAGTTTTTCTTCATTTCCCCCTCTGTAAATAACAGATTAAGCCTAGTCCAGGGGCACAGGTGCTGGGTGATAAGAAGCACTACTTACTGAAAGCCTGCCTGTCTGTCTGCCGCTCCAAAGCTACTACAGATAAGCCTCACACATCCTTATGGGAGTATATCTAGGTTGTTCGCAAAAGACAGATTCCAGTTTAGATTGTAGCACAGTTTATCGTTTTAAAGACGCAATAGGCTCTAAGCTTGAGTTTTATGATATGGCTGGGTATTGGCCAGTGGTGTAGTGCTAAATTCTTAGGTGAGGGAGCTCATTTTTATTTTAAAATTATGTAATCATTTCCTCACTAAATGTTTGTACTGATGAATAGCCTATAGAGTAGCCTATCATTATAGAATATATATAAAATGCATCTTCCAATTGCAACGTGGGTGGACCATTTCAGATCGGCAGCGATGTGTACACCAAGGAACTAGAAGCTTTCTACCTTCTCCACTGCGGTCCCGTCGATGTGGATAGGAGCATGCTCCCTCTGCTGTTTCCTGGAGTTCACGATCAGCTACTTCGTTTTGTTGACGTTGAGTGAAAGGTTATTTTCTTGGCACCACTCTCCCAGGGCCCTCATACCTCTTCCATGTAGGCTGTCTCGTCATTGTTGGTAATCAGGCCTACTACTGTTGTGTCGTCTGCAAACTTGATGATTGAGTTGTTGGCGTGTGTGGCCACACAGTCATGGGTGAACAAGGAGTACAGGAGGGGGCTGAGCACATACCCTTGTGGTGCCCCTGTGTTGAGGTTCAGCGAAGTGGAGGTGTTCCCTACCCTCACCACCTGGGGGCAGCCTATCAGGAAGTCCAGGATCCAGTTGCACAGGTCAGGGTTCAGACCCAGGGCCCCAAGCTTAATGATGAGCTCGGAGGGTACTATGGTGTTGAAGGCTGAGCTATAGTCAATGAACAGCATTCTTAGGTATTCCTCTTGTCCAGATGGGATAGGGTAGTCTGCAGTGCAATGGTGATTGCATCATCTGTGGATCTATTGTGGCAGTAAGCAAATTGAAGTGGGTCTAGAGTGTCAAGTAAGGTAAAGGTGATATGATCCTTAACTAGCCTCTCAAAGCACTTCATCATGACAGAAGTGAGTGCTACGGGTCGATAGTCATTTAGTTCAGTTACCTTTGCTTTCTTGGATACAGAAGCAATGGTGGCCATCTTGAAGCAAGTACGGACAGCAGATTGGGATAGAGAGAGATTGAATATGTCTGTAAACACTCCAGCCAGCTGGTCTGGACACGGCTAGGGATGCCGTCTGGGCCGACAGCCTTGCGAGGGTTATCATGCTTAATTGTCATACTCATGTCGGCCATGGAGAAGGAGAGCCCACAGTCCTTGGTTGCGGGCCGTGTCAGCGGCACTATGTTATCCTCAAAGCAGGCGAAGAAGGTTAAGCTAAACAGCTTGTCCTTAAACTAGATGTCGGTGTCCATGACGTGGCTGGTTTTCCCTTTGTAGTCCGTGAATGTCTGTAAACCCTGCCACATACATCTCGTGTCTGAGCCGTTGAATTGCGACTCCACTTTGTCTCTGTACTGACATTTTTCCTGTTTGATTGCCTTACGGAGGGAATAACTACACTGTTTGTTTTCAAGCATATTCCGAGTACCTTGCCATGGTTAAATGCTGTGGTTTCCGCTTTCAGTTTTGCGCGAATGCTGCCATCTATCCACGGTCTCTGGTTTGGGTAGGTTTTAATAGTCACAACATCTCCTATACACATCCTGATGAACTCAGTCACCGTATTCGTGTATTCGTCAATGTTATTCTCAGAGGCTACCCGGAACATATCCCAGTCCGCATCATGAAACAATATTGAAGCATGGATTCTGTTTGGTCAGACAGGCGTTGACTAGACCTTAGCATGGGTACTTCCTGTTTGAGTTTCTGTCTATAGGAAGGGAGGAGCAAAATGGAGTCGTGATTGAATTTGCCGAAGGGAGGGCGGGGGAAGGACTTGAAGGCATTTTGAAAAGTTGAGTTGCTGTGGTCCAATGTTTTACCAGTGCGAGTACTCCATTCAATGTGTTGGTAGAACTTGGGTAGTGTTTCCTCAAATTTGCTTTGTTAAAAATACCCAGCTACAATAAATGTGGCCTCAGGATATGTGTTTTCCATTTTAAATGAAGTCCAGTGTAGTTCTTTGAGGGCCGTCATGGAATCGGCTTGAGGGGGAATATACACGCCTGTGACTATAACCAAAAATATTTCGGTCAGCATTTGATTATGAGTTATTCTAGGTCGGGTGAACAAAAGGACAGAGAGGTGGAAAATTACGTGGATATACTGAAGCAACATCTCAAGACATCAGCTTGGTCGTAAATGGGTCTTCTAAATGGACAATGACTCCAAGCATACTTCCAAAGTTGTGGCAAAATGGCTTAAGGACAACAAAGTCAAGGTATTAGAGTGGTCACCATAAAGCCCTGACCTCAATCCCATAGAAAATGTGTGGGCAGAACTGAAAAAGCTTGTGAAAGCAAGGAGGCCTACAAATCTGACTTAATTACACAAGCTCTGTTAGGAAGAATGGGCCAACATTCATTCAACTTATTGTGGGAAGCTTGTGGAAGGCTACCCGAAACGTTTGACCCAAGTTAACTACTTGGTTACAGGGGGGCAGTATTGAGTGGCTTGGATGAATAAGGTGCCCAGAGTAAACTGCCTGCTACTCTGTCCCAGATGCTAATATATGCATATTATTAGTAGTATTGGATAGAAAACACTGAAGTTTCTAAAACTGTTTGAATGATGTCTGTGATTATAACAGAACTCATATCGCAGGCGAAAACCAGAACTCATTGCCTTTCTAATATACAGTGTCTATGGGGTGATATTGCACTTCCTAAGGCTTCCACTAGATGTCAACAGTCTTTAGAACGTTGTTTCAGGCTTCTACTGTGAGGTGGGGGGCGAATGAGAGCTGATTGAGCCAGGAGTCTGGCAGAGTGCCACAGGCTCTGAGGCGCGGCCACGAGAGAGTTAGCTCTCGTTCCATTGCTTTTCTACAGAGATATTAATTCTCCGGTTGGAACATTATTGAACATTTATGATAAAAACATCCTAAAGATTGATTCTATACTTAGTTTGACAAGTTTCTATGGGCTGTAATATAACTTTTTGAACTTTTCGTCCGACGTTCGGCTGGACCTGAAAGCGCATTTGGATTTGTTTACCAAACGCGCTAACAAAAGAAACTATTTGGACATAAATGATTATTATATATAAAACATTATTGAACAAATCAAACATTTATTGTGGAACTGGGATTCCTGGGAGTGCATTCGGATGAAGATCATCAAAGGTAAGTGAATATTTACAATGTTATTTCTGACTAATGTTGACGACACAATATGGCGGATATCTTTTTGGCTGCTTTGTTGTCTGAACGCTGTACTCAGATTATTGTATGGTTTGCTTTTATCATAAGGTTTTTTTTAAATCTGACACAGCGGTTGCATTAAGGGGAAGTATATCTCTAATTCCATGTCTAACACTTGTCATTTCATCAACATTTATGATGAGTATTTCTGTGAATTTATGTGGCTCTCTGCACAATCACCGCATGTTTTAGAACTACTGAACGTAGCGCACCAATGTAAAATTAGATTTTTTTGATATAAATATGCACTTTATCGAACAAAACATACATGTATTGTGTAACATGAAGTCCTATGAGTGTCATCTGATGAAGATCATCAAAGGTTAGTGATTCATTTGAACTCTATTTCTGCTTTTTTGTGACTCCTCTCGTTGGCTTGAAAAATGGCTGTGTTTTTCTGTGAGTTGGTGGTGACCGAACATAATCGTTTGTGGTGCTTTTGCTGTAAAGCATTTTTGAAATCAGACACTGTGGCTGGATTAACGAGGATTTTATCTTTAAAATTGTGCAAAATACTTGTATGCTTGAGGAATTTTAATTATGAGATTTTTGTTGTTTTGAATTTGGTGCTCTGCACTTTCACTGGCTGTTGGCGAGGTGGGACGCTACCGTCCCACATATCCCAGAGAGGTTAAACAATTTAAAGGCAATGCTACCAAATACTAATTGAGTGTATGTAAACTTTTGACTCACTGGGAATGTGATACAATTCATTCATTTCACATTCTTAAAATAAAGTGGTGATCCTAACTGACCTAAGACAGGGAATTTTTACTAGGATTAAATGTCAGGGATTGTGAAAAACTGAGTTTAACTGTATTTGGCTTAGGTTTATGTAAACTTCCGACTTCAACTGTATGTATAGAGCATCATGTATTTACAGTTTTATTCACATGTTTTCAAGTACTGGTGACAAATAATGCATTGATTATTGCGTAGATTGTAATGGACACCTATGTTGTTTGTAAAATACTTTTGGGGTATTTTGTTGTACTGATTATAATGAGCTAATGTTAAGCTATTTTCCAGCTATGTGTGGTGCCTGTTGGTTGACATTATACAATGCATTCTGGGTGTCACGTAAATGTCTGTCAGCTCAAAGATGTTATAATGAGGTGAAGGAATGGTTCACTTATCTTTCAAGTAAATTTCAGGAAGTGAATGAAGGGAAGTGAATGATCATAGACAACTAACCCCCTTCAACATGCATACTGCACACAGACCAAACTCATCTAGTCTCTCTTATTATCTTTGGTTGACGCCAAAAAACAACCATGGCAGCGCGAACAAACTACCCGTCGTCGGATTTCTAGAAAGTGTATAATTAAATTATTTAGATCAATGTTGAGCTAATTCATACTGTGGTTTCTGTCAGCCGAGAGTTCTCTACGTTTGACTGCTTGTGTTATGTCAATCTTTCCTCAGTTAGCACTAGGACTAATGTAGCCTACATTTTCTGGTTTGGATGATTGTTTAAGCTGTCGCTACTTCTGTGAATGTCTGAAAAATGCATCCAAAAATAAACTGGTCACATTCAGGACATAACTTTTTGTAAGGACGGTTTTTTGAAAAGTGTTTCTGTGAAAAGAACAGTGTGGCTAGTTCAAATACTGGCTGTTGCGTCAATCAAAACCGAACGTTCTCGATAAGCATTCTAATCACACCGGTTGGAGCGTACGCTGCAGGGACCACTGTGGAATGATCACACCCATTTGTTGGTACGTGTCAAAAGACTATGAAGAGTCTTGGTGGCTCCAAACTTCTTTGATTTAAAAATGATGGAAGCCACTGTGTTTTTCAATGCTGCAGAAATTGTTGGGTACCCTTACCCAGATCTGTGACTATACACAGTCCTGTCTCTGAGCTCTACGGACAATTCCTTCGACCTAACGGCTTGGTTTTTTGCTCTAACATGCACTGCAAACTGTGGGACCTTATATAGACAGGTGTTTGCCTTAGCAGGTCATGTCCAATCAATTTACCACAGTGGACTCCAATCAAGTTGCGGAAACATCTCAAGGATGATCAATGTAAACAGGACGCACCTGAGCTCAATTTCGAGTATCATAGCAAAGGGTCTGAATACTTATGCAATTAAGGTATTTTTATTTTTATTATTTTTCTACGTTTGCAAAAAAATCAAAAAACTTGTTTTCGCTTTGTCATTATCAGAAACTTTCTATCCAAAAATGATGCAGAAAAATGTATCCATGCTTTTGTCACTTCTAGGTTAGACTACTGCAATGCTCTACTTTCCGGCTACCCGGATAAAGCACTAAATAAACTTCAGTTAGTGCTAAATACGGCTGCTAGAATCCTGACTAGAACCCCAAAATTTGATCATATTACTCCAGTGCTAGCCTCTCTACACTGGCTTCCTGTCAAAGCAAGGGCTGATTTCAAGGTTTTACTGCTAACCTACAAAGCATTACATGGGCTTGCTCCTACCTATCTCTCTGATTTGGTCCTGCCGTACATACCTACACGTACGCTACGGTCACAAGACGCAGGCCTCCTAATTGTCCCTAGAATTTCTAAGCAAACAGCTGGAGGCAGGGATTTCTCCTATAGAGCTCCATTTTTATGGAACGGTCTGCCTACCCATGTCAGAGACGCAAACTCGGTCTCAACCTTTAAGTCTTTACTGAAGACTCATCTCTTCAGTGGGTCATATGATTGAGTGTAGTCTGGCCCAGGAGTGGGAAGGTGAATGGAAAGGCTCTGGAGCAACGAACCACCCTTGCTGTCTCTGCCTGGCCGGTTCCCCTCTTTCCACTGGGATTCTTTGCCTCTAACCCTATTACAGGGGCTGAGTCACTGGCTTACTGGGGCTCTCTCATGCCGTCCCTGGAGGGGGTGCGTCACCTGAGTGGGTTGATTCACTGATGTGGTCATCCTGTCTGGGTTGGCGCCCCCCCCTTGAGTTGTGCCGTGGTGGAGATCTTTGTGGGCTATACTCTGCCTTGTCTCAGGATGGTAAGTTGGTGGTTGAAGATATCCCTCTAGTGGTGTGGGGGCTGTGCTTTGGCAAAGTGGGTGGGGTTATATCCTTCCTGTTTGGCCCTGTCCGGGGGTGTCCTCGGATGGGGCCACAGTGTCTCCTGACCCCTCCTGTCTCAGCCTCCATTTATGCTGCAGTAGTTTATGTGTCGGGGGGCTAGGGTCAGTTTGTTATATCTGGAGGTGTCCTGTGTGAATCTAAGTGTGCGTTCTCTAATTCTCTCCTTCTCTCTTTCTTTCTCTCTCTCTGAGGACCTGAGCCCTAGGACCATGCCCCAGGACTACCTGACATGATGAGTCCTTGCTGTCCCCAGTCCACCTGACCGTGCTGCTGCTCCAGTTTCAACTGTTCTGCCTTATTATTATTCGACCATGCTGGTCATCTATGAACATTTGAACATCTTAGCCATGTTCTGTTATAATCTCCACCCGGCACAGCCAGAAGAGGACTGGCCACCCCACATAGCCTGGTTCCTCTAGGTTTCTTCCTAGGTTTTGGCCTTTCTAGGGAGTTTTTCCTAGCCACCGTGCTTCTACACCTGCATTGCTTGCTGTTTGGGGTTTTAGGCTGGGTTTCTGTACAGCACTTTGAGATATCAGCTGATGTACGAAGGGCTATATAAATACATTTGATTTGATTTGATTTGATTTAGTGTGTGTAGATTGATGAGGAATTATTATTATTATATTTAATCAATTTTAGAATAAGGTTGTAACGTAACAAAATGTGGAAAAAGTCAAGGGGTCTGAATACTCTCCGAATGCATTGTACATCCCTTTCTTTCATAAAGTAGGATAAAAACAAACTTCAAAAGGTCCTTTACTCTTCTGATGTCCTAATTTGGTTGCGTTGGGGAGGAAAAAGGTTAAAAAAAATAAGTTATAGCCTAATGTAGAGGAAGTACATGATTGACAGTGAAAGCCTATCCACAATTTGACAAACAACCTACACAGATAATAAAATCCTATTACACATCCTTGATTAAAACTGTCCAATCAGAACAGATCTACCAGGCAGATCGAGCCAGTCATTACAGAACCACAGTCTAATACCCATCAGACCTAGCAGCACTAGCAGCTAATTGGATGGATCTCATACGTGATGACAGGAATTTACTTTTTGAGATTTAACAGTAGGGATGATGGCTTCAGTCTGATAGGTTAGAGAGCATGTGTGTTTGTGTGCCAGACAGAAGTCTTAGAGACACAGCCAGGGGTGTAAAGTATAGACGTCTGTCTCGGAGTGTGTGTGTGTGTCTGTGTGTGTCTGTGTGTGTGTGTGTGTGTGTGTGTGGCCCACAGCCATTTGGCATTGACAGATCAGGACCTAACATAAGGACAAATCAGAGTATGCTATTCTGTTCTTCTGAAATAGACCACATTTTCTGCATATCAAGTTTATTTAGACCTGTCTAAAATAAATAATGGATTTATTGTGAAGGTGTAGGCGATATTACATGGATTAATTAGACTTTTTAAAATGTAGATGTTCCAAAAGTCTGCATCAGTGGAAGCCAGGAGGTGCTAAATGTGTTTGTTAATTAACGGTCAATTACCATGAGACTGACAGTTATTTGTTTGACAATCACCGGCTGATGAAATTTCATGACCGCCACAGCCCTACTTGGACCTTTGGACATTATCCTCCTCCTCCTCCTCCTCCTCCTCCTCCTCGGTGCTTCTGCATCTGTCACAGCCTCAAAGCAGATGTTCCTATGGGGACAGGCAGCCGGCAGACACCCTCCATCCCTGACTTACCTGTTACTCTAATAACACCCAACCACCACCACTACCCCTTTAAATCGGGTACATTGCATCTCATCTACAAGCTATTAGGTAAGATAACAGAGGGAGGGGCTCTGATGACTGACTGCTTCTTCTGACCACTGTACTGGAGCTGAACACACACAGACCAGTGGACCATGTACTGGGAGGAGATTGACTGGTAGGAGTCTGATGGTAAATGGATGAAACAAAACTGTTGCTGGGCAATAAATACCACAATAATTACACCCATGAATTCAGGGGCTAGGGCACTGGCTTGGCCTAGAGCCACATCAGTCTGCTGTTACGTTGAGAACAATAATAATAATGAGCATTAGCCATGCCATTAATCTTCATCAGGCATGGTTAAGAGATGGCTGTTGGTGCTATGGAGCCCCCCCCCCCCTTCTGAGCCAGGTGGTGACCAGACAGGACAAGGTTACGACTCAGGAGAGGAAGGTCAGAGGTCATGGTGTGTTACCAGACAGTGATGGATCTGACACCATAAACAAGGATGGAAAAAGAGCCGAGTTCTATAGTGCCATAGAGAACAGTATATAAGTCTAGTAGTGGCAACTTTCACTGAGATGCTCAGAGAGAAAGAAAACACTGTAGGTTCCAGCTCTGATTGGTGGATTGTTGCCTGGCTACCCAAACTCCTTGCTCCGGCCAAACGCTATGCCACAGATATTAGTTTCTTCGAGGCAATGAGTCTGGATCTGAGTACATCCCCTTATACAGTGTATGTGTGTACTGGCAGACAGTTCCCTGTAAGGTACGGGCAAAAAGGTAACTTTTATGGAAACTTTGGCAGGAGATTACAGTAAAAACAACTGGATTTTTTTCCCTGTGTCTGTGAGTTTGTGTGTGTGTGTCTGTCTCTCCGTGTCTGTCCCCCAGACACAGAGATAGATAGACTAGTGGATGGTTGGACCATCTGGTAGATGACCTACTGTAGTTTGGTGTAGTGTAGTCAATTTAGCATTACTGTAATCCTGGTGCGTTAAGACAGCTAAGATGCACAATAAGAAAAAGACAGCACTAACACACACACAAAAAAAGTGACGGATAATGACTATTTCTGTCAGGATTTGGGGAGGAAAACCTTTGAAAAGCCTGTAGTTTGGCTATATTGCCCACAGAGCTATATCCCTCTCTCCCTATTTCTACACCAGGATGGTAATGCTGCTGTAGTCTAAAGCTCAGAACTGATCTACCACTAATGACCTTACTAATGATCCTGGCTGGAGAGATAGGAGGGATATAGTCACTACACCAGCACATGGTGCCAAGCCAGCGCACGCACACACACATACACACACCTGTCTACCTTATCTAAGAGCGGACGATATTGACACTCCCATTTGCCAAATCTTAAATTTAAGTCTACTAGAAAGTGTGTGCCCTCAGGACTGGAGGGAAGTTAAAGTCATTCCGCAACCCAAGAATAGTAAAGCCCCCTTTGCTGGCTCAAATAGCCGACTGATCAGCCTGTTATCAATCCTTAGTAAACTTCTGGAAAAAATTGTGTTTGACCAGATACAATGCTATTTCACAGTAAACAAATTGACAACAGACTTTCAGCACCCTTATAGGGAAGGGCACACAACAAGCACAGCACTTCTACAAATGACTGATGATTGGTTGAGAGAAATTGACAATAACATTATTGTGAGGGCTGTCTTGTTAGACTTCAGTGCAGCTTTTGACATTATAGATCATAGTCTGCTGCTGGAAAAACATATGTGTTATGGCTTCACACCCCCTGCTATAATGTGGATAAAGAGTTATTTGTCTAACAGAACACATGGAAGCCTCTCGAACATAGATGTTTAGGCCCCTTACTTTCAACACTATACACGTCAGCTACTACAGCAACTGAAATGACTGCAACCCTTAAACTAAGAGCTGCAGTTAGTTTCAGAATGGATAGCAAGGAATAAGCTAGTCCTAAATATTTCCAAAACTAAAAGCATTGTGTTTGGGACAAATCATTCACTAAACCCTCAACTACATCTCGTAATGAATCATGTGGACATTGAGCAAGTTAAGGTAACTAAACTGCTTGGAGTAACACTGGATTGTAAACTGTTATTGTCAAAACATATTGATACAACAGTAGCTAAAATGGGGAGAAGTCTGTCCATAATAAAGCGATGTGCTGCCTTCGTAACAGCACTATCAACAAGGCAGGTCCTACAGGCTCTAGTTTTGTCACACCTATGCTCCTGGTCAGTAGTGTGGTCAGGTGCCACAAAGAAGGACTTAACATTAATTACATGCATGTCAATCTCTCATGGCTCAAAGTGGAACAGAGATTGACTTCATCAATACTTGTTTTGTTGTTGACAAGTTGAATGTACCAAGCTGTCTGTTTAAAATACTTGCACACAGCTCAGACACCAATGCATACCCCACAAGACATGCCACCAGAGGTCTCTTCACAATCCCCAAGTCTAGAACAGAACAATGGGGACTGTGAAGAGACACACACAAAGGTACAGCCACATGCCTTGGCAGAAGCTAATGGGGATCCATAATAAATACAAATACAAATACCTACCCATCATGTGGTCTCCAGTGGGAGTAGGATGGAGATTTGTAGTGCTATCAGTTCAGCTCCAGACCAGTGATCAGTCCCTCACATGTTCTCCAGATGAAGCATATCACACCTCATGAACATACTAATGTCATTGTATAGTACAAATGTGTCCCCTCTAGTTGACATTGTATTGATCACGCTCACTGCGACATAATCTGGTGTTAGAAAAAAGATTAGGCCCACCAAATGTGTTGTATTTTCTTCCTGTTCTTATTGATGTCGAATTCACAGTTTAAATGGCAAACTATAGTTCTTTGCAAAGAATTCTCGCCATCTTTCTCAACGTCGGACACAAACGCATTCATACGCACGCATACACAGTAGGCGTGTGCCGACTTGGCCATACTCATAGTCGTAATTGTATCCGTAAATTGAAAGTTGATAGTCGGATCGGATGATACTCGTGATAGGAAAACACATAATTGTTTTAATATGCCTAAGCAGATGTTGGCAAAATACCTCCCGGCATGTTTATATACCAAACAAGCTAAAGATTAAGAGTCACAGAGTGGTGTGTGTGTGTATGACCTGTGCCTGTATGTCCTCAACTTGCAGCGGGCAGACAAATGATCAGACCGAAACAGAGAAGTGAAAGTGATCTGTGAAATTATGAAGCGAGTGGACAGAGAAATACAGCTTCACTCTATCTAATCAGAGCAGCAGGATCAACGTACAGCCCGCCTTTCTCTTTACAGACAGGCTAACTAACCAGTTTAGTTATTTAGACCACGTAGTACCTCACTTGACATGAGAAAGATGCAGGGTTTTTCCCAGTCACGGGTAACTACAAAAAAAAAATACTCTGATCATAATTGGAACCAGAAAATTGCCCATTTCCGTTACGATACTCTTTTTGTCCGACTACTTGGCATACCTCTAACACACACACACGAGCATGCACACACACAGGCGAACACATGCCCACACACTTTCTTTGTGTCTATCTGAGAGTGAAGGCAGCCCTGACTCAGTCCACCTCACATGCCCAGAGATACAGAGCAGCCTTTCCTTGTCTCCTCAGCTGATTAGCAGGGTGGTAAATCAGTTACAGTGATCATCAGTTTCTCCCTGGCTGGTTTCACTGGGATTCACGTTCATAACTCTCTCTTTGTTAGCAAGCAGCTCTGCCTCCGGCCCTGCGGCTAATCCTAAAATGAACTTTCTATCACCTCCCTAACACACTGCCAGGGGGAAGAAAGACGATATAGAGGAACGTTGGCTGAACTGAGATGAGATCCTCAATCCGCCTTGCCTAACAACTCAAACTGAATTCTTCCTCTGCTTTAGGTTCGCGCCATACTGCATACCATCGAAGTCGTTTGTGGTGAAGGCAAAATGAGGGGTGTTGTACAAAACAAAGTCATCAGCGACTGGATCATCTCTAACCAATCAGAGTATCAAGGCCAATGCCGAATTTTCAAAATGCTGCTTTAGCCAACCCTGTTCTGGCTCTGGCCCAACCAACTGGTTTGTGGAACCAATCAGAACGGTAAGCATGTGTTTGCATTCTAGAAATAATCAGGGATGTACTCAGATCCAGACTCATTGCCTCGAAGAAACTAATATCTGTGGCATAGCGTTTGGCCGGAGCAAGGAGTTTGGGTAGCCAGGCAACAATCCGCCAATCAGAGCTGGAAGGGAAAGCTTCTGGGACATCTCCAGACCCAAGAAAGAGCCATGGCAGTAGCATACTGATTCACAGTATCATGGCCGGTAGCAATCTGCTGTACTAAGGAGATGTCAACATTGCATATTCATTGTATAATAATGTTCATTTGCACATGTCACAATGTAAGGAATAGTACTATGCATACTACTTACTACGTCTGCTGTGGGCAAAACAAATGTACAGTATTTGCTCTTATTGTGTCAGACAAAGTGACTCTTACATTAAGCTAGGTCTGTTCACAGAGGCACAGCAGTAGTCTCAGTCATACTGAACATCGCACCTCATCTGGAATCTCAAATAGGAAGCACTGCATGCATGAGCTGCAGCGGTGTCACTGACATCTACATAACATCGACATGGCATGTACATAACCATAATGCATGAGTCGCAGTTACCCTCCATCCCAATCTCACAGGTGCCACAGAGGAGAAAGAGAGAAGGAACACAGAGAGAGAGAAAGAGAGAGAGAGAGAGAGAAAGAGAGACAGAGAGGAAGTGAGAGAGAGAGAGAGCAATTACTAGAGACAAAGAAAGCAGAACATTTCAATCAGTCCAGGCATCTCGTTCTCTGTCATCACAGACAAACAGACGGACCGACAGAGACAGTCAGACAGACAGACATACGCTAGCAGCAGATCTCTTCCCTTCAGAGAGGAATTACTACCTGAGCTCTGAGCTCTGTGCTCTGCATACCAAAGAAGCAGACATGGCACAACTGGAATACACAATCTATACAGACAGCAGACCACACGCTATTAGGTATTCATATACTGCACAGGAGAGAATGGGGATGGAGACAGGGGGTTTTGACTGAAGCTGTAATCAATGGGAGACTGCTGATAGACTACAGATTGGAGAATGTTAGTTTGTCTGTGTGTGTCTTCTCTCACCTTCTCCCCCTTTTCTCCCTTTCCTACTGTCTCCCTGCAGCATTCAGACAGTCTAAACTCCCCCTCTCACTCCCTCGTCTCTCAGCTAATCTGAAGCTTCCTCTCCTGCTAGCTTCTACACTCCGTTTCTCCCCCTCTCCCCCTCTCATCTCTCCCTCTCTGGAGTCTCTCAGCTATTTAGAAACTGTGCCGTGACCCTTCAATGGATTAGCTTCATCTAATGCACAGACCCCCAGATTAGAATTAAGTCACAATTTTGCCCCATCCACTTAACTGTAATGGATCAACTTTGCAGCAGGTTTGTTCAGAGGTCCACAGTTATCAGGGATGATACATCCCAATGTTTGAAACCTTTCCTCATGAAACATAAATACTGTAGTCTCTTCAGCTCTGAGCATCTTGCAACTCAGGCCTGCTTATTAAAAAGAGTGATTTAAAGAAGACACAGTCATGCATCGTTATTTCTCTCTCCCTGATCCAATGCAATTTGCGGAAAGGAAGGAGATCTTAACACGCGTACGTACGCATGCTGTTTAGACGTAAACCCCAGGCTCAATTTGTTTTGTTTTTTACGCTCGGCTTGGTAGCAGCTGTTCTCCGACGCTGCAGCAATCAACCAATCCTCTGAAGCAGGGAACCTAAATCCTGCCATAAAACAGACAGACACGGTATCCTTCTTCTGGAGGAACACTCACACAACGTCAAGACAACGTTTCTGACAGTGTTTCATTGCTCACATAATGTCAAGACAACATTTCTGACTGTGTTTCATTGCTCACATAACGTCAAGACAACGTTTCTGACTGCGATTCACCCCTCACCCAACGTCAAGACAAGGTTTCAGACTGTTTCATTAGTCAAATAACGTCAAGACAACGTTTCTGACTGCGATTCACCCCTCACCCAACGTCAAGACAACGTTTCAGACTGTTTCATTAGTCAAATAACGTCAAGACAACGTTTCTGACTGCGATTCACCCTTCCCACAACGTCAAGACAAGGTTTCAGACTGTTTCATTAGTCAAATAACGTCAAGACAACGTTTCTGACTGCGATTCACCCTTCCCACAACGTCAAGACAAGGTTTCAGACGGTGTTTCATCCCTCAAACAGTGCCAAGGCAAACCATCTGAAAGTAGTTCCTTTTGTATTCTCTTACATTGCCTACACTTTTCAATAGTCTCATCCTGAACATTCACATAGAGTCAAGTCAACCTAACAGACTATGTTACATTGTATTGACATATTTGATAACATTCCTCGAAAATCCGGGTTTCTCTAATGTTGCGTGAAAAATGGCATGCCACAATTTTTGCTCTTGAACTCCCCTGTTCTTCTACAGCAGCATTTCAAACGGGCTCCGTTGTGACAGTTAGGCGACAGTTTTATGTTGCTGATCTGAGTCACTTTATGTCTGGTTTCGATGAAGTCTCCTTTAATACAGTGTCATGTCAGAGGGGCAGAGCAGCCACCAGTCCTGCTGTTTGTTTCGTTTATTAGGATCCCCACCAGCTACTGCAAACGCAGCAGCTACTCTTCCTGGGGTCCACATAAAAGTACAGAACAGTAATAGACAAGAACAACACAAGATATTACGTTCAATAAAATGTAATTAAATGCAAAATAAGAGTTGTATATAGAAAAGACAAAGAGGACAAATGTGTGCTCAACATTGCTTGATGATGTTTGTCAGGGGGTGTTGGGCTGAGGCCATGGTCTCTCCACTCTGGTTGAAGCCAGGGCAGGTGGCTCGCAGCGCCCGGAGGATGGAGAGAGGAAGGGAGAGTGAGAGAGAGAGAGAGAGAGAGAGAGAGAGAGAGAGAGGGAGAAAGAGGGGGACAGAGTAAGAGAAAGACGGAGAATGGGAGGTAAGGAGGAAGTGAGAAAACGAGCGAGAGAGACCAAGTGGGGGCTTTTCTGTAGCATTATGCTAAGGGATACATTTCCTACTTGCGAGAGATTCATTTCGCCAGTGAAATGAACCTGTGTGTGATATTACAGAGCGAAGGCAGGTGGAACTTGTGAAGTGAGAAATCATTAAATCCTCCGCTCCATCTCTCTCTGAGTTAACAAATCGGACTTGTTCAGCAGGTCTTTTATAGCACATTTTGTATTCAAACATTAAAGCAGAGTATATTTTAAATATGTGTACAGGCTGCTCCAACAAATAGAGAAAGGAACCTTTGCCTACATGGTTATATCTGCAGGGACCCCATAAATCTATTTATTTATGTGTGACATATTTCATATAAAATATATTTTTCTCTCGTAGCGCGCTACCACTGATGGCTCCCCTGACCATCACAGCTGAACATCTGTCTGCATCCCCCACCCCCGTGCGAGGGGAAGTGGCTCCATAGCGGATAACCACAGCGCTAGATGAGACAAGGCGAACTGACCACAGCACAACCCAGAGGTCATAAAAGTCACTGCTCAGGAGGGTGGTGTCAGAGCCAGAGGCTGAGAACACATCTCGGTCTGACACCATCTACCCCAGTATGCTGTGAGAGTTGCTTACTGGACAAGACTTAAATAAATAGGGGGAGGTTGGGACTAATTGATTGGCCAGATTAGTTAACAGTTGTGTGTGTGCCTGTGAATGTGCATATGAGTGTAGGCATCTCCATGTTAGCAAGGCAGAGAGGCCTGTCTGTCTGTCTGTCTGTCTGTCTGTCTGTCTGTCTGTCTGTCTGTCTGTCTGTCTGTCTGTCTGTCTGTCTGTCTGTCTGTCTGTCTGTCTGTCTGTCTGTCTGTCTGTCTGTCTGTCTGTCTGTCTGTCTGTCTGTCTGTCTGTCTGTCTGTCTGTCTGTCTGTCTGTCTGTCTGTCTGTCTGTCTGTCTGTCTGTCTTTCATCAATCATGGTCGCCACACCAGAGCTCTAGTGTGGCGACCACTCCACAGGGACCATTCTGCCCCAATCCAACAGGCTGGGATTTGGAGAGAGCCTTCCTGTCACAATATTGATTTAGAAATAATTACAGACTGCTTAGTGATTCATCACACGTTCTCCTGGAGTCTGACTCCCTCACACCAACAACTAATTGGGAAATTAAGATTTCTCTCTCTTTCTGTCTCTCTCTGTCTCTCTGTCTCTCTCTGTCTATCTAGCTAGTTAGCATTAAGTTGCAGGGCTGCTTGGTGAATGATAAACTAACCATGACCTTTTCAGTTAAATACTAAGCATTTTTATTTAAATTACAAATATTTGCATGTTATCCATGGGCTGTTTGCAGTTCATTATTGTACAGTAAATAATTGACATTCAAAAGTACAACTGCCTCACACCTTGTAGTATTTTTAATTTTAATTTTATTTATTTATTTTAAGCAAACATTTCCCCTCAAGTGAGGCCTCCAGGCTAGACAATGGTCCTCTGTGTGTAAGTCGAGGGTGGAGGCAGAAGAGGAGAAGGAGGTGCTGGACACCTTCACCAGTAGGTAGATCCATTAATCATTTCACTGAGTTAGTGTGTTACTGAGTTTCACCCTGTCGTGGCAAACATGTTTATGAAGCTACTATAAACAGGGACACAATGACTGCACAGTCCACTACAGATGCCTTATAGCTCAATAATGTTAAAACAGCTGTCACGCCCTGACCTTAGAGAGCCGTTTTATTTCTCTATTTGGTTAGGTCAGGGTGTGATGTGGGGTGGGCATTCTATGTTTTGTTTTCTATGTTTCTTTATTTCTATGTTTTGGCCAGGGTATGGTTCTCAATCAGGGACAGCTGTCTATCGTTGTCTCTGATTGGGAATCATACTTAGGTAGCCCTTTTTCCCCTCCTTCAGTGTGGTGGTTAACTTTGTTTGTGGCACTATAGCCCTGTAAGCGGCACGGTTGTGTCTTTCTTTCGTTTGTTGTTTTGTTGGCGACATTTTAAATAAAAAAGGAAAATGTACGCTAACAACGCTGAACCTTGGTCCACTTCTTACGACGGCCGTGACAACAGCAGAATAAAATTAACATTTGAAATTGTTTAGTAAATAGGAAGAATAGTGATCGCTAAGGCGTAAACTAACGAGGATCCAAATAAAATATACAGAATAAAGAACCAGGAGTATATTTCATAATGTAGGGGTTAAAAATCAACATTAATGGAAAGTACAGTTACATTGAAGCAAATTTAACACGCCCGCTCCATTCTGACGACCCCCACAGTCAGAAAGACCTTCCAGTGTGAACGTTCAGTGGAGGCTTAAACGATGGGGTGGTGTCAGTGCCCTAATAGCACATATCACATGACTGTATTTACTACTAGGTTGGAATGTGGTGATTATGGAACCAATGTAGCGTCTGAGACAGCTGAGCACGTTCTCTCTCCTGGACCAAAGTCCTGTTCTCATGCTGTTCTCTGTGTTTGAGCTACCATTAGAAATGGAACGCTCAAGAATCCCTTTTAAACCAGGGGTTATCCTGGCACATGGGTACAAGTACCAATTTCAGATGTGTGTGCCTAGCACTGAGGAACTGTGTAGTTCCTTGTATAGTGCACAACTATTGACCATGGCTGCATCAGGGGCGCCTCTGGTCAAAAGTGCACTGTGTAGGGAATAGGATGCCATTTCAGACGCTGCCAGAGTGGAGCAGAGAGAGGTGCTGCTGCTGACCAAATACCTCAGGACAATGGGACTGAACGTAATGCGATGGCAGGATTAAAGGATATTGGTTTCCCTTTTCCCCGGTGTCTGAGAACTTGACAATGCAAATGTATGATTAATCTCTCTTACTGTGAGAGTCGCCTCAGTCACTAGTAGGATCCTTTACTACCATAGCATTTCACACCATGAAGTCAGGCAAAAGGAAACATGTTGCAATAGACGGACATTTTCTGGACAGTTCTTCATCTGACTTTCTTAGCAGCTACACCACGTGACTAGCTGTATTCTCCTAGAAGGCCTGACTTTGATTCAGCAGGGGGTAAAGAAAATAGATTGGTAAATGAGGCAAGCAAAGTTAACGCTCCCTAAACGTTCAATGTATTTTTCCGCAAAGGGTGGGTAAACACTCACGCAAAATAAACAAGGTGAGTAAACACCTATGCTCATCATATAATGGGAGCTGAAAGACAGTGGCTCTATCTAGACTGTAGATAATGCCTGGGAGGAGGGGTCACCCCCCCACATGCTACACATGTTTTATTTACCACACACAGACACACACACACACGCACACACACACACACCTCTAATAATAAGAGGCTGGGAAGCCTGAGGAATGTCCAGGCAAGCAGAAACACTTCACAGCAAGACCAACAACTATTCTTGCATTTTTGTACAAACAGTAGGACTTTTCACATTGCATTGTTGCTCTTTGATAACAGCTTGCTATTATTATGAAGGAGACAGTCCTAGCAGAGCAGGCTGACCACAGACAAAGTAGTAGCCCGGAGCAGGAGTACAGGCAGGAATCACTTATTTCCATGGGTCATGCCAACTTTCACAACGCATGTTTGCATTCAATTGCTCAAATTTGTCATCACTACAATTTCACTGAATGCAGTTAATGGTTGGCTATGAATTTGTTGCAGGAATTTTCTTGATTAATGAGTTGACAAAGCCATTTCTCTCTCTCTCTGACTGCTAAAGTGTCATGGATTCCCACTGCCTTCCCTCTCTCTCTCTTCATTACCCTGTTTGTATCCATCTAGATTCTGGAGGTCGGTGAAACGTCAAATCTCATTATGTCCGCTTGCAATGTTATCTGCTTGCAATGCCAAAAAAGTCTGAACTCTCTGACCAGTCTATGAAGAACTGAACTGAGTACATTTACAAAGCAGATATTCTATTATCTGTCTTAATAAGCCTCTCTTTCTAGCCGTGCCACAGCTCCCGCCCCAGTAGTTCACCCCAGCCATGTTAACCCTTGCAGCACAGCCAACACTGAACACACGGTGTTCACTGGTTCACTGATTCAACCGGCCAGGGTGACTCACTCGACAGGGCCCACCGCTATTCACTAAACCCTTCTCTTTGTGTGGTAATAGGGCATGGCCATGGTGTTTGTCTGCTCAACTGTGCCCAGTCCCATAGTAGTGACGCATGGGCCTGGCCTGAGTAGACCTAAATCACAGGAACATAGACTCCCCTGGCCTAATCAGCGAGGACTCACTTAAACCCCATTCCTTACACAGACAGGGAATCATGTCTGAGAGCTCCCTGGTGCTTGCCAATTGAGAGTTATGGGCCACACACAGGGCCACTCAGCAACCTCTCCTTCAGCTGATTAATGGCAATCAATACTCAATTACTGGCTATCGAATACCGGTTGGCTGTGTCATTGGCAATGCTTGGCACAGGGCTCCATGCACAGAGAGTGTGGGGTTATGGGTGTTTGGGTGAAGGTCAGTCTGTGACCTTGTAAACCACGGGGGACCTCAGGCAGGTGGTTACTGTGTGTCCTTGGTGGTATTGCGTCACACACAGTTAGAACAGTCTGTCATCTGTGGTTGCCCCCGAGATGGGAGGGACTCCCACCTGCAGCTCCCACCTGTGTTCCTGCACACGTGCCGCCCGCCCACCTTTACCTGGTCACATGATCTAATCTCTGATAGTGGAAAATATGACTCATCAACAGCCCTCTCTTCTCTCCTCCCTTCCATCTTTTTCTCACACTCCAAAGAGACAAAAGAGGGAGCAGATTGAAAATGTTCAGTTCCAAACAGCTATTCTAACACAAAGTGAAAGCATCAGCTCCTGAGGCTAGGAGCCAATTGTGGGGGAGATCAGGATTGATTGTCACACTTTTTACTAGTGTTTTTCTCAGCACCATTATATCTTACAATACTATTTTCAATATTAAGAGAAAGACCAAGGTCTTGGATTGAAATGGAGACCATTTTTATCCTCATATCTTGTTCCAACATGGAGATATAAGACATTAAACACACTCTGTCCACTTGTGACAGGGAGCCCCACCCTGGGGTGGGTTGTCACACAGTACGGGGTTGGTTGTCACAGTGTTTGCCATTTTTTTCCCAGCAACAATTTCAACATTTACAAAGTTTTAGAAAGAGTAATTTATTTATTGCAAATCCTTTATTTATTGAACAGTATTTCTATGTACTTCCAAAAAACTTAGTTGAATATTTGCTTTGACATTGTAGTTCTTTCCGCACTCAAATCGTCACATCATTGCTTAATAAAACAAACTGTAACTATATTTGAATGGAAATTAAATATTTTGAAAAAGTGAAAAAAGTGAAGCTGTATACATTTGTGTTAACTAATTGTTTTGTTGAAAACAAGGCATGCTTTTTCAAATAAGAACACAGGTGTGTGTGTGTGTGTGTGTGTGTGTGTGTGTGTGTGTGTGTGTGTGTGTGTGTGTGTGTGTGTGTGCGCGTGTGTGTGCGTGTGTGTGGCTGACTCTCAGTCGGAGTCGCTGACTCACAGGTTTGACAAGCAGGTCCGGACAGGACCAAATCTGAACCAATCATAGACGTTTATGTTTCACAAGTTTGGACAGCACAGTATACAGTAGAGCACAGAGGAGAACAGTACAGTAAAGAAAACTAGAGTGTTTTCAGTATAGTAGAAAAAGCAGATCATAGCTCAGTACAGTACACTAGAGCACAGTAGGGTACAGTAAAGTAGTAAAATTGAGTATAGTTCAGAACAGTAGGGTACAGTACAGTAGGGTAAAGTACAGTATACTGTACTCTACAGAATTAAACTCAATTGTACTGTACAGCACTCTAATGTACTGTAATCTACTGAATTAAACTCAACTGTATTCTACTTTGCTGTACTGTACTGCACTATATTGAACTCAACTGTACTGCACTGTACTCTAATATACTGTACTCTACTGTACTGTTCTCTGCTAAATTAAACTCTACTGACTCTAATGTGCTGTGCTGGACTGTGCTGTCCGAACTTGTGAAACATGTCTTTTCAACATCTGGAAAATAAATCTTATAGGTGTCTTTTCTATGTAATTTACCTTACTGGATACATTGCTACAATGGGGATTGCTGTCAGATTGTGACAAGCAACCCCAACATCAATGTGACAAACATCCCCAACCACGCCCAATGCTAATTAAGATGCTTGTTACCACATGACATAGGAACTCACAAATAGGCTTGAAAAGAAAAAGTCATCCGTTTCCTCTTTTTCAATAAAAGTACATATTTATGGATACTCCCATCATAAAACTATTTATTAAAGAAATAACAACCATATTCATATTTACTTTCATCCATGAAAAATGCTGGCCTGAATTGACCACATGGATGACATCTCCTAGGGCACACATTTTTATCTTGGAATTATTACACATTTCACTGAGGCTGTGTGCTCAGTGGCTCAGTGCTCAGTGGCAGGAAATCTGTATGCTCCCTGTTTAGGGCCAGCCTGTTGGAGCTGTCACTCTAATCCAGTGGTTCCTCTATTAAAAGTTTAGAGCTTATGTCGTGACTGTTTGTGGTAGATGGTGGCAGACTGTGGTAAATTGCGTCATTCTGTCACTTTACCACACTAGCACAAGGAGGAGTTGATCTATCGGTGTCTAAACTGATCTATCGGTAGTCTAAGGCAGAAATGGATTATCTTTTCATAAATGAATGGAGGTGTGAATGTTTCAGTCCAAGAATCTCTCTTCTCTGACACTAGAGGCCTGCATCAGGCTGGCGGGTCGTCCCGCCGTTGAGAGAGAACTTGGGTAAATACAATGGCGCAATTACGCTTGATATGTGGACCGACGATTTTCGAAAATGTGGCCTCTTGTGGCCTTTTGGTTTCTCTCCCTCTAAAAACAGAAATAAATCATTCTAAATAACTGTCTTTATTTACCACAGTGTGAAAGAGTAATAGCCCCTCTATATGAAGTGAGTTTTTGAAACACAGTCCTTATTTGTTGATGTGAAGGAGAAACTGAATGAAAGTGTCCAGCGAGGATAGGGAGGGGAAAAAGTTTGCCCATATTTTCAAGACCTGAGCTACTTCATTTATTTATGAAATGTACTACTTTATTTAGGCAATTTAATATATTCGTTTCAGCTTGTAGGCTATTTCGTAGCATAAAGCGTTGTTTGTCAGCATAAAGCTGAGTGACTCATTCGTGACTTTGGACAAACATTTCTTCTGATAGATATTTTTTGGGCCAAGTTAATCTCCTCATGTTGTGTGTGATCAATTATTTGTAACATTGTGGTTACAATGAAGAATGTAAACGAAATAAATCCAATAAATCCTTAATAATTAATAATCAATTAATAATCAGATGCGTGCTGCAAGCTTTTCATTTTTCCTTATACATTTTTTGTACGATTTGATTTGATATTTTTAGACAATACAAGACAAACACATACAAACGACAACTATGTCGCCCACACGCACTATCAACATTTGGACAATAAAACATTTAAAGGATTGCATTGGTTGATTTTCAGTTTTAAGTATACGTTTTTTTCATGATGATTGATGAGAAAAGTATCGTTCAACCCAAAGGGTATCTCATTGCACATTAATATATATCATGTCTTGAAATATGCAGACAGGCGGATTAAAAGTTCATTTCCATTGTAATACTTCTGACAGCCAAATTTCTAACTTCACCCATAACCTTGGGACTTTATAACATTCCCAGAAGGCATGGATTATTATAACCTGATGGAAAATGAACCTTGTAATCTAATTTAATTTACTGTAGACCTTTAACCTTCTGAATGAATGATTATATTGAAGATAGAAGATGCCTCTTAATGAGTTCTGAGAGCCGATCCGTTACCCAACAAAATAGTACACATTTATTTAGCCTAATTGTTTGTATTACTACAGACAGTAGGCTATTATTCCTATATTCTTGCATTAATTAATTTTTCTGCATGTCTATTCAACATTTGGCAAAAAAAAACATGCCATGAATTAAGAACAGAATTAATGCAATGCGGCACATTGTCAACTAAAATCTCTTTAAATAGCCTTCTAATATTAGACAACAAATACATATACGTATACTAATACAATAACTTCAAAAACATCAGCCAGCTGATTTCCTTTGCCTGATGCAGGACTCTAGTGCGACAGGAGACAGACTGACTGAAACATTCACACCTCCATTAATTTATAAAAGGATCGTCTAATAGCTCGGCTAGTTGTGAAAATTCCCCCATTTGTGCCACAGTTTAGACTACCAATAGATCAGTCAGAGTTGATTCCTATTGTAAAGTGTAGCCTAATGGTCAAAATAGGGCAAACCTGCAATATATTCGATGCTTAAGTACCCTAAAGTTATACATTTCTAACTCAGTATCACAGACCAGATTTGGCCTAACGAAAAATGCATCAACCCCTACAAAAATATTCATTCATAATAGTTTGAACGCAATTAGCTGTGATCCCCAAGCCTCATGCCACCACAAATTGTTGAATGAAGCAATTTCACAAATCCGTCTGTTTTAAACTTTGCTATGCTGTATTAAAGGGTTTACAATTAGAAAGTGTTTACACAGTTCCAAACTGGCAGATAGATTACAATGGAATTTAACAGCACCTGTTTGTCATGCAACAGTATATCTTGCGCTTTGACAATGATTTTACATGAGGCCTAATTCACATGATATGCCTAAAATACTTATATCCACTAGGCTAATCGATAATCACATTTTTCCTTTTGATTATTTAGTTAGACTATATCATGTTATTTCAAGTTATCCCTTTGGAGCACATGCAAAATAATTTTGGAGTTGTTGAACGGGAGTGACAACATGTATTACAATTTCATTTGAAATAACTGAATAATTTTAAATTTATTTTTAATTTCACCTTTATTTAACCAGGTAGGCAAGTTGAGAACAAGTTCTCATTTACAATTGCGACCTGGCCAAGATAAAGCAGAGCAGTTCGACACATACAACGACACAGAGTGACACATGGAGTAAAACAAACATACAGTCAATAATACAGTAGAAACAAGTCTATATACGATGTGAGCAAATGAGGTGAGATAAGGGAGGTAAAGGCAAAAAAAGGCCATGGTGGAAAAGTAAATACAATATAGCAAGTAAAACACTGGAATGGTAGATTTGCAGTGGAAGAATGTGCAAAGTAGAAATAAAAATAATGGGGTGCAAAGGAGCAAAATAAATAAATAAAATAAAATAAATACAGTAGGGAAAGAGGTAGTTGTTTGGGCTAAATTATAGGTGGGCTATGTACAGGTGCAGTAATCTGTGAGCTGCTCTGACAGCTGGTGCTTAAAGCTAGTGAGGGAGATAAGTGTTTCCAGCTTCAGAGATTTTTGTAGTTTGTTCCAGTCATTGGCAGCAGAGAACTGGAAGGAGAGGCGTCCAAAGAAAGAATTGTACATTTCAATGAAACATGATGAAGCCCCAAAATTGCTCCCGCTGAACATTTCAATGAAACATGGTGACGCCCCAAAATTGCCCTCGCTAGAAGCCTGTGTTTCATACATAAGGAAGTGGATGGCTGCAAATGTTCTGCTTTTAAACTTGGACAAAACGGAGATGCTTGTTCTAGGTCCCTAGAAACAAAGAGATCTTCTGTTGAATCTGACAATTAATCTTGATGGTTGTACAGTCGTCTCAATTAAAACTGTGAAGGACCTCGGCGTTACTCTGGACCCTGATCTCTCTTTTGACGAACATATCAAGACTGTTTCAAGGACAGCTTTTTTCCATCTACGTAACATTGCAAAAATCAGAAAATTTCTGTCCAAAAATGATGCAGAAAAATGAATCCATGCTTTTGTTACTTCTAGGTTAGACTACTGCAATGCTCCACTTTCCGGCTACCCGGATAAAGCACTAAATAAACTTCAGTTAGTGCTAAATACGGATGCTAGGATCCTGATTAGAACCAAAAAATGTGATCATATTACTCCAGTGCTAGCCTCCCTACACTGGCTTCCTGTTTAGGCAAGGGCTGATTTCAAGGTTTACTGCTAACCTACAAAGCATTACATGGGCTTGCTCCTACCTATCTTTCCGATTTGGTCCTGCCGTACCTACACGTACGCTGCGGTCACAAGACGCAGGCCTCCTAATTGTCCCTAGAATTTCTAAGCAAACAGCTGGAGGCAGGGGTTTCTCCTATAGAGCTCCATTTTTATGGAATGGTGTGCCTACCCATGTGAGAAACGCAGACTCGATCTCAACCTTTAAGTCTTTACTGAAGACTCATCTCTTCAGTGAGTCTTCATATGATTGAGTGTAGTCTGGCCCAGGAGTGTGAAGGTGAACGGAAAGGCTCTGGAGCAACTAATCGCTCTTGCTGTCTCTGCCTGGCCGGTTCCCCTCTCTCCATTGGAATTCTCTGCCTCTAACCCTTTTACAGGGGCTGAGTCACTGGCTTACTGGTGCTCTTTCATGCTGTCCCTAGGAGGGGTGCGTCACTTGTGGGTTGAGTCACTGAGGTGATCTTCCTGTCTGGGTTGGCGCCCCCCCTTAGGTTGTGCCGTGGCGGAGATCTTTGTGGGCTATACTCGGCCTTGTCTCAGGATGGTAAGTTGGTGGTTGAAGATATCCCTCTAGTGGTGTGGGGGCTGTGCTTTGGCAAAGTGGGTGTGGGGTTATATCCGTCCTGTTTGGCCCTGTCCGGGGGTATCATTGGATGGGGCCACAGTGCCTCCTGACCCCTTCTGTTTCAGCCTCCAGTATTTATGCTGCAGTAGTTTATGTGTCGGGGGGCTAGAGTCAGTTAGCATGCTCTCTCTAATTCTCTCTTTCTTTCTCTCTCTCGGAGGACCTGAGCCCTAGGACCATGACTCAGGACTACCTGGCATGATGACTCCTTGCTGTCCCCAGTCCACCTGGCCGTGCTGCTGCTCCAGTTTCAACTGTTCTGCCTGCGGCTATGGAACCCTGACCTGTTCACCGGACATGCTACCTGTCCCAGACCTGCTGTTTTCAACTCTCTAGAGACCGCAGAAGCGGTAGAGATACTCTTAATGATCGGCTATGAAAAGCCAACTGACATTTACTCCTGAGGTGCTGACTTGCTGCACCCTCGATAACTACTGTGATTATTATTATTTGACCATGCTGGTCATTTATGAACATCTTGGCTATGTTCTGTTATAATCTCCACCCGGGACAGCCAGAAGAGGACTGGCCACCCCTCATAGCCTGGTTCCTCTCTAGGTTTCTTCCTAGGTTTTGGCCTTTCTAGGGAGTTTTTCCTAGCCACCGTGCTTCTACACCTGCATTGCTTGCTGTTTGGGGTTTTAGACTGGGTTTCTGTGCAGCACTTTGAGATATCAGCTGATGTAAGAAGGGCCATATAAATACATTTGATTTGATTTGATTCAATAACTTAGCTTCTCAAACACGCCTTCTGGTGGTCGAACTAGCATTAATGGCAACAATGGCTGACAGTAAAATAGCACTCCAACATGCCACACCATTCCGCCGCACACCGCAAGCTGTGCTGCAGTGTGACAACTTTTAACGGAGGAACCACTGTAGGCTCATCACTCTAGGAAAGAAATGACATGTATTAATGGGAAAAGCTGATTCACCAACACTGTGGATCTGATAAGACCTTCCTCTGTACTCTGCAGCATCTGCCCGACGTCCTGATGCCCATATATCACTATATTTGTGTCTGAAATGGCACCCTATTTCCTATATAGTGCTCTAATTTTGACCAGAGCCCATAAGTTGCCATATCAGACGCAGCGTTTAGCAATCTACTGAAATGATGGCCTCTCTCTATCCTGATCTCTGGTCAGACAGAAATAGACTGTCTGTGATATAAATCACATGCCTATTAGGTAGTACGTGTATGTGTGTATGTCTAATGCTGTCACTAAGGGGACATTTGCTAGCTGCTATTCCTGGAGAGGAGATGAGGGTTAATGGCTAATGAAGTGATCTGAGACAGTAGAAAGCACTGCCCATATGAACCTGATAATGATGATGGTATTCTAGTGCCGTTGTTGGATGTCATTACATTTAAATAGGAGCTGTGTCGTCAATATCAATCACATGGCTAACAAAAAAAAGGAAAGCCCATGAGTTCAGTCTCCTACTCTTCATTAGGTCTGTGTGAAACTGGTCCTGTTGAAACCTTGCCACATCCTCCTATGAATATAGATTTTTGCCTTGCCGAATATTGTAATGCATATTGGTTTGAGCAAACCAAACCAAGACAATTGCAAATGCTGATTTTCAAAATCACTGACATTATGACATAACAATCATGACTGAAGAGAACAAATAGAATGGCTCACATTATTTCACATTATTTACTCCACAACCCCACCATGGTCTACTATACCTTACTTAGCTAAGAGCGTAGTTCTAAAAGCCTTCAGTCTAGATGCTCGGCAATCAACAACTTAGCGAAACTAGTCATTAACCCCAGCATTTTAGTAGTGTCTTGTGCAGACATGAAAGTGGCATTTAGAGACCCCCACTCTGAGTTTCCGATTAGGGATGTCTGTCTGCTTTTTAGGACCAGGAAGTGTTAGGGAGAGCAGGAAGGAGGCAGACGTGAACCGTGTGTGTGTGTGTGTGTGTGTGTGTGTGTGTGTGTGTGTGTGTGTGTGTGTGTGTGTGTGTGTCACAGGGTGGCGGGCGGTGCTGGAGGGCATTTGTATAGCCAGAGAGAGCAAATGGCAATGCTGTCAGATTAAGTCTCATTTGTGCCCAGCAGGATCTTCAATTACCAATAATTAAAACCCCTTTTTTGTGCTGTTTTAAGGGAGGGGGGGCCCTATCTGCTTATGTGGAGGAACTCTACAGCTGGGAGAGTGTGTGGTATTTAGATTGATACACTAGTCTGCCATGTATTTATCACATTTACTAACCCAAGGACTAGATAAACACAACATGAGGGACTTCGTGATATATGGAACTTCAAGTTATATATTGGTTTATATGGGACTGTGCATGGCATCTGTACTACTGTAGCAGTAACAGACTTAGCTACATTGCCAATTTCCATCTGAGGTTCCTGGGCAGAAAACAACTTGATAATACCAACCGAATTTCTCAAGGAATTATAACGTCCCTTTGCAGAGGAGCTTGGATGTAAATAGATTCAGAATGAATATGTGTTTGTGTGTGTGGTATTTAGCAGGTCCAGTAGAAGGAGCATTTCCCACACAACAGGAAGCCTGTGACAGTTCAAGACAATGGTCTCTGCAGCCTAATAGACCCAGGCAGTCAGAAATACATAAACCAGGCCACAGCAACTCAATTTGACCACAGGACACATCTCTATTGAATTTGGGATCCAGAGAAAGCACAGACGCACAGCGCCCATCCCAATCCCCAGAGTCCTCTGTGTGTGTCTGTGCATTCTCTGACTCTGGTTCTCATTCCCTAGAGCAGCGGTTCACAAACTTTGTGTAGTCCCGTACCCCTTCAAACATTCAACCTCCAGCTGCGCACCCCCTCTAGCAACAGGGTCAGCGCACTCTCACTCTGTTTTTTGCCTGCCACACACACACACTACGCAATACATTTATTAAACATAAGAATGAGTGTGAGTTTTTGTCACAACCCGGGTAGTGGAAAGTGACAAAGAGCTCTTTTAGGACCTGGGCACATAATCAATAATTTTGCTATTTATTTAGCCATCTTACATATAAAACCTTATTTATTCATCAACATTTGTGAATAACTCACTACAGGATAATGAGAAGGGTGTGCTTGAATGGATGCACATAACTCTGCAATGTTGGTTTGTATTGGATACTCTGCAATGTTGGGTTGTACTAAATCATTTCCCACACAGTCTGTGCCTGTATTTAGCTTTCATGCTAGTGAGGGCTGAGAATCCACTCTCATATTGGTACGTGGTTGCAAAGGGCATCAGTGTCTTAACAGCGCGATTTGCCAAGGCAGGATACTCCGAGTGCAGCCCAATCCAGAAATCTGGCAGTGGCTTCTGATTAAATTCAATTTTCACAGAACCAATTTCGATGAGGCTCTCTTGTTCAGATATCGGTAAGTGGACTGGAGGCAGGGCATGAAAGGAATAATGAATCCAGTTGTTTGTGTCGTCCGTTTCGGGAAAGTACCTGCGTAATTGCGCACTCAGCTCACTCAGGTGCTTCGCTATATCACATTTGACATTGTCCGTAAGCTTGAGTTCATTTGCACACAAAAAATCATACAATGATGGAAAGACCTGTGTGTTGTCCTTGTTAATGCAGACAGAAAAGAGCTCCAACTTCTTAATTGTCCCGCAAATAGAATATATTTGTGGAGAGACCTTGTAATCCTAGATTCAGATCATTCAGGTGAGAAAAAACATCTCCCAGATAGGTCAGTCATGTGAGAAACTCATCATCACGCAAGCGGTCAGACAAGTAAAAATGATGGTCATTAAAGAAAACTTTAACCTCGACCACCAAAGTCCATTTGACGTCACAAAGCTGTACAGTTCTTTAAAAATATCCTCTCATGTTGTCCTGGTTTCCAGTGGTTTGCAGAAGAAGATGTCTTCCTTAATTGACCCCCCTATAAATGTAACGGACATATACCAGGAGCTGTGCCAGGCCCGCCACGTCTGTTGACTCATCCAGCAGTAACGCATATAATTCACTAGTTTATATGTGAAGCAGTAATGGTTTCAAAATATCTCCGGCCATGTCACTGATGCATCAAGAAACAGTGTTGTTTGATGAAGGCATTGTCTGTATAGTTTTTTTTGGTCCTTGTCCCCCAGCATTGTCGCAGCCATATCCGAGGCACCAGGAAGAATTAAGTCCTCCACATTAGTATGGGGCTTGCCTGTCCTAGCCACTCGGTAGCTCACCATATATATAAGACGTGTCTAGCCCCTTCTTATTAATGGTATCTGTTGCTTTTATACATGTCTTACTACTCGAAAGTCATCTTTATTATCGCTCAAAAGTCTCCTGTGGCTTATATTTCAAATTGTCATGTTTCTTTTTAAATGTCTGTGAAAGAGTGAAGGTTTCTCATGAGAGATTAACGGTTAATGTGATTGGATGTTCATTATTTTACTTGGCTTCCTGTATTTAAAAAAAAAATATATATTTTTATGTAACCTTTATTTAACTAGGCAAGTCACTTAATTAAGAACTAATTCTTATTTACAATGATGGCCTAGGAACAGTGGGTTAACTGCCTTGTTCAGGGGCAGAACGACAGATTTGTACCTTGTCAGCTTAGGGATTTGATCTAGCAACCTTTCAGTTACTGGGCCAATACTCTAACCACTAGGCTACCTGCCACCCCAAATTCTGTATTTGACATTTGGTTGTTATTTCGCTGAACACTAGATGGTTTAATTGTTTTTTTGGCAGTGAAACAAGGCTACTCAGGTAAGAAAAAAAACTCACAGATGACATTGCTCTTACCCAGTTTGGAAATACCTGCCCTAGAGGGTATACAGAGGAAATAGCCACAGATAAAATTATATTTCAGGTCATCATGCACAGTACTACTAACATATTATTTACAGAGAATACTGAATATCTGCGATAATGCTGTTTCAATCAGTAACTCCCTGTTGCATTCTAGATGTATTTATTCTGTGTCCCTCCCTCCCTCCCTTTCTTTTTCTGTGATGGACAGGTTGAGTCAGACAGCTGTGCAGTCCTCTCTGCCCTCTCCTGATCTCACTGTGTGTTTGACTCTTCTGTTGTCAGACTCCAGGATGGAGACTGCTGCTAACAGATGCTCTCTGCATGCATTTGCATTATTACCACACAGACCATACCTCTGGTCACCACTGTCAACCAACACTGAAGTGTGCAATGCCTTACAACAAATCAAATCAAATTTTATTTGTCACATACACATGGTTAGCAGATGTTAATGTGAGTGTAGCGAAATGCTTGTGCTTCTAGTTCCGACAATGCAGTAATAACAAGTAATCTAACTAACAATTCCAAAACTACTGTCTTGTACACAGTGTAAGGGGATAAAGAATATGTACATAAGGATATATGAATGAGTGATGGTACAGAGCAGCATAGGCAAGATACAGTAGATGGTATCGAGTACAGTATGTACAAATGACATGAGTATGTAAACAAAGTGGCATAGTTTAAAGTGGCTAGTGATACATGTATTACATAAGGATACGGTCGATGATATAGAGTACAGTATATACGTATGCATATGAGATGAATAATGTAGGGTAAGTAACATTATATAAGGTAGCATTGTTTAAAGTGGCTAGTGATATATTTACATCATTTCCCATCAATTCCCATTATTAAAGTGGCTGGAGTTGAGTCAGTGTCAGTGTGTTGGCAGCAGCCACTCAGTGTTAGTGGTGGCTGTTTAACAGTCTGATGGCCTTGAGATAGAAGCTGTTTTTCAGTCTCTCGGTCCCAGCTTTGATGCACCTGTACTGACCTCGCCTTCTGGATGATAGCGGGGTGAGCAGGCAGTGGCTCGGGTGGTTGATGTCCTTGATGATCTTTATGGCCTTCCTGTGACATCGGGTGGTGTAGGTGTCCTGGAGGGCAGGTAGTTTGCCCCCGGTGATGCGTTGTGCAGACCTCACTACCCTCTGGAGAGCCTTACGGTTGAGGGCCGTGCAGTTGCCATACCAGGCGGTGATACAGCCCGCCAGGATGCTCTCGATTGTGCATCTGTAGAAGTTTGTGAGTGCTTTTGGTGACAAGCCGAATTTCTTCAGCCTCCTGAGGTTGAAGAGGCGCTGCTGCGCCTTCTTCACGATGCTGTCTGTGTGAGTGGACCAATTCAGTTTGTCTGTGATGTGTATGCCGAGGAACTTAAAACTTGCTACCCTCTCCACTACTGTTCCATCGATGTGGATAGGGGGGTGTTCCCTCTGCTGTTTCCTGAAGTCCACAATCATCTCCTTAGTTTTGTTGACGTTGAGTGTGAGGTTATTTTCCTGACACCACACTCCGAGGGCCCTCACCTCCTCCCTGTAGGCCGTCTCGTCGTTGTTGGTAATCAAGCCTACCACTGTTGTGTCGTCCGCAAACTTGATGATTGAGTTGGAGGCGTGCGTGGCCACGCAGTCGTGGGTGAACAAGGAGTACAGGAGAGGGCTCAGAACGCACCCTTGTGGGGCCCCAGTGTTGAGGATCAGCGGGGAGGAGATGTTGTTGCCTACCCTCACCACCTGGGGGCGGCCCGTCAGGAAGTCCAGTACCCAGTTGCACAGGGCGGGGTCGAGACCCAGGGTCTCGAGCTTGATGACGAGCTTGGAGGGTACTATGGTGTTGAATGCCGAGCTGTAATCGATGAACAGCATTCTCACATAGGTATTCCTCTTGTCCAGATGGGTTAGGGCAGTGTGCAGTGTGGTTGAGATTGCATCGTCTGTGGACCTATTTGGGCGGTAAGCAAATTGGAGTGGGTCTAGGGTGTCAGGTAGGGTGGAGGTGATATGGTCCTTGACTAGTCTCTCAAAGCACTTCATGATGACGGATGTGAGTGCTACGGGGCGGTAGTCGTTTAGCTCAGTTACCTTAGCTTTCTTGGGAACAGGAACAATGGTGGCCCTCTTGAAGCATGTGGGAACAGCAGACTGGTATAGGGATTGATTGAATATGTCCGTAAACACACCGGCCAGCTGGTCTGCGCATGCTCTGAGGGCGCGGCTGGGGATGCCGTCTGGGCCTGCAGCCTTGCGAGGGTTAACACGTTTAAATGTCTTACTCACCTCGGCTGCAGTGAAGGAGAGACCGCATGTTTTTGTTGCAGGCCGTGTCAGTGGCACTGTATTGTCCTCAAAGCGGGCAAAAAAGTTATTTAGTCTGCCTGGGAGCAAGACATCCTGGTCCGTGACTGGGCTGGATTTCTTCCTGTAGTCCGTGATTGACTGTAGACCCTGCCACATGCCTCTTGTGTCTGAGCCGTTGAATTGAGATTCTACTTTGTCTCTGTACTGGCGCTTAGCTTGTTTGATAGCCTTGCGGAGGGAATAGCTGCACTGTTTGTATTCGGTCATGTTACCAGACACCTTGCCCTGATTAAAAGCAGTGGTTCGCGCTTTCAGTTTCACACGAATGCTGCCATCAATCCACGGTTTCTGGTTAGGGAATGTTTTAATCGTTGCTATGGGAACGACATCTTCAACGCACGTTCTAATGAACTCGCACACCGAATCAGCGTATTCGTCAATGTTGTTATCTGACGCAATACGAAACATCTCCCAGTCCACGTGATGGAAGCAGTCTTGGAGTGTGGAGTCAGCTTGGTCGGACCAGCGTTGGACAGACCTCAGCGTGGGAGCCTCTTGTTTTAGTTTCTGTCTGTAGGCAGGGATCAACAAAATGGAGTCGTGGTCAGCTTTTCCGAAAGGGGGGCGGGGCAGGGCCTTATATGCGTCGCGGAAGTTAGAGTAACAATGATCCAAGGTCTTTCCTCCCCTGGTTGCGCAATCGATATGCTGATAAAATTTGGGGAGTCTTGTTTTCAGATTAGCCTTGTTAAAATCCCCAGCTACAATGAATGCAGCCTCCGGATAAATCGTTTCCAGTTTGCAGAGAGTTAAATAAAGTTCGTTCAGAGCCATCGATGTGTCTGCTTGGGGGGGGATATATACGGCTGTGATTATAATCGAAGAGAATTCTCTTGGTAGATAATGCGGTCTACATTTGATTGTGAGGAATTCTAAATCAGGTGAACAGAAGGATTTGAGTTCCTGTATGTTTCTTTCATCACACCATGTCACGTTGGCCATGAGGCATACGCCTCCGCCCCTCTTCTTACCAGAAAGATGTTTGTTTCTGTCAGCGCGATGCGTGGAGAAACCCGTTGGCTGCACCGCTTCGGATAGTCTCTCCAGTGAGCCATGTTTCAGTGAAGCAAAGGACGTTACAGTCTCTGATGTCCCTCTGGAATGCTACCCTTGCTCGGATTTCATCAACCTTGTTGTCAAGAGACTGGACATTGGCAAGAAGAATGCTAGGGAGTGGTGCGCGCTGTGCCCGTCTCCGGAGTCTGACCAGAAGACCGCCTCGTTTCCCTCTCTTTCGGAGTCGTTTTTTTGGGTCGCTGCATAGGATCCACTCCGTTGTCCTGTTTGTAAGGCAGAACACAGGGTCCGCGTCGCGAAAAACATATTCTTGGTCGTACTGATGGTGAGTTGACGCTGATCTTATATTCAGTAGTTCTTCTCGACTGTAACAAGACTGCAGCTGCACGGTATCTTTCCAATTCTACTCGGCACAACCAGAAAGATTAGAGCACGTATTGGAAACGTATTAGCCTGGAAATCCAGACTGAATTCAGCTCTGTTTCATGATTCGGCATACATGTCCAGGCTAGAAAGGGATTGCACTCATCAGAATTCCTCTGTGACTGATACAACATAAATAGTCATGTCATGTCCCTGATAGGGCTGCTGTGTGCTGGGCTGTTTTGTGGTGATCAGTGTCTGAGTCTTGTTTACAGTGACCTGCAGCTGTGCAAGATGGATTCCCTCCAGGCCCAATGAGATTAGAAGTGTCATGTTGCATCAGGAGGTGAAAAAGATGACAGAGAGAGAGGGGGGGGGGCGAGGTTGTGGGAGATTAGACTGAGCATACTGCTGAGCACCAGCGAAGCAAACACAACTCTGAAAAACAAATACTAAACTACCATATCTCATTACAGGATATGCAGAGTATCAAGAGTGAGGCATTTAAATGTCATGTTAGGGAAATAAAGAAGAGTGAAGCTGGGCCTAATAGAAAACATGTGATTCTGCTTCTGCTCTCTCTCACCCTCTGTCTCGCTCTCTCTCTTTCCCCCATCTCTCTCACCCTCCGTCTCGCTCTCTCTCTTTCCCCCATCTCTCTCACCCTCCGTCTCGCTCTCTCTCTTCCCCCCATCTCTCACCCTCCGTCTCTCTCTCTCTCTTCCCCCCATCTCTCTCACCCTCCGTCTCGCTCTCTCTCTTCCCCCATCTCTCTCACCCTCCGTCTCTCTCTCTCTCTTTCACCCCCACCTCTCTCTCAGCCTGTCTGTCTCTCTCTCACTCTATTTCTCTCTCCATCTCTCTCTTCCTTTCTCTCTCGATCACGCTCTCTCACCTTTGTCTTTCTCTTTCTCATTCTCTCTTCAGTTTATCTCCAGAGATGTCCTTGATAAGCCAGCAGAGAAGGAGAACATTATTATTTTGGTGTAGATTGCTCCCCCTGGCCAGTTGAGTGTGGGGTTAGTGATACAGAACAAGGCCTTGAGTTGGGCCAAACTGCTGAAGTTGTTTCTGGTCAGAGCAGGAGTGAAGCTGTTCCTATTCTTTAACACTGACAGAGCACCACCACTTCTAGAAAATGTGTGACCTATCTACCGTACCAACACAATATGTACTGCTGCTGGTTGAAGACTGAATTTTGTCTACTTTAATTGATTAACAATATGTAGGCTAGGCCTCCAGAGCCCAATATCTAGACGGCAGACAAAAAGTGCTTAACCTCTTTGATCTCTAGGGGCGCTATTTCATTTTTGGATAAAAAACGTTCCCGTTTTAAGCGCGATATTTTGTCACGAAAAGATGCTCGACTATGCATATGACAGTTTTTGAAAGAAAACACTCTGAAGTTTCAGAATCTGCAAAGATATTGTCTGTAAGTGCCCCAGAACTCATTCTACAGGCGAAACCAAGATGATGCATCAACCAGGAAATGAGCAGAATTTCTGAAGCTCTGTTTTCCATTGTCTCCTTATATGGCTGTGATTGCGCAAGGAATGAGCCTACACTTTCTGTCGTTCCCCCAAAGTGTTAGCAGCATTGTGACGTATTTGTAGGCATATCATTGGAAGATTGACCATAAGAGACTACATTTTCCAAGTGTCCGCCTGGTGTCCCTGCGTCGAAATTGGAGCGTAAAGCCAGGTGCAATTATTTTTCCATTTGAGAGCAAGGAGAAACCAGGCTTCCACGAAGGATATATCATTGAAGAGATATGTGGAAAAACACCTTGAGGATTGATTCTAAACCACGTTTGCCATGTTTCAGTCGATATTATGGAGTTAATTTGGAAAAAAGTTCGCGTTTTGAGGGCTGAATTTTCGTTTTTTTTTTTCGTTTTTTTTTTTTTTTTTTGGTAGCCAAATGTGATGTACAAAACGGAGCTATTTCTAATACACAAAGAATCTTTTTGGAAAAACGGAGCATCTGCTATCTAACTGAGAGTCTCCTCATTGAAAACATCAGAAGTTCTTCAAAGGTAAGTTATTTTATTTGAAGGCTTTACTTGTTTTTGTGATAGTTGCCTGCTAAATGCTAACGCTAATGCTAACGCTAATGCTAACGCTAAATGCTACGCTAGCTAGCTACTGTTACACAAATGATTGTTTTCCTATGGTTGAAAAGCATATTTTGAAAATCTGAGATGACAGTGTTGTTAACAAAAGGCTAAGCTTGAGAGCTAGCATATTTATTTCATTTCATTTGCGATTTTCATGAATAGTTAACGTTGCGTTATGGTAATGAGCTTAGGTCTATAAATAGAATCCCGGATCCGGGTTTGGTCGTCGCAACAGGTTAAACACAGTCAGAACACAAAAGAAAAAACTGCAGCCTCTTAACCAGGGAGTGGTAAAACAGAGACAGTTCAGGCATCTCTCTCTATAATTCTCTTTCGTTCTCTCCGTCCCCTCTCTCTCTGTCTCGCTCTCACGCTTTCCTCACTCTCACTTTCACTCTCTCTTTCTTTCTTTCTCTCGGGCTCTTCCTCTGTGTATCTCCTCCCTCCTCTCTCTCCCCCTCCCTCTCTTTCTGCCATGATCAAATGTCAGCAAGCCCATAAAGTAGTGCCTAACCAGGATGATGGGCCTTAAGAAATATGGGACGCTAAAACACAGATGAATAGTGCTCTCTGTCTGAGAGCAGGACAACGGAAAGATTGTATTTAATGGTAGCCCAACATTTTCTAAGACACCCACTCCCATTTGAGTAGTTCAGTCTTTTACTGTGTCTGATGTCATATTAGGTGCTAAAATCCTACTGTAGTTTAAACAACACGAGACTTATGGAATCATTTTCTGCTTCATGCATTAATGTGCATGCAAGTGCCAGAAAGAAAACATATTGGTTTAATACAGTGATAACTTCTGCTGCCCACACTGACAAGATACTTGTACCTACTGCATGATACTATAGCAATGGGAAGATAGCCTGCCATGTTAGCATAAGGCACTACTGTCTACACGCATTCCGCCAAATTCAGGGTAAAGGGATACATTCTTTGTAAAAAATCACACAGACCTGGTACTGTTTTCTCCTAAATTAAGAATTATTAGTCACATATTTGACATTATATAAAAAGTGAAGGAGAGCAATGACCTGAAGCCATGATAAAGATACACTTCTTGTTAATCCCACCACAGTGTCCGAATTCAAAAAGGCTTTACAGCGAAAGCAAACCAAACAATTATGTTAGGTCAGAGCCAAGTCACAGAAAAACACAGCCATTTTTCCAGCCAAAGAGAGGAGTCACAAAAAGCGGAAATAGAGATAAAATTAATCACTAACCTTTGATGATCATCATCAGATGACACTCATAGGACTTCATGTTACACAATACATGTATGTTTTGTCCGATAAAGTTCATATTTATATCAAAAAATCTCAGTTTACATTGGCGCGTTACATTCAGTAGTTCTAAAACATCCAGTGATTTTGCAGAGATCCACATCAATTTACAGAAATACTCATAATAAACATTGATAAAAGACACAACTATTATGCACGGAATTATAGATACACTTCTCCTTAATGCAACCGCTGTGTCAGATTTCAAAAAAACGTTACGGAAAAAGCACACCATGCTATAATCTGAGTACGGCGCTTAGAGACCAAAACAACCCAAACAGATATCTGCCATGTTGTGTAGTCAACAAAGTCAGAAATAGCATTATAAATATTCACTTACCTTTGATGATCTTCATCAGAATGCACTCCCAGGAATCCCAGTTCCACAATAAATGATTGTTTTGTTAGATAATGTCCATAATTTATGTCCAAGTACCTCCTTTAGTTAACTCATTCAGTTCACAAATCCAAATTCATGACGCGCGATAACTAGGAGCAGACCAAAAGTCAAAAAGTTCCGTTACAGTCCATAGAAACATGTCAATAATGTCATGTCAATCTTTAGGCTGTTTTTAACATAAATCTTCAATAATGTTCCAACCGGAGAATTCCATTGTCTGTATAAATGCAATGGAACAGAGCTCGCTCTCACGTGAACGAGGGTGGCCAGCTCCTGGCTCTCTGGCAGACCTCTGACTCATTCCCCTCTCATTCACCCCACCTCACAGTAGAAGCATCAAACAAGGTTCTAAAGACTGTTGACATCTAGTGGAAGCCTAGGAAGTGCAACATGACCAATATCCCACTGTATTTTGATAGGCAATGAGTTGAAAACCTACAAACCTCAGATTTCCCACATCCTGGTTAGATTTTTTCTCAGGTTTTTGCCTGCCATATGAGTTCTGTTATACTCACAGACATCATTCAAACAGTTTTATAAACTTCAGAGTGTTTTCTATCCAAATATACTAATAATTTAATCAATAATTATTTTTTTCACCATTTTTTTTTTTGGGGGGGGGTGTGTTAGAATACCATTTTGGTATTTTGTATATAGTTATTTGTTTCAAAATGTATACCTTCACCAATTTGGCCACTTGGGTACATTTGGGCTACTTGTGTGGGACACCTGGGTGACTTCATGATAAATGTCATGTAAGCACACTCATTTTGGAAGTTATCATTTTGAAACTTTGCACAAGTACTGTTGCCCTCTTATATTTTTCACTGAAATTGTCCCCATCATCCTATCTGAATGTTTGTTTTATCTTGTTCATTTTAAAGATGATGATACAAAAATAAATAAAAAATATTTTTATTTTCATTGTTTTATCTAAACCAGATCTATTGTGTTATATTCTCCTACATTCAATTCACATGTACACAAACTTCAGAGTGTTTCCTTTCAAGTGGTACCAAGAATATGCATATCCTTGATTCTGTGCCAGAGCTACAGGCTGTTAGATTTGGGTATGTCTTTAGGCAGAAATTGCACAAAGTAGGGGGGGAGCTGTAAGAGGCTCCATCCCGCATGAGGGAGCGGAATCATCGACTGACACTAATTAGCATAACGCAACGGACTTTTCCTTTTTTCCAAAAATATTATTTTTGTAGGCGAAATAGCTCCATTTGTTCTTCACGTTTGGCTGAGAATTCGCCCGGAAATTGCAGTCACGAAAACGCCGAAAAATATTCCAAATTAGCTCCATAATATCGACAGAAACATGGCAAACGTTGTTTATAATCAATCCTCAAGGTGTTTTTCAAATATCTATTCGATAATATATCCACCGGGACAATTAGTTTTTCAGTAGGACCGATTGGAATAATGGCTACCTCTGTATTTTACACGAGAACACTCTGGGAGCCATCAGGTGACCAGTTGCGCAATGTAGCCGCTTACGGGTATTCTTCAACATAAATGCGTAAAACTACGTCACAATGCTGTAGACAACTTGGGGAATAAGGAGAAAAAGTAATCTGGTTGATAGCCCATTCACTGCTCAATAGGGACGCATTGGACGCTTTTAGAGTGTTTTCTATCCTAAGCTGTCAATTATATGCATATTCTAGCATCTTGTCCTGACAAAATATCCATTTACTACGGGAACGTTATTTTTCCAAAAATTAAAATACTGCCCCCTAGTCACAAAAGGTTAATACAGGTAACGAGTGGAGGACAGAGGAGCCTCTTAATGGCACCTGTTTTAACTTGTTATCAGTATAAAAGACACCTGTCCACAACCTCAAACAGTCACACTACAAACTCCACTATGGCCAAGACCAAAGAGCTGTCAAAGGACACCAGAAACAAAATTGTAGACCTGCACCAGGCTGGGAAGACTGAATCTGCAATAGGTAAGCAGCTTGGTTTGAAGAAATCAACTGTGGGAGCAATTATTGGTAAACTGAAGACATACAAGACCACTGATAATCTCCCTCGATCTGGGGCTCCGCGCAAGATCTCACCCCGTGGGGTCAAAATGATCACAAGGACGGTGAGCAAAAATCCCAGAACCACACGGGGGGACCTAGTGAATGACCTGCAGAGAGCTGGGACCAAAGTAACAAAGCCTACCATCAGTAACACATTACGCCACCAGGGACTCAAATCCTGCAGTGCCAGGCGTGTCCCCTGCTTAAGCCAGTACATGTCCAGGCCCGTCTGAAGTTTGCTAGAGAGCATTTGGATGATCCAGAAGAAGATTGGGAGAATGCCATATGGTCAGATGTAACCAAAATATAACTTTTTGGTAAAAACTCAACTCGTCGTGTTTGGAGGACAAAGAATGCTGAGTTGCATCCAAAGAACGCCATACCTACTATGAAACATGGGGGTGGAAACATCATGCTTTGGGGCTGTTTTTCTGCAAAGGGACCAGGACGACTGATCCGTGTAAAGGAAAGAATGAATGGGGCCATGTATCGTGATATTTTGAGTGAAACCCTCCTTCCATCAGCAAGGGCATTGAAGATGAAACGTGGCTGGGTCTTTCAGCATGACACACACCGCCCGGGAAATGAAGGAGTGGCTTCGTAAGAAGCATTTCAAGGTCCTGGAGTGGCCTAGCCAGTCTCCAGATCTCAACCCTATAGAAAGTCTTTGGAGGGAGTTGAAAGTCTGTGTTGCCCAGCAACAGCCCCAAAACATCACTGCTCTAGAGGAGATCTGCATGGAGGAATGGGCCAAAATACCAGCAACAGTGCGTGAAAACCTTGTGAAGACTTACAGAAAACGTTTGACCTCTGTCATTGCCAACAAAGGGTATATAACAAAGTAATGAGATAAACTTTTGTTATTGACCAAATACTTATTTTCCACCATAATTTGCAAATAAATTCTACAATGTGATTTTCTGGATTTTTTCCCCAAATTTTGTCTGTCATAGTTGAAGTGTACCTATGATAAAAATGACAGGCCTCTCTCATCTTTTTAAGTGGGAGAACTTGCACAATTGGTGGCTGACTAAATACTTTTTTGCCCCACTGTGTGTGTGTGTATGTGTATATATATATATATATATATATATATATATATATATATATATAGAAAGAGAGAGAGAGAGAGAGAGAGAGAGAGAGAGAGAGAGAGAGAGAGAGAGAGAGAGAGAGAGAGAGAGAGAGAGAGAGAGAGAGAGAGAGAGAGAGAGAGAGAGAGAGAGAGAGAGAGAGAGAGAGAGAGAGAGAGACCCCTACCTCTGCCAGTAGAAATAATATAAGATATAATATATAATAAACTGTGCCCAGCTCTGTTCTACCATAATTAAAATAAAAAGGGTATCCTTTATATGATGGCTGAATGGCTGAATTAAACTCAGAGACAAAAGACAGAGCTGTGTATTATTGATGGTGAATGTGCATCGCTGGCAGAGAACACAAAGATCGCACTGTAAATGACATTGCTAGATTGCATCATTTAAGGGATCAATCCATCCCGGACATTAAGATGACAGACATTAGATATGCACTAAGCAATCGGGTCAAGCAGGAAAGGTTACGTTAAGGTTTACGACAACGTTCCTGCCAAACGTACGTGTCGGTGCTAGCTTTAGTTAATCTCTCTCTGTGTCACTATGACCCATATTGTAGTCGGCAGCTCCAGCTCAACTCATCCACCCTAAGGCTATGGGTGTTGTTCATACTGTATGCGGAGTAGAGGAGAAGGAGGGTTGGTAGAATCAGAGCTGGCATCCCCTGCCAAAAATCTAGGTCAGAGTGCGGTGTGCTGGTTACACTGGTGCACCCCGTGGCCCACAGTGGTAGGTGATTGACATGGAGAGACTCCAGTAAGGACTGTCACACTTCCAAATGGTACATACCGTAACAGGAATAAAGGACAGATAACCAGAAAACATAACAGAATGTTTAAGGCTCTTACCTTTTATTTAGCAAAGCACGTGTCCATCATGGTGGGTCAGCCCCGAAAAGAGGAAAAGAGAGAGATACGGAAGATTAGCAAACTGAATACATGACAAAATAAACATATGCATCATGTACTTTATATCAAATATTTACCTGTGCATAGCATTTGCACTTGGTTTTATCTATGTCCATAGTATTTTGTTACAGTGTCACTTTCTGATGAGTACAGTGGCTTTGAAAACATGTTCCTGTCTGTTCTGCAAACAGCAGATTTCAAATTCTACTCAATGTGTTCCCTTACTGTCCAGTGCTTTGTGTGTAGGCGCCCTGCTCCCTTCCCAAACAAATACAGACCCCTTGTTACGTTACGGCCTTATTCAAAAATGTATATAAAGAAAATCAACAATCTACACACAATACCCTATAATGACAAAGCGAAAAACGTACTTACATAAGTATTCAGACCCTTTGCTATGAGACTACACATGGAGCTCAGGTGCATAATGTTTACATTGATCATCCTTGAGATGTTTCTACAACTTGATTGGAGTCCACCTGTGGTAAATTCAATTGATTGGACATGATTTGAAAAGGCACACACCTGTCTATATAAGGTCCCACAGTTGACAGTGCATGTCAGAGCAAAAACCAAGACATGAGGTCAAAGGAATTGTCCGTACAGCTCCGAGACAGGATTGCGTCGAGGCACGGATCTGGGGAAGGGTACCAAAACATTTCTGCAGCATTGATCCCATTGAGCATTGGTCCCCAAGAACACAGTGCCCTCCATCATTCTTAAATGGAAGAAGTTTGAAACCACCAAGACTCTTCCTAGACCTGGCCGCCCGCCCAAACTGAGCAATAGGGGGAGATGGGCCTTGGTCAGGGAGGTGACCAAGAATCTGATGGTCACTCTGACAGAGCTATAGAGATCCTCTGTGGAGATGGGAGAACCTTCCAGAAGGACAACAATCTCTGTAGCACTCCACAAATCAGGCCTTTATGAAAGAGTGGCCAAATGGAAGCCATTTTTGTTTTACTCTGCTTGAAAACATGCTGGATGATTCAGAATCCATTGAAGAGCTTGAACGATTAATTGACGAGAGATACTTACGAGCTAAAAGAAAGATGTCGCTGGTTCCAGAGGATTCAAGCACTGTTTAGGACAACAAACCCAATCCCAAAAAAAAAATCAAAGCCAAGTTGGCGAAGCGTTATCAACGATGGCACCAAACCATCCCCAAGCGAGATGGAGAGTGGGGAGAGGTTTACTGATATGGATGTTGAAATCCATCAATGATAGGCTTGCCAAACTTGATATCTTGGATACATTACGAGAGGACATCAATGCATTATGTGCCAGTCTAGAATTCAGCCAATGTCAGATTGATGATCTAAGGAAAGAATCAACGAGTCTCCATGGTGATGGATAAACTTTACATCAACGGGCAACTGTATCGGGACTAGAGTAACTCCCTGGCTATTTCAATCCAATGTTAAAATCTGAGTTTTTGTGTTGAAGTGTATCATGACTTCTTCAACTATAATGAATACATGCTCTATTGATCTCCACTTGACAAGGTTGCATATAGCTCAGCTTAATGTATGTGGCCTTCCTAACAAAATATATTAGGTTTTTAAATTGGTCAACATAAATAATAATCATATTTTGGCTTTGACCGAAACCAATTTAGATGCATCTATAAGGCTAATCCAGCTTCGTCAGGGCTCCTGCAGTGTGGCGGACTATGCGGTTTATTTCCGCACGTTGGCAGCGGAGAGTGCTTGGAACCAGGAAGTACTGTTTGATATGTTCCTGCACAGTGTCTCGGGGGAGGTCAAGGATGAGCTTGCTGCTCGGGAGTTACCTACGGATCTCGATTCCATCATCACTTTGACCATCCGAATTGCTGGGTGACTACGGGAACGACGGAGGGAGAGAAAATTTGATTTCGCTCGCACGCCCAGGGATCCTGCCTTGCCTCCGAGTCCACCCGGAAGCTCCCGACGGTGTCGATGCCCGAAAGGACCCGAGGCTTCCCGACCTGCCCCGAGGGCTGCTGAAGACGGCCGAGTCACCGCTTCCTGAGCCTATGCCACTAGGCAGAGTTGGGATGTCGCCAGCGGAACGGCAATACAGGATCAACACTAAGAGTTGTCTGTATTGCGGGACTCTTGGTCATTTTGTGTTGTCTAAAGAAGTCAGGCTCACCGGTAGGAGTAAGGACTCTGGTGGGCCATATGGAGAACGTTCCTGCTTCCTCTGCTCGCACCCCTTTTCATGCTATAATGCAGTGTGGAGACCAGTCCAAATCTCTCAGGGTTCTCATTGACTCTGGGGCCGACAATAGTTTTTTGGACACTATCCAGGCGTCCGAGCTGAACATTCCCACTCAGCCCCTCTCCATTCCCACGGTTCAACTTCTCCCTCTCGTACCGGCCGGGATCCAAGAATGTCAAGCCGGATGCACTGTCCTGCCACTATTGACTCACGACTACTACCCTGGAACCCGAGACCATCCTTCCCACCTCATGCCTGGTGACAGCACTCAGCTGGGGAATAGGAAAGCAGATCCGTGAGGCACAGTGTTCCCAGCCAAAACCCGGGGGGCTCCGATAACCAGATGTTTGTTCCCGACACTGGCCGTCCGCGGTCCTGGAGTGGGCCCACTCCTCCAGGCTGGCCTGCCACCCGGGCGCCCGTCGGACCCTGACCTTTGTGCGACAGCACTTTTGGTGGCCTACTATTGTCCTGGATGTGTCCACATTTGTCGCCCCATCTTCTCCTCCTCTCTTCTGACAGCACAGGGCTCTAATGACAGAGCCACCTGACCTCTGACCAAGAGTGACACACACTTAGGAGCACATTAGCAGCTGAGCCTCAGGCATGCAGGGATTGACCCAGTCAGTGTTATTTCCATTGGGAACATTATGCCTGAGACCCCCCACTCCAATCCCCCTATGGTGCATGCCTGAGATCGCCCCCAGGATGGATTGGATGACTGGGGTCCTCAACTATAGTAATGCATACCTCCGAGGTCTTTACATTCCCCATGTGAGTGGGTGAGGCTGGAGCGTATAGCTCCTGCTGTCTCTACCAACCATTGCCCTCTTCCCTATCTTAGAGGTCTGAGACAGAGCCTGCTGCCCATTAGTGGCAGGACGCTGGTGTAGTTCACACTTGCAGGGATGGCCCAGCCAGGACCAGGCCTGAGGCAACCATGTCACTGCACACAGTCACACACACAGAATTAGGAATCATAATACTAGATTTAATAGGATCTCTATGGTCACAGACGCCAGGTCTCAGTGAGTGACGAAATCCCATTCATCATGTAACTGTGATTACTCCTCCCTATGTGTTAGTGCCAACTGTCATTCACTGCCTTCTTGTCCGGACGGCCATATGCAATACGCCGACAAAAAATGCTCCACAACTGTTAGTGACGTTGCCGTGCATGGCAACCTATGATGGTCACAACACACTGTCGGTAGCAGGAAAAAAGGTTTGACTGACGACACCCCATAAGGAACTGCTTTGAAAGGGGTGGGGAGATGAAGAGGGGAAGAGTATTGATGGCTGGGAGACTATCAATAGAAAACCCAGGGTTAGATGTTCCTTTTCAACTGGGAAGCTAATGCAATAGAGCAAATGTCATTGTCATCAGGCACACTAGGCGCCTCTCAGGAAGCCAAATTGGAAAAAGGCTTTACGGTCGCCAAAAGCTGCCTCGTTTTATGACCTCTCTCTCTCTCTTTCTCTCACTCTCATGCTCTCTCTCTCTGTCTTTCTCTCAATTCAATTCATTTCAATTCAAGGAGCTTTATTGGCATGGGAAACATATGTTAACATTGCCAAAGAAAATGAAGTAGAAAATATCCCAAAGTTAATTAAGCAATAAAAATGAACAGTAAACATTACATTCACAGAAGTTCCAAAAGAATAAAGACATTACAAATGTCATATTATGTATACATACAATGTTGTAACGATGTACAAATGGTTAAAGTACAAAAGGGAAAATAAATAAGCATAAAAATGGATTGTATTTACAATGGTGTTTGTTCTTCACTGGTTGACCTTTTCTTGTGGCAACAGGTCACAAATCTTGCTGCTGTGATAGCACACTGTGGTATTTCACTCAGTAGATATGGGAGTTTATCAAAATCGGTTATGTTTTCGAATTCTTTGTGGATCTGTATAATCTGAGGGAAATATGTGTCTCTATGTTCTATGGTCATACATTTGGCAGGAGGTTAGGAAGTGTAGCTCAGTTTCCACCTCATTTTGTGGGCAGTGTGCACATAGCCTGTCTTCTCTTGAGAGCCAGGTCTGCCTACGGCGGCCTTTCTCAACAGCAAAGCTATGCTCACTGAGTCTGTACATAGTCAAAGCTTTCCTTAAGTTTGGGTCAGTCACAGTGGTCAGGTATTCTGCCACTGTGTACTCTCTTTTTAGGGCCAAATAGCATTCTAGTTTGCTCTGTGTTTTTGTTAAAACCTTACTGGGATAGGCGGGACGGTAGAGTCCCACTTGGCCAATAGCCAGGGAAAACGAAAAAAAAAAATACTATAAAAATCTAACTTTCATTAAATCACACATGTAAGATACCAAATTAAAGCTACACTCGTTGTGAATCCAGCCAACATGTCAGATTTCAAAAAGGCTTTTCGGCGAAAGCATAAGATAATATTATCTGATGATAGCACAACAGTAAACAAAGAGAGAGTAGCATATTTCAACCCTGAGGCGCGACACAAAACGCAGAAATAAAATATAAATCATGCCTTACCTTTTGTTGGCACTCCAATATGTCCCAAAAACATCACAAATGGTCCTTTTGTTCGATTAATTACGTCGATATATATCCAAAATGTCCATTTATTTGGCGCGTTTGATCCAGACAAACACGCTTCCAACATCACTACAAAATATCTCAAAAGTTAACAAAAACTTTGCCAAAACATTTCAAACTACTTTTGTAACACAAAAGTTTTTTATTTTTAAACATTAATAATTGATCTCGGTTGGCGCCCCCCATTGGTTTGTGCCGTGGCGAAGATCTTTGTGGGCTATACTCGGCCTTGTCTCAGGATGGTAAGTTGGTGATTGAAGATATCCCTCTAGTGGTGTGGGGACTGTGCTTTGGCAAAGTGGGTGGGGTTATATCCATCCTGTTTGGCCCTGTCCGGGGGTATCATCGGATGGGGCCACAGTGTCTCCTGACCCCTCCTGTCTCAGCCTCCAGTATTTATGCTGCAGTAGTTTATGTGTCGGGGGGGTCAGTTTGTTATATCTGGAGTACTTCTCCTGTCTTATCCGGTGTCCTGTGTGAATTTAAGTATGCTCTCTCTAATTCTCTCTTTCGGAGGACCTGAGCCCTAGGACCATGCCTCAGGACTACCTGGCATAATGACTCCTTGCTGTCCCCAGTCCACCTGGCCGTGGTGCTGCTCCAGTTTCAACTGTTCTGCCTGCGGCTATGGAATCCTGACCTGTTCACCGGACATGCTACCTGTCCCAGACCTGCTGTTTTCAACTCTCTAGAGACAGCAGGAGTAGTAGAGATACTTTTAATGATCGGCTATGAAAAGCCAACTGACATTTACTCCTGAGGTGCTGACTTGCTGCACCCTTGACAACTACTGTGATTATTATTATTTGACCATGCTGGTCATTTATGAACATTTGAACATCTTGGCCATGTTATTATTATAATCTCCACCCGGCACAGCCAGAAGAGGATTGGCCACCCCTCATAGCCTGGTTCCTCTCACGGTTTCTTCCTAGGTTTTGGCCTTTCTAGGGAGTTTTTCCAAGCCAATGTGCTTCAACACCTGCATTGCTTGCTGGTTGGGGTTTTAGGCTGGGTTTCTGTACAGCACTTTGAGATATCAGCTGATGTATAAAGGGCTATATAAATACATTTGATTTGATTTGATCAAATTGAAGACGGGATGATCTGTGTTCAAAACAGGAAGACAATAAACTGAAGCTACTTTTCGAGTCATGCACCTCTCTCAAAAAGTCCACTTCTCATTCAAGATGGCCGTACGTCTTCATTACACAAAGGAATAACCTCAACCAACCTCTCCTATGAGAACCATATGTGAGAAGTCTATGTGATACTGTGGGGATGTCCACCTGTATTATACGATGTGTAGATATAAGACTTGTGTCTAGGGAGAAGGTGCTAGGGGTCTGATTTGGAACTCAGCTGCTGTTTGTCCTTGCACCATGGGTGACATGTTACAGCTGTCCTATCAAAAGTCTATCCTGACACCATCCTCTAAAAACAATCCAGCCCATCCATGTATTCCCTCTACACACACACATCAATGCAAATTGATTACTTAAAAATCATACAATGTGATTTTCTGGATTTTTGTTTTAGATTCGGTCTCTCACAGTTGAAGTGTACCTATGATAAAAATTACAGACCTCTACATGCAAAACCTGCAAAATCGGCAGTGTATCAAATACTTGTTCTCCCCACTGTAGGTGTCTGGCTAGACTGTAAACTCTCCTTCCAGACTCATATTAAACATCTCAAATTCAAAATAAAATCTAGAATCGGCTTTCTATTTCGCAACAAAGCCTCCTTCACTCACGCCGCCAGAATTACCCTAGTAAAACTGACTATCCTACCGATCCTCGACTTCGGCGATGTCATCTACAAAATAGCTTCTAACACTCTACTCAGCAAACTGGATGCAGTCTATCACAGTGCCATCCGTTTTGTTAGCAAATCACCTTATACCACCCACCACTGCGACCTATATGCTCTAGTCGGCTGGCCCTCGCTGCATATTCGTCGCCAGACCCACTGACTCAAGGTAATCTATAAGTATATGCTAGGTAAAAGCTCCGCCTTATCTCAGTTCACTGGTCACGATAACAACACTCACCCGTAGCACACGTTCCAGCAGGTGTATCTCACTGATCATCCCAAAAGCCAACACCTCATTTGGCTGTCTTTCCTTCCAGTTCTCTGCTGCCAGTGACTGGAACGTATAGCAAAAATTGCTGAAGTTGGAAACTTTTATTCCCCTCACCAACTTTAAACATCAACTATCTGAGCAGCTAACCGATCGCTGCAGCTGTACATAGTCCATCTGTAAATTGCCCACCCAATCTACCGACCTCATCCCCATACTGTTTTTATTTTATTTACTTTTCTGCTCTTTTGCACACCAGTATCTCTACTTGCACATCATCATCTGCTCATTTATCACTCCAGTGTTAATCTGCTAAATTGTATTTATTCGCTCCTGTGGCCTATTTATTGCCTACCTCCCCATGCCTTTTGCACACACTGTATATATATATATATATATGTCATTGACTTGTTTATTGTGTTATTGGCTTGTTTATTGTTTACTCCATGTGTAAGTCTGTGTTGTTGTCTGTGTCACACTGCTTTGCTATATCTTGGCCAGGTCGGAGTTGCAAATGAGAACTTGTTCTCAACTAGCCTACCTGGTTAAATAAAGGTGAAATAAAATCAAATAAAAAATTCAATGTCTGCCATGTTTTTGGATGATGTGATGACGTCGTCGTTGCTCATGCTGCTCCCTGCGCGCAGCTCCCTGCATGCAGTGAGTGCTTATGTGCATGTGATGTTGAGCCGTATAAACCAGTATAGACGGTCCATGAATCGGCGTACGCGAACGGGAGTAGATTACCTTGAAAACAACGGTCGGACATCTTGGACACAGTCTCCGGTTCTTATTATACCTCAGTGATGCTGCCTCACAGGCATATGTGTGCACCCGACACTCTTGCTATCAAATTAGCAGTTCTCAACTGTAAGAACGGACGATTGCCATCATTTTTCGAGTCCCATCACTCAGTTATTCCATTTATATTCCATTTAAAAAACCAAACACTGAAATACCGGTATGTAAGGTAAAGTAAAAATCCAAACTAGTCAGTGCATCAATACCGGGTTATAGAAAAATACGGTTTAACACCCAGCCCTAGCAGGAACCCACATGGTTTCTCTGTGGTCTCCCAATCAGCATCTGGACCAATAACCTAATCAACCATGACAGACTGACTAAAGCACAGTCATTTCTCTACTGACTTCCTTAAAGGGACACACAGAGACAAAGACAACTGTAGAACAGAGGTTGTCAAAAGTCAGTCCTTCTGAGTCCCCCATTTTGTATGCAGGTTTTACATCCAGTATGATTTGTTGATCAGGTAATTGATATGACAGAAAAGTTTAAAAAGTTGGAACGAAAAGCTGTATTATGCAAAAGGGTGGCCCAGGACCAACTTCCAGAAAGACACTCTTATAGCAGGATACAGAGGACTATAAGTGGATTGCATAAGGTAATGTGGGGGTAAGCTCCACACCTGTGTTCTCATGCAGCATTAGCATTTGATGTGCATCATGTAGCCTAAAGCCCACTCCAGACTCCTCAGACCTGGCACAACATGGAACATGGTGAGACTGACACACTTAGGGGCCTTCACTGAAAACACCGGGCTCCACTGTATCCAGGAGGAAACGGGGACATTTTGAGATAACAAAAGCTGTTATAAAAGCAGTGGTGTTCAAAGTTGGGGTCGCCAAAATGATGATTGTTTTTGTATTTATATTTCAGGAACAAAAATGTGGATTAATGTACAGGAAAATATATTTTTTTAAATTAAGAAAGATGATTTGAAAAAATACAATCGAATAAATGTATTTATTGGAAAAATGCTTTACACAATGCATTTAAGGTTATTTGTTGGTGTAAAAATACAAATTTACTGATTGAAGGTTGTGCCATTAGATTAGTGGTGGGGTCACGAGACATTCTAAAAATGGGTCCCGCTGAAAAGTGTGAATACCACTGTGTTAGAGACTGAAAGAGTGAGGGATGAAAAAGCAGGAACTGTTGATTAGAATAAGAATACGAGGACAATCATATTCTAACATACTCACAATGGAATCACAAAGTTGAGTGTTACTGTGGGTAACTAAAGCCCTCTCTCTCTCTACAGAATGGATATGTCCAAATGGCACCGCCCTATTTCTCTATGCAGTGCACTACTTTTGACCAAGGCCCATAACGTTTTGGTCAAAAGTAGTGTACTACATACCGGATAGGGTGCCATTTGGGATGCAAATATTTCCTGGTGAAGAGGGTTGATCATCAATACTCTGATTGGGACTGGAGGCAGCAGCAGCCTTGTGGTAATCAACAATGAGGGCCCTTCAGCTACACATGTGTGCTGTTCTGTATTGTAGTTTTGCCAAGATGTATGATCATACATGCATGACTGGAGAACAAGCCATGTGACACACACGGCTGCAGTTCCATTTTGAATAATGATTTGAATAAACAATCTTAGGAAAGGTGTCGGAACGTCCTTAACAATTGGAAGTGGTATAATGTATTGTTTGTTGTTTGGTTAGAGTATGTGTGTGTTTGTGCCCATGTTAATGCCTGTTTGTGTGTGTGTGTGTGTGTGTGTGTGTGTGTGTGTGTGTGTGTGTGTGTGTGTGTGTGTGTGTGTGTGTGTGTGTGTGTGTGTGTGCCAAAACAGTCTAGTGATAAGCAGGACAAGGGAGGAAGTAGCGTCAATGTGTTTACAGTCATGTGCTCCTCTCTCCTGCTACAGAGCCCATTCACACAAAGCCAGAAGTGGAATCTCCATTCGGAGTAGAGAGTAAATAATAGGAATGCATGCTTTGCATAATAATAGACATAAGCTGAGCAGGGATTCCTGCATGACAATGAAACTTGTCTTCATGCATAATCACCCAAGCCCTTTAACATGCTCCCAGCTACATCATACTGTATTTCCCAAACACAGCCCGTTACAGCTGTCTGCTTGGATTCTCTCTCCCACGCTCTCTGCCTGCCTCCCTTTCTCTCTTTTATAGCCCTCCTCAGACTCAGTACGGACGCCAGCTGGTGTTCCCTGTGCTGAGCTGGCCCGTAGACTTTGGCGTTGGCCACTGGGAGAGGGTGGAGTGGGGAGGCGTGAGGCGTGAGGCAGGTTGGGTGTTTAGGGGTGTAAGGGGGGGGGTTGTGGCCCCTCTCTCGCATGCAAATGTTCTATAAATGGAGTGGACCGAGAGTGGAACTGTGGGGGATTTGGGAGGAGCAGCCTAACAGTCTATTGTTCTGGGAGTGACAGACCGTTTTCATCCGGCCTCGGAGTCTGAGTGTGACTTTACCGTACAGGACAGGAGGGAGGATACTTCCTTAAGCCTCCCCAGTGTGACAAAGGATCATATTTACAGCACTGTGCAGCAGGGAAAGGCCCAATGAGAGGCATTTCATTTCATATTGGCCCGATATATTAGTGCATAGAGTGATTTAAACCCATCAATGAAAGAGAAAGGGACCGGATAAGCTTTTAATATTGTTCTGTTCCCTGTTTTTGAGAAAGTGACACGATAAAAGGCTTTTATTCCTGTCTCTCTTTTCAAATAAAAAGGTGTTCGAATGTGAGGAAACATTCTGTTTTGTCAGTAGAAACTATATAATGGCGACACTCGTTCTTCAAGCCATCCATATTTTTGGGAGTAGCCACATGGCAACATTATATTGTTTTTAAATGCCCTCTCAATCCTATCTATGCTTCATAATGTCTTCCATGAGATAATACACATCAAATCATTATTCATTGTCTAGAGCTATAAAGCATATATTGATTGCCAATGTAATTTAATACATTGTTCACATTTAAGGCACACAAACACAACCTTGAAGAGGCAGACACATTAAAACAGACTGTCATAAATATAACAGGGGTATGCATGGCAAAGATACGATAGGAGCATGTATTCTCCTCCAGTGAAATAGCCAGCCAGTCTGACAAGTGTTGGGACTGTCTGTCTGTCTTTCTGTCTACACAGAGTGATGAGGTATAACTGGATCCAGTCAATTGTTTGGTGAAGCAGAGTGAAGGGAGAATTCCTGACAAGTCCGTCCATGGAGCTGTCATTCTCCCAGCCAGCTCATTGTTCAGTGTTTGTGTGTGTGTGTGTGTGTCAGAGGTGGATGACATCAGGTCTAATCTGTTTGAAGGGATATTCACCAGTGATTTACAGGATTAGAGATCAGTTTCCTGGATGTCACCACAAAGCTGTGACCAGACTGACCACCACACGTTACCTAAAGATGATTAGTTTATCCATTTTGGCAGCAGACCCCGCCCTCAACACAAACAAACAACAACAACAGACTCAGCTGTTTCTCTCAACTGTCCCAGTCTTGTAAAGCAGTCAAGGGGAACAAATCTAAAAGATACATGGGAAAAAAGCGGCATTTTTTGTTGAAAACCCCTGCATCAAAAAAACAAATAATAATTACACTGCGGCGGTTTTAGCCATCTTATGCCACGATTTGACGTCCCAGACAAAATGGTCACGTCGTGGGCAGATTAGGAACAATGAAGCCATGCATTTATTTATTGAAAATTCGACTAGAATTGACACATCGTAAAATGAAAACTTGGTGCCAGTAATGGGCTGTCTTGTTACAAATAACATAAATGAGCATGCGCAGACCAGCTGGCTGGAGTGTTTACAAACATATTCAATCTCTCCCTATCCCAGTCTGCTGTCCCCACTTGCTTCAAGATGTCCACCATTGTTCCTGTACCCAAGAAAGCAAAGACAACTGAACTAAATGACTAGCACTCACTTCTGTCATCATAAAGTGCTTTGAGAGGCTATTTAACGATTATATCACATCTACCTTACCTGACACCCTAGACCCACTTCAATTTGCTTACCGCCCCAATAGATCCACAGACGACGCAATCGTCGTTGCACTGCACACTGCCCTATCCCATCTGGACAAGAGGAATACCTACGTAAGAATGCTGTTCATTGAATAAAGCTCAGCCTTCAACACCATAGTGCCCTCCAAGCTCATCATTAAGCTCGGGCCCTAGGTCTGAACCCCACCCCATGAGGGGTCCTGGACTTCCTGACTTCCTGTCCTGGACTTCCTGACGGGCTGCCCCCAGGTGGTGAAGGTAGGAAACAACACCTCCACTTCGCTGATCCTCAACAGAGGGGCCGCACAAGGGTGTGCTCAGCCCCTTCCTGTACTCCCTGTTCACCCACGCCTCCAACTCAATCACCAAGTTGCAGACGACACAACAGTAGTAGGCCTGATTACCAACAATGACGAAACAGCCTACAGGGAGGAGATGAGGGCCCTGGCGGAGTGGTGCCAGGAAAATAACTTCTCCCTCAACGTCAACAAAACAGAGGAGCTGAGGAGTTGTATCAAGATTTAAATTTGGTCACGTTGCACAGTGTGACATGTAATAATCATAAAAGACTGAATCCGACGTACAGTGTGGGAAGGCCTTAACTGAGAGAGTACAGAGACAGACAGGGCCAACCCCTGGAGGCCCAAACCAGCATGTCAGAAAAGAGCCTTGGAATCAGAGGAGAAGAAAAGTAGGAGCCTTCTACACACGTCCACATGAATCCTCAGAGAATTCCTCTCAAGGGGTTGGTTTGGCACTGGGGTTGGTCTGGCACTGTCCTGCAACAAAGATCTGCTGACACAAAATGGTGGTTTTGTGGTTCAATGCTGGTAGATCAGACGGCACCAAACTCCACAGTCCACGTCTCAATCTCCACCATTAACGCCCAGTGACCTCAAATAGCCACATGAGAATCCTTCAACCCTCTAACACAGTGATGCCCAACTCCAGTCCTACGGTACCTACAGTACACATTATTGTTGTAGCCCCGGTCAATCACACTTGATTCAAATGGTCAACTACTCATCAAGGACTCAATGAGTTGAATCAGGTGCGTTTGTCCGGGGGCTAAAACAAAAATGTGTGCTGTTGGGGTTACTCAAGGACTTTGCTCTAGCATGTCAACCATTTAGCATTGACGTAGCATAATAATGGCCTGTCTACTGCCAAAGAGTAACAGTTGGTCAGCCGTTTGGACAGAAGATTCCATGGATTTAAAAGACTAAAATATGATTTCCTGGCTCCAGGCCACTAAATAAACCGTGCAAACTTAGTTGAGCCTTTTCTGCCTCCCCTTCCCATAAAGCACAGTAGTGAGCAATTTGTAGGTCTACTTCATGAATTGAACAATTAACCGTGACATTTAGAGAGGGCACACAGAAACAATTACTCCAGTGGACGCTCACGTTTCATACCGAGCATGCCCTCACTGGCACTGCTAACGATAGCACCTGATTGGTTAAACCCTAGACTCTCCAATCACAGCCACAACATAAGCCTGATGAGCTCACCATCATAACATATACATCTGCATTCTACGCTCTCCATCTCTTGCTCCATCCCCAATGGCACAATCTATTTGACAAATATGTTTTTTTTTTAAAGGCTAATCAAAAGGGATGCATATTACATCAATTAACTAGGGTATAGGATCTATCAGCTCTGATACAAGCCTAATTGGCTATTACTATCAGGGAGCCTCTGAGGAAAATGTCTTCGCAGCATGCCTTAAACTGCCACCTGTTATGCACCTGCGATAATTAGCATCAGCTCTGTGGCATAGCACGCTGTGCAGGGTGCTACGCGCACGCACGCACGCACACACACACACACACACACACACACACACACACACACACACACACACACACACACACACACACACACACACACACACACACACACACACACACACACACACACACACACACACACACACACACACACACACACACACACACACACACACACACACACACACACACACACACACACACACACACACACACACACACACACACACACACACACACACACACCAGCATTTACTCTTCTAGACAAACCCATACATGTTTGATAAATGCTTATAGTATAAGAGGTGGCGAACCACAAAACACATGAAATGCTTGTGGTATATTTATATAAAAACTTAATGTGCGCGATATACTCATGTCTGTGTGTGAGCGTGTCAGAGGAATGTACTAACTGGTTGTTTAGGCTAATGAAGGTTTGGATCCCAGCCAGGTATGTAGAGCCTGAGGGACATGCCCTCGGCCACAGACAGACACAGTGTGGTTTATTACTGGTTAATTCCTGCCAGGCACAGCCACTACAAAGCCACTCAGTCAGGTACAGAGGCACATCAACACCTGTGTGGTCCCCATGATCAAAGCCTCTCAGCACAGCACAGCCCTGCCCCGATGCATTGGAAATGGACTCGAGAGGAGAGAGGAGGGGTGGGAGAGGGGTGTGGATTCAATGGCTTGTGCTCGTTCCTTGCCTTCCTTACCCCTGCCCTTATATTATCTTCGGACAGGCTAATCATGGTCCCCTCTCTCTATTCCTCTCCCTCTCTCACTATCGCTCACACACACACACACACAATTACTCACTCTCACCCTGTGGCCCATGGAACCATTCTGACGTTGAGTAGGTCAAAATAAATGACTTTTTTTTTTTTTGCGGGGCAGTTGGTAGGTATGCGGGTTAAGCCTAGCCTTCTCATCAGTCTATTAAATGACTCAGATGTCTCATGCTGTCTTAGATGTGTCTTAAAGAGGGAAGGGTATTAGTGTCACCGTGTCAGTCAGACTGCTGGTGGTGCTAACTACCTGAACACCCATGGCATCCTTCCAGGGACACGTGAAAGGTCCTCCAAACATCATATCCTGTCCATGTTGCTTTACTGCTGCTGATGTATGATGCTGAAGGCTGGGCCAGTGCTCTGGATGGAGCACCATCATCCCTCACCCCCTCTGCTTAACACTGTCTTCATAGGGAACGGATCACACCATCCATTTGACACAGAGACTGCTGGGACTGGGGAGACAGGGGCCAGGGCTGGGAAAACACGCTGGAGAATGTGCTCTGTCAAATTTGATAAGACTATGGGGCAATAGTTCATGAGTATGCAGTGAAAACATGCACACAGGCGTATAGCACACGCACCACTAACCTTCATAGAAAACCATTATTAATATAGGATTGACCTCTTAAGACATTTGACCCTAAAGATTGGACTCAATTTGAGAACTATATTGCAATTTTCAAAGAATAGGCCTTCTGAAAGAACACATTATCACACATTATACTAGGCTACAACATTATACTAGGCTACAACTCAGTACGGTGCGCAATATTATGCATCTTTGCCAGAATTATGCAATAATCTCAACCTGCACTCTGCCACTAATATGGCACAATCCCAGGCTACATGTAGCAAGACAAGCACGGTAAGTAATCTTTACCTCCATGGACAATTGTGCCGTGCCAAGGTCCCCTGACTATGTACGATAACCACAATGATTGTGTGTTTTGATTGTACACTAAGTGATTTTCTGTGAGCTACAATCGTTGGCAACAGAATAGATTTGTATAACGATCTCCTCTGTAATCAACCCGACTGTGAGCGACAGGCGATCGGGATGTGTGCAATCTGGTTCCTGACACAGACAGATGCTGGAGCCTGCTCTCTTGTCAATCTCTATCCTTCAGGGGCACTTGATTCATGATTGCTTCATTTGCTTTCCCATCCACGTTGCAGAACGGGATTGATTCCTTATGATGTCGAAGCTGTAGTACTGTATATATCAAGGCCACTTATGATTCATATTCAGCAATGTTAACTGAACTGCTATCCGACCTCTGGCCATGAACCTAGCTGAATATTTATTGGTTTAGACACTGGAGCAGAGTCACTATAAATATATGTTTACGGCTGCCTGTGAGCAAAGCCTCTCTCTCTCTCTCTCTCTCTCTCTCCAGGCTCTAATAGATACAGCTGGGGAAAGTAGAGCCTTCACCTCACAGTGAAGGGTATGCATGGATTATCCTGCCTGTCATTCCAATCTGTTAATCCCTTTTCAGGCATTTGCCACCCGCTTCCTGAAAAAGCACAATAACCACTGTTATGGAAATCATGGATTATAACACTGTATCTAAACAGCTCCATGACCTCCTGACCTTTCACCGTAGGCCTATTTTATTCAGACGCTGTAGAAAGAGTAAATACGCATAAAGAAATTCACAAATTCAGTACTGAGTGTATAAATACAGTACATTTTTAGCGTGAATGTACAGATGAATGTAATTTCAACTCATTTGTGATACCATGAGATAGTTAGGAATTGATTTTGGTATAATATTTAAGCTTAAGAACACAGCATTAGCCATGTCAAACTGAAACATTTTATTTAAACTCCATGGCAAAATTCATAGAATGGCAGAAAATGTTGCTTTAAAACTGCAACATATTATTTAAGCTCCATTGCAAAATGTGTAGAATTGCATGAAATTAGCTTACAAACTACAACTTTTTCTCTCCGCTGCCAAGATTATATTTTTTACTTATTCTTTGGTCTGTCTAAGTTTTTTCACCGCTCAACCCTTATGGTGGGTCTCGACTCAAAAGACACCACGAAGCAAAACAGTTTGGGAATCCTTGCTCTGATATTGATCATGAACATAGCTTTCTCATCACAGACCATGATGCAGTATGTTCACGCAAACAGCCAGTCTAAAGGCTGCTGAAGCCATCCCAGTATTACCAGAATAGGTCTGATAACGTATCTGATAATATACAGTGCCTTGCGAAAGTATTCGGCCCCCTTGAACTTTGCGACCTTTTGCCACATTTCAGGCTTCAAACATAAAGATATAAAACTGTATTTTTTGTGAAGAATCAACAACAAGTGGGACACAATCATGAAGTGGAACGACATTTATTGGATATTTCAAACTTTTTTAACAAATCAAAAACTGTAAAATTGGGCGTGCAAAATTATTCAGCCCCTTTACTTTCAGTGCAGCAAACTCTCTCCAGAAGTTCAGTGAGGATCTCTGAATGATCCAATGTTGACCTAAATGACTAATGATGATAAATACAATCCACCTGTGTGTAATCAAGTCTCCGTATAAATGCACCTGCACTGTGATAGTCTCAGAGGTCCGTTAAAAGCGCAGAGAGCATCATGAAGAACAAGGAACACACCAGGATGGTCCGAGATACTGTTGTGAAGACGTTTAAAGCCGGATTTGGATACAAAAAGATTTCCCAAGCTTTAAACATCCCAAGGAGCACTGTGCAAGCGATAATATTGAAATGGAAGGAGTATCAGACCACTGCAAATCTACCAAGACCTGGCCGTCCCTCTAAACTTTCAGCTCATACAAGGAGAAGACTGATCAGAGATGCAGCCAAGAGGCCCATGATCACTCTGGATGAACTGCAGAGATCTACAGCTGAGGTGGGAGACTCTGTCCATAGGACAACAATCAGTCGTATATTGCACAAATCTGGCCTTTATTGAAGAGTGGCAAGAAGAAAGCCATTTCTTAAAGATCACATAAAAAGTGTCGTTTAAAGTTTGCCACAAGCCACCTGGGAGACACACCAAACATGTGGAAGAAGGTGCTCTGGTCAGATGAAACCAAAATTTAACTTTTTGGCAACAATGCAAAACGTTATGTTTGGCGTAAAAGCAACACAGCTGAACACACCATCCCCACTGTCAAACATGGTGGTGGCAGCATCATGGTTTGGGCCTGCTTTTCTTCAGCAGGGACAGGGAAGATGGTTAAAATTGATGGGAAGATGGATGGAGCCAAATACAGGACCATTCTGGAAGAAAACCTGATGGAGTCTGCAAAAGACCTGAGACTGGGACGGAGATTTGTCTTCCAACAAGACAATGATCCAAAACATAAAGCAAAATCTACAATGGAATGGTTCAAAAATAAACATATCCAGGTGTTAGAATGGCCAAGTCAAAGTCCAGACCTGAATCCAATCGAGAATATGTGGAAAGAACTGAAAACTGCTGTTCACAAATGCTCTCCATCCAACCTCACTGAGCTCGAACTGTTTTGCAAGGAGGAATGGGAAAAAATTTCAGTCTCTCGATGTGCAAAACTGATAGAGACATACCCCAAGCGACTTACAGCTGTAATCGCAGCAAAAGGTGGTGCTACAAAGTATTAATTTAAGGGGGCTGAATAATTTAGCACGCCCAATTTTTCAGTTTTTGATTTGTTAAAAAAGTTTGAAATATCCAATAAATCCCACTTGTTGTTGATTCTTCACAAAAAAATACAGTTTTATATCTTTATGTTTGAAGCCTGAAATGTGGCAAAAGGTCGCAAAGTTCAAGGGGGCCGAATACTTTCGCAAGGCACTGTATCTGTCATTCATGACTCATCAGGAACTCTTATGCAGAACACAGTGGAAAAAGAAAAGACTGCAGTGGCCAGCAACAACATAGCCTGGCCACTTTATTTAAAGGTGTTGCCATCTCTGTAAGTGATATGGATGTGCCATGTGATGGACCTACAGTGCCTTCGGAAAGTATTGAGCCCCCTTGACCACATTTTGTTACATTACAGCCTTACTCTAGAATGGATGAATTTGTATTTTTTTTTTTGCAATCTACAAACAATACCCCATAATGACAAAGCGAAAACAGGTTTTTAGAAAAACCTTCTTTACATAAGTATTCAGACCCTTTGCTATGAGACAGGTGCATCCTGTTTCCATTGATCATCCTTGAGATGTGTGAACACCTTGATTCCATCTGTGGTACATTCAATTGATTGGACATGATTTGGAAAGTCCGTAGAGCTCCGAGACAGGATTGTGTCGGGGCACAGATCTGGGGAAGGGTACCAAAACCTTTATGCAGCATTGAAGGTCCCCATGAACACAGTGGCCTCCATCATTCATAAATGGAAGAAGTTTGGAACCACCAAGAAAGACTCTTACTAAGCTGGCCGCCCGGTCAAACTGAGCATTCGGGGGAGAAGGACCTTGGTCAGAGAGGTGACGAAAAACTTGATGATCACTCTGACAGAGCGTTAGAGTTCCTCTGTGGAGATGGGAGAACCTTCCAGAAGGACAGCCATCTCTGCAGCAATCCACCAATCAGGCCTTTATGGTAGAGTGGTCAGACGGAAGCCACTCCTCATTAAAAAGGCACATGACAGCCCACTTGGAGTTTGCCAAAAGGCACTTAAAGACTCTCAGACCATGAGAAACAAGATTCTCTGGTCTGATGAAACCAAGATTGAACTCTTTGGCATGAATGCCAAGCGTCACGTCTGGAGGAAACCTGGCACCATCCCTACGGTGAAGCACGGTGGTGGCAGCATCATGCTATGTGGATGTATTTAAGCGTCAAAGATGAACGGAGCAACGTACAAGAGAGATCCTTGATGAAAACCTGCTACAGAGCGCTCAGGACCTCAGACTGTGGGTAAGGTTCACCTTCCAACAGGACAATGACCCTAAGCACACAGCCAAGACAACACAGGAGTGGCTTCAGGACAATTCTCTGAATGTCCTTGAGTGGCCCAGCCAGAGCCTGGACTTGAACCCGATCCAACATCTCTGGAGAGACGTGAAAATAGTTGTGCAGCAACGCTCCCCATCCAACCTGATAGAGCTTGAGAGGATCTGCAGAGAATGGGAGAAACTCCCCAAATACAGGTGTGCCAAGCTTGTAATATCACTCCAAATAAGACTCGGTGATGTAATCGCTGCCAAAGGTGCTTCAACAACGTACTGAGTAAAGGGTCTGAATACTTATGTAAATGTAATATTTCCGTTTCATAGTTTTAATAAATTAGCAAAAATGTCTAAAAAACAGTTTTTACTTTGTCATTATGGGTTATCGTGTGTAGATTGATGAGGAAAAAAGGGGTCTGAATACTTTCCGAAGGCACTGTATATCTTGCCAGTATGGAATTAGACAGCAGAGTGTGTACTGTGGCTTCAACTTCACAGCAAATATGCGGTGATATATTTTGAAACAATTGCATTTTTGTACCTCAATTATTTAATGCCTTTGCACTGTGTTTCTGGGTATTTCAAACAGTCTATTTACGTCCACAACTTCACATTACCAAGTATTCAAGTATGATAATAGCTGCTTAAAAGCCACTCGATCATGTGAGAAAAAAAGAGCACAGTGGGAGAACATCCCAGTGAAATGAGAAGGCCAGCTGCATACAGTGTTACACTGCTTTTCCCACATTTTCACTTGTTCTCTGGAGAAGGGTGGTCATCACTGTCTGTCTGTGGGCCGCCTGGACAGAAAGCCAGCCATTAAAATGTCCTGTGGTGCTCTGATAAAACAATCAGACACACCATTCTCAAAGGAGAAAATACGTAGCAGGCTACTCCTTCAATTGCCAGAAAATGTCAATGAATTGACAAGACTGAAGGTGCATATATATCAGATTTTTTGAGTATTTCACCAGTTCCTATGGCAGCTGGGGAAGAGCTTCACATTCTGTACAGCACTGAGTTCACAGTCCTGAGGCCACATTAGCCAAAATGGTAGTTACATTCTGGTAGTGTACAGGAGCTAGAACCATATTGAGACCCAGAGGGGCTGTACTACTGTACGGTCTGTTTCCTCTTGTCAACTCTGATCAGGATCACCCCAGCTCAGCTAGTGTTTGACAAGCAGGTCAAACCCACTAGCGGTCAAAGATCAGGGAGCTAGCTAGCGACCGAGCCACAACACACCCAGATGTTATTCAGGTTCTCAAGTGCTGGTGTTAATTACACATGGTACCAAGCCTGGTAACAAGTCTGTTTGTGCTGTATCACAAACTCCTATAGAAGATGAAAATACAATGACCGTAGGAGTTGGCCTGATAGCACTAACAGATCTGGGATATATTAAACAGCCTTTAAGTGGTAGTTTAAAGGAGACTATGAGTAAAACAATTTGAGGGTGTTTTATCTGAAAGGAATGAGTGTGGTCCATCCCTCTATGACCCTACATCCTCTCCTTCCCCCTCCTCTATCCTTTACATAAACAATGACTGCACTTCACCTCACTAATTTACTTTCTCTCCCTGACTCAAGACCGTAAGGGCCGTCCTTGACATTTTATGACTTCCTTTTTATGAGCCAGTTGTTTATTACACCTTTAAAGGGTAAAGTCGAAACCATGGCAAACACCAGAGCCGTTTTGTTCTGATGGGCCTCCTCTTCCCATCTCGTGGCAGCAAGCCAGCCAGTACGGTGCAGTGCAACATGGAGAACACAAAATGCTGGCAGAAATATAGGCTAAATTAAAATTCTTTACCAAATTACTCTGCTGCCTGCAGTATCAATAATGAAAAAGCTCTTTATTATGTAAAAACTGAGCCTAACGTCTCGTCTTTGTGAGAAAGCAGAGAGATGGTTAAGAGATGTTGTTTATCTGGGGCTATATTCAGTGGGGAAGAACGATATGGATGATGTATGCTATAAAATTGTAATATAGAAATGTCTATTATTTTAGGTAGTACTATACAATAACACATTAGTATCACATTGGTATGACCACCATACTAATATCTGAAACATTCTGGAAGTTAAGCCCCTATAAACAAGCCCGGTTTTTCACACTAAGGCTTGGCAGTACTTGGTTTCTATAGCCACAATGCAGGGGTACTGAGGTGGACCGTGGTCAGGTTCTCATTAGGCTAACAAGAGGCCATCTCTAACAGAAAGCTAATTTCCTGAAAGGTGAGGAAGCTGGGATATTCATTATAGTTAGAGAACTAAGAAAGGAAGCGAGGTGAGAGTGAAGCATGTAAGGTGACGATCTCACATTGGCAAGGCGCATTTAAGCCACAAGCCTCACATGAACTCCCTGCATGCTGAATCAACTGCTCTCAGGTTTGAACAAATGGTGTAAAGTTGCCCTGATCTAGGAACAGCTTACCCTTCTTAAATTCTAACCGTTAACCATTAAACTGACCTAAGATCAGTTCAGCAGCCCAATCCTCTTTCCACTCACTGATTCCAGCCCTGTTTCTGTTTGAGCAGCAAAAACAATGTGTTATCTATTTACAATCATCCTCACTGCATGACACCCAATGGTTTTATCACCATCCTACCAGGACAATGCTGGACACTTGCCTTCCAGTGGTATTCAATGGGCGGAAATTGGAAATCCAAAACACAGCACTAGTGAAGTGATGTGGCTCCATCAGCCTGCAGCCAAACAATGGGGGCATCTCCATGTGTTTTGCTTCCACTTCCTAACCACACAGACACAGGGCGTATAGAGGAGCGAGACTATTGTGGTGGAAGATAGGACAGGGGCTGCTATATCTAAAACCCTACAACACGGACATTCATTGACTGTCAAATTGTGGACGCTACTGTAGCTAAAAAGGGAGAGACTCAAATCCGCATAGTAAAGCCATAACATTTAACCAGCTATCCTTCCCATCCATTCCACCTCATGTGTTTAAGAGGAAATATAGGCTAGAGCACTATCCTGTAGACTGCTTCTGTTTTTGCATCCCTTTTTGGCGCATGAAGACAGAACAATCGTTCAAATTGTTCCATTGAACTTAATTCAACAGCTCCACTTTCATTTGCAGAAATGCCATGACTTGACCACAAATCTCTTTGTGTTTTAGGGGCAGAATTACACAGGGTATGTGGTTCAATATGGTTAGATATAGCATCTTGTAGATAGCATAGACTGGATACAGAGACTGTGCTACCCCCCCCCCCCCCCCCTTCTGTCTCCTCAGCCTCCGTGCTCTGGAATGGCAACAATGTCACCGCAACACAGCGAGGGGACGAGCCATGGCGCTCCAAATCACTGATTACTGCTGCAGCTCTCCCAGAGAAAAGCAACAAACCTCTAATTGTAGGCCTCCCTAACCTCATGCACCGGTAAGGGAAGAAAATATAATTTCAGTTTATTGGTTTTCCTCTTTTTTAAAAGCTTTTGTCGTTCATGGTGTCAAAGTCTCTTCTCAGTTAGGAAAATGCAAAGACGAATTCGAAAGGACTAGTATAAGTGTATTATCTAAGTAGCTATTAGCAAGTCATATGGCTGCACTGCACACATCAATTACACGCCAAACACCATCTTTACTGCTAGTATTGTTCCCCAATGAGAGATCTAGAACAGTGCAATCATAGGAGATGTGTTTACATTCAGGAGCAATGATAACCCGTGTCTCTCTCCTAGACAAGGGCTCCCTGTGGTCTAGATAAGGATCATGGGTATTTATGTCTCCCAGTAGAGTACTTGCGTTGGCTTATGGTCCTATAGCCTCACAAGAACGTGGCAGTCAACGACACTTCAGAGGATCATCACTGAGCTATGCTGGCGGAAGTACTGTGTCTATACATTAGCACACAAACAAACAGGGAAACATTGTAAACAGCTGAACACCAGATACTGAACCTTCTACACAACCTATATTGGCTTATCTATGCTGATATACTGTGTAAGCCTCGTTGAGACAGCTATCTTGTCAACTGTCAGTAGCTCTGTTCTATTTCCCCCCAATACCATCTCCATCTCCAGTGGAGTAGACGTCTCGTCTCAAGGGCAGAGATAGGAGAACCCTTCACTGACCAATCAGAGGCCAGCTGGTCAGTTCCATCACTGAGGGCTCCTCACACTTAACTCGATCCTGAGGAGAAAAGCACTGGTCTGGATCACATTCTACTGCAGGGTTTCACACACAAATACTGTACACACACACACACACACACACACACACACACACACACACACACACGCGCGCACACACGCACACAAACTCCTTGAACCTTTCATTCTACTCCAAAGCTTCAATGTCAAAGCTTTAACTCTAAATAAATATAGCCTTCAAAGGGAGGGATAGTTTAACCCTCTGGAGCCAACACTTTGTTTCAGCGTGATGTAAACCCATAATCCCATAAAAAATCCCAAATCTCTGTGGGATTCCCATTTATGAGAAAAGGATAATGGTAGGAATACAACGAAGCAGAAGCAGTGCTGACAAAACACCTAAATGAACCGTCTCTAGACTCATTGAAATTTGATCCCGGATAAATCCCAAATAAATTCAAATGGAAAACCTCCAAATAACATGTGCATCGGATAATCCTCTGAAATGCTCTAGAGTAAAACACTGATCTCTTCAGGAATGGTTGACATTTCATATCTAATTATCGACATGAAATGCACGCTATGTTGACAAAAGCTTACTCATTGAGTAAGCCCTCAGCAGGCTGAGCATCTGCTGTAGAGCCAGTGGTCTGATATAAAGACGCTCTCAATCTGCTTCCTCACATGAGTTCCAGCAGAAAACCAGCAGCTGGACACCCTCGGTTTAAAAGTGCTGCTAATCATTGACGACACATATTAATCAACTCAAATGGCCTTGGCCATTATGGGCAAGTCGCAGGTTGATCCGCCAATTCCTCAAAGAGGTCTAAGGGCTGGAGAGTGTACACTGTGTCTAGGTGAGAAACCCTAGACAGGTAAGTGTGAATCAATCAACCATGTACAAGTCTGTCCCTCTCTCTGTGTATACAGGAAATCAGAGAGTGAATGAAGGCTCTTCCTCTTCCTGATCATTGATCCACAGCAGCCAGCCATTACCAAGGCAGCACTCACTAACTCACACAACCCCAGGGGAAAATAGGGCCAGACAGGGCTCTCCTGAGTCCTGGCATACAGTAATGGCTCAGCCTCTGATCAATAACTACTTAATCTGAGATGCATATGGGCATTTCCATGTAAAAGGACTCATGAGCACCAACGTGAAATTCATAGGAGCATGTCAAACCTGGTGTCATATGAAAGATAAGTCTATTTTTTTTATTAAGGCATATATACATGTTTCAACATGTTATTTCCTAAATACTAGAAATAAGCAAATTAGCTTTGATTTCTGCTCAAACAGATGGAAATGGTTCTTAAAAACAACTACCACAAAAAGTCTTCAAATGTATTAGAAATACATCAAAACACAATAATGTTTAAGTTAAGACCCCTGCCAACTAATATCAACACTTATATTTGGTTTTGAAGTGTGTAACAAACATATTTTCCAATTTCTCTCCCTCATGAGGGGAGAGGATAATGAAAATTCACAGAAGTAACAACTAAAAGTAGACCTACCAATTAGTTACAGTGTTTTTACTAACATCTATTTGGTTTATGAATTATTAAGCGATTCAAACTCGAAATTCTGTTACCAAATGGGATATGATAGTAGTCATAAACCACAGTTGGGTCACCTGCTACAGTTCTCCCTTCCACCTGCCTACTGTTATGTTCACCTAATAACGATCTTCTTTCTCTTTCGCCTGGTGGTCAAAGCAAATGTGGAAACAGTCTGGACAAACCCCTCCCTTTCTCTGCAGCTCCCTCTTCTCTCTCTCTCTCTTCAGTGAATGTCACCTCTCTTTGTGACACCGTGAGCCCCCTCTCTTTCCATTTACTGTAACCAGCATCCTTACCCAGTGAGCACTGATGACACCGGATGTTCATGGACGTTGAAAAGTCGTTGAAATTTGGTCAGTCTGCCCGGGCCTTGAACTCAACTTCCACAGACATTGTTTTTTTGGTACGGTCTGGACCGGCCTTGATTAGGTCCAAAAATAGATCAATGATTGCTTCAATAGACCAATGGAAGCCTGTGTTTTGTAAGTTTGGAGAGCACAGTACCGTACAGTGAACAGTACAGTACAGTGAACGTTCAGTTGAGTATAGTCTAGCACACTAGAGTTGAGTACGCTATGATGTACAGTATTGTACTGTACTCTACTGTAGTGTCCTGAACTATGCTCTACTTTACTCTACTGTACTGAACTCTACTCTACTGTGCTGTACTGAGCTGTACTTTGATGTCCAAACCTGTGAAACATAGCGGTCTATGATTGGTTCTGGACCAACCAAATTTGGTCTTGTTTGGTGGCTGAGCTCATTAAAATAATAGCCAGTGTGTAGAATAATACCCAAATATACAAAGTAGGATATTGCATATTTCTACCTTTGTGTAGCTTTATAGGATACATCACCATGAAGAGAATGACATTCCTTCCATAAGTATGCATTTCTGTGTAGTACAGATCAGGGACTCGTAAAGAAATGATGCTGCCTCAATTCTGTTACCTGGTGTAAATCCACTTCATTTACTGTAGTTCAATAACCAAAAGATAGTTTAAAAAATGACCTAAGTCAAGGGTGTCATGTCATAGCCAATGTTCCCTCTAAGCTGCGTGCACGCACAGCAGCCGAGACTACTGCACAGCTCCCAGGGACTTAGTTGATCTCCAAACATTTCTGGAAAAAACCCAACAGTAAAGCCTTTATGTTCCTATTTTTTATTTTTTTGGTCTCAGGCTGTTGTTACCTTCATATGTCTGAAGGGTACAAACTGTGCCTTCCCGGCGGGCCCAGAGAACAAATCATGTGCACTATGGGCCTACTGCTGGCCAATCGGATGGCTCAGATGACCGTGTCTGCAGTAACGTAGCAGGCATAAAAGAAAGCTACAGCAGAGTAGATACTATGATATTTCAACATGTTTAAAACCATGACTAGAGAGAGACTGTCAACGAAAACAACGAATACAGACATGCTGTTTTTATGAGTAAGTTCATGTTTAAGTTCTTACTTAAACATGAACATCAACACTTTGTATCCAACACTTTTAGAATCCATAAAATGCACGTTCTTCCTATTTTCCCTCAGCGCTACATTGGGACACTGCTGTGACGTAAGTGTCCCAATGAGTGACAGAACACTGAGCCAATCACGGCGCAAGAACATTACCAACCCCTACGCTTTGTATTTTCCACTGGCTGGCCCACCACCACAGAAAGCACTGAGTTAAGCTGAAACATTTGCATTTTGGAGTTTTTACATTGTTTGCAAACTGATATGTGACAAGTATTAATGCCAAAATAACATGAATTTTTTGGGGGGTGGCTCTGCCCCACCTGGTCTGAATGAAGGAACGCCACTGAGTGTGATCATATAGTCTACCTCAAATTTAGATTTATTTTTTAAAATGTCCCGAACTACAATGCATTGGCAGGACAATTCAAGCGAAGCCAATATGCATTGACAATGTATTGGGACTATAGCTTACTGCATGTTTTAATTGGTTCATTTGGCATAAGCATATGTTTTTTTTTATCATGTTAAAAAAATCTGAGCGGTAGATCTCATCTTGCATTTTGACTCAGTGATCTTGTCTCAGAAAAGGTTGGTGACCACTGTTCTAGAATGTTCCCTGTTAACACTATCAATGATTCCCTTTACTGTGGCAATTGTGATCGAATCAAAGCAATATTCACCACTTTCAATGCAACGCACTGAAACAAAACGAACTATGCAATATATTTTGTTGTAGGCAGAACGCATCGGAGTAGGATTCTATTGCATTGACACGCACTGGTGCCAAATAAACAATCAGAGCTGCAGTAGGCCTATATGAAAATAGACCATTGCCATATATGGATCTGTGCCATTTACTTTGAACTGGACTGTGTTTACAACATGAGCGTTAGTGAGTAGATGTGCTTATTTTGAGAACAAAGAGAGAGATGCTTGTAGCCACGTGTGCACATTTTGTTCATATCCTTTGCTAGTTAGTGATTTATTAGCCCAGTTATAGATAATTTGTAGTCAGTAATAGGGAGTGATTGCTTCCTACAAGAGCACAAAACATGTACATTTCTTGACATCTTTGAAAAGCAAGTCAGATAAAGAGCTTTTTTTTGTCTTTAAGGGTCAGTATTGCATTTTGAGAGACTTGAATAAGCTAAGTAGCCACAAGGCAGAGGGTAGCCTCATTTGTCTGATTCTCTGTAATAATGGTATGGGAATAATAATACATTTTATTTTGCAAAGTGGTATGTTGCATCAAACAACACAACAACATTTTCAGTCAGTCCTTGTCTGAAGGACAAGTAAATAAACAGGTTAATGTCTCAAGGAATGTAGGCCTACATTGAACACCACACATTAGGTGCAACTGTAGGCTGAATGATAGAACAGCTATTTCAATGTTAAAATGTTATGGGATGCATTTTCTCCATTGTTTTTGATGGCAGGCCACTCTGGTAGGCCTACATTATGATCAAGTAGCCACAGTAGCCTACATGGACACTGTTAAAACTGTAATTTCAAGCAGGTACAGCCTCACTGTTCACAGTAAACGCGCTTGAAGTTGCACATAATTTTCACAACGTTCAAGTTTGCTCTTAGCAGACCTGAAATTTGCTTAGTGCCGAAAAAAATATGAGGGAACATTGGAAGGAACAATTTGTTTTTGTTTGGCACACCAGTACAAAATCTGAGTCTCTGCGCAATTCCGTTACAGTGAAACTGCCCATATATATGATACCCAACCCGACATGTATTTCATGAGTAGTATCTTGCTCTGATTCAAAATGCTTTGGTTGATGGATGATCCTTTGCATGGCATGAGATTGGGTATAGGGTTGTTATGCATTGGCTATAAAGCTTTCCAGAAAGAGGTAGCCTTGATGGTGATCTTACCTTGTTTGAGTATGGCGGCCTGGCGAGGTTGACTCCATCTTTGATTAGTTTATCTCTAATCATGATCTTCAGCTTCAATTTGGGGTAAATCACCAACTCCCTCCGCTTGCCAAGCGTCAGGTTGCTCTGTGCGCCCAGATACGCGCCCCCTTTTCCCCCCACCCGGTCACTGTTCGATTCGGTCCAAGACTTGGACGCCCGCAGTTTGGAATCGTACTGGTCCACCAGATGCCTGGTGTACATTTCAGAAGCGGGGGGCATCGGCTCAAGCGTAAAATACAGCCCAGCCGCAGTTTCCTTATCCTCGTCTTTCAGCCTTTGCACCGCGTCATGGATCCGTTGCCGATGGTGCGGTATGTATACACCGATAGCATCCAGGTCGGGGTCCCCAATTTGTTTGCAAACTTCCAGATCATCGTAGCCGTTATCTACGAAGGACTCCACATACATAGAGAGCTGGAGGGTCTTCAGCCACTCAAACACGATAATGGGTCCGGTGCTTGTCATGTTTGGGTGTTGTAAGTAATGTAGAGAATGCAGAACAGAACACTTCACCTATAACTACTTTCCCAAACGGATTTGAAATCTCATTGTTAAATGCAAATGAAAATCACAAAATCTGATCGCAAATAATGCGGTCTACGCATCGAGAACACGCGAAGAATGGACAATGCAAATGTTGTAATCCATGACTCAATCCCAATAAACAGTATGCAGTTCAAAATCGTATTATTTCCTTTAGGGAACATGGAAGATGTGCGGTCCCTGTGCTATATAGAATAACCCCGTCTGTTGAAAAGGGTCAGTGAAAAGAAGTAGGCTGGCATCCAGGTGAATTTGTCACCTGCCAATATTTGCAGGATATGATTTCAGTGGCTGCGGTGACAGCTATTAAATCCCCGGTGTCATTTCGCCATCGATGTTACTCGTCCATATTGACATGCCTGGCTCACAAGTGGTCACCATAAACAATAGCTTTAGGCAGAGAACATGATTTGTTTAAAAAAAAAAAAAATTGTTCCATACAGTCGGATTAGAAAGTATTGCCGTAGGCTTTTCCACGGATGGGAAATTGACAGAAAATATAATTTGAAAACAAAGTAATACCGTACCAATGAGCACGACCGCACGAACCGTGTTGTGTCCAAATGGTTTGGGGTATGCTGGAGCACTACAAGCAGCTAGAGCGGGTACAACAATCCACATAGGCTAAACCACTTTCAATGTGGTGTTCCACGAGCCAAATGGTCTGTGTGCTCAGCCTTCCACGCCCCCAGATCCGCGTGTGACTTTAAAAATAGTGATGGAATTCCTTATTTTACAACCTGTCACCGTCAACGAATCCCCCCCACACGGAGTCCTAAATTTACCACGAGAGGCAGAGAAAGATGCTCCCGGGAGCTCATTTCATCTGCCTTTCATACAGTTTAAACGAGCAGTCTCGTTGCTAGTTTGATTCACGTCTCTCCCCTTACTGTCTGATCTCTCTCTCTCTCTCTCTTTCTCTCTCTCTCTCTCATTCAGTATTTCCATGGTCTCGTTTCTTATCAAGCACTAGCACTCCCTGTCTAACAGCTGAGGTACTGAAATACTGGTTATAGGCCCACAGTATTCTATATTATTACCTGCTACTGGTATTACATTGAAAATGGTGACTACATAATTATTTATGCTCTTTGTTTTCATGTTGCTATTGCAAGGGAGGGAGAAAAAGAGAGAGCAGGTTTCTGCCTCACAAAAGGCTTTCAGATGCTGACCACTACATTGCCTCTCTCTCTCTCCATACCAAATCAGGGAATTAAACACTTTAGGGCCATATCGACTGTTTGCTCCTATTTTACCTTTTTGTTGACCCTGGCCCATAGGATCAGTCCACTACCCCCTGCAGACAGACAGAGGAAGACACACCCTTCCCATACATGGACGACTGCCAGTATGACACTACTGACTGTGTTTCTCTCATTCCCCCACTCTCTCCATGACTCCATATCTCCAATCCAATGTGCAATGCTCTTCCCTCCCTATCTATTTGCATGCCTTTGCTGCATCACAGGAGAGCATCAACCTGAGACACAATATTGGTGCGTAAGGAAAAACTGCTAAAACCAAACAGAAAGGGATAGAGAGAGAGAGAGAGAGAGAGGAAACAGCTGGTTGACAAGTTATGACTGAGACCTGTCTGTCCATGTGGAGGCCAGCCCAGCCCATCAGCAGTGATGCATGCTTTATCAAACCAGAGCTGACAGCTTGTTAGAGTTTAGTTTGATACAATCACCACGACTATGCTGCTGCCTGGGAGTGATTTGAGCTGTGCTTCGCTCTATGACATGCAGTTTGCGTAGTATAAACGCAACACACAAGTCAGGGGAGAAGAGATGCATTTCCTCGTCTTGGAGCGTCTTGGACCTCGTCTTGGAGAGGAATGTCAGAAACATGCCAGACATACATGGGAGGATATTAGGGAGAGTCGTAATGGAAGCAGGATTTTCAGGAGACAGAACACAGAACACGGCCAAGAGCTGGTACGAAGATACTCAATAATATTGACATCTGCTTAAGGAGTCTTAGTAAAGAAGAGGGAGGAACATCTGTGCTTACACAATAGAGTTTGTTTGGGTGTGTTCACTGTATGTCTGACTCCCTCCTTTACATCAACCTACAGTAAATATCAATCATGTCCAATTAAAAAAGCTTGTTATTTCTTGACAGCGAGGATTACAACTCATCCACAGGGCTTTGCTTTACTTACTCTTCCCCTTCCTGTCCTCAGTCCTCTGTCATAGGAGCTGAGTGACATTGGAGTATCATTAGATCAGTTACAGACACAGGATTATAGGACACGTGGTGACAGATGGGACACGGGACATGGAGCATGCCACGCTGGGTGGACTCAGAGCGCAGGACACAGGACGCAGGGCTGTCAATGCTGGTAGTGCCAGGAATACCATGTTTCCATACCGCTACCCAGCTACCCAGGTGGAGCACAGTGGAAGGATGTAGGAGCAGACTGCATGGGCTATTGCACAATACATACAGTGCCTCACTCTTCATCGCTCTGTATCTATACTGTAAATAATTAATTTGGATGTTCAGTTCTGTAATAAACTTATAGTTAGTACCATTTAGCAGACCCTTTTATCCAAAGCAACTTACAGTCATGTATGCATACACTTTACATACGGGTGGTTCTGGGACTTGAACCCATGACCTTGGCGTTACAAGCACCATGCTCTACCAACTGAGCTCCATAGGACAGGTTATCTATCTTTACATGATGCCTCGACTAGTTTCCTTGATATCTGCACAATATATTCAAATCAGGGTACAGAGAATCATACATTGAATCACAGCTCTGATATGATTTGAGTAAATAACACCACTACAACAGTGTTGCTATTATTGTCTTCTAGTCCATATACAGTAGGCTACTGTAAAAGGAATGTTCTATGCATTCGCCACATTCCTCCAGAACTGCAGATGCGTATTGCCATTGCCCTGGAGGAGAGAAACCTTCTGTCACATCAGCAAACGCTTATCTAACCTTCACCTAACCACCTCAGAATGAGGGGACCCATATTAGCATACGGCCTGGTAAATATGGATGTGGTGGAGAGGTGGTGGGGATGGTGATTTAAGGAGGGGGTCGTAATAATGAAGAGAGACAGAAGAGAGAGTGGGTCAGACAGGTTAACAGCAGCCAGATCTATTAGACGCAGCCTGAGGGTAGAGGAGAGGAGCTGCCTGGGACTGGAGACAAGCAGAGTCCAGGCTTTTACCACGCTAATAGTACTGTCTGTGCCTTTTCATTTTGATGATAGGGGTGGAGAGGATTGGGGTCTCCTTGGCTACCGATACATTGGTGAAACCCTCCATGAATTCCCTGAATGACCTCACTCTGAAACCCTTTGAAACCCCAAGAATCACCTCTACCCAGAAGACCATGAATCATGTTGTGCATGTTGCTGGGCAGTTCTCTTGGTTTTCACTAGTGGGTCTCTATCATCCATATAGGTGAAGGATAGACGTTACTCTGGCAGAGCTGGGAGAAGGCAATCTGACTCGGAGTGGATAGTGGAGTGTTAGAGAGAGATGTCAGAAGAGAGGTGTGTTATCATCTGAGACGTCCTTAACCTCCTCCCACACAGGTGCATGTGGATTAGGTCTTCCTTATTCCCTGCCACACGGCATGCTGCTATGCTCTGTGGTTCCCTGCTGTATCCAAGCTGTCATTTGTGGGAGAAGATATCAAATCACTGATTATTGCCGATGATTGCTCCCACGGTAGCGTCTCCAGGGGCTGCCCAGGTCAGAGTAGAGGCTCCCAGAGCTGATTATTGCCTGTGATTGCTGCCTCAGTTCGGTTAGACTCTGCTCCATTTCTACATACAGGACTGACGTTTGGTTAAAAATGATCGTCCACAGCTAATATGATACGAGTTCCCCAAAAGACTGTCCTCTTCTAAAAAAGCATGCATATTCTACTAAGCTTATGCACAGTAGCATCTCAATGAGAAATGGAAATAGTTTCCCCCCAAAAGGTCTAAAGGTCCCGAAGCTTCTGTGCATGTGCAGGAATCTCTACATAGATTTTGTAAGTAGCTGTTGCTCATCTTCCCCCTCCCTTCATGTTTCCTACTTGTCATTTACACACTGTGGCAACGTTTCTTTTGTCTTTAAAAAAAAATCATATTCTATTTATATATATATATATTTTTTTTCTCACACCAGATACAAACATACACATACAAACAACTTAAAGACGCACACAAACAACTGCTACATCTCATCTGTCCCCACCCACATGCTCACAACCCCATCCCTAGTTCCTACATTATTGTTTGCCACATGACACATGCTACTTCAATATTTCAATCATAAATTGTTCGATTTTTCCATTGTGTTAATGATGGCGCTTTAATTGATTTCCAGGTTTTTAGTATACATTTCTTTCAAGATGAGCGATGAGAAGAGAATCTTCCAGCCCATTGGGTATCTCTGTGACTCACCACCTGGGTTCAGTCTTATATAGCAACATTTGAAATTGGGGTTTTTCCATTGGTAAAAGGTAGAGAGACTCAGAGTTACAAAATGTTATATCATACACTGCATTTTTGAGGAACAATGGGAAAGTAATTCTGCTTTGAAAGTTGATACACTAGTAAACTCACTTTTGAGAAAAGGGCCTTTGAGTGTTTTAGTAACTACTGGAGAGCTCTCCTTATACCATGTCTTTAAATATGAAGACAGACAGATTTAATAATTGCAATACTTCTGACAGCCAACTTTCTAGCACCACCAATAACTTTTGGAGAATTGCCAAAAAGCATACGTTATTCAGTCATTGTTAGTTTTACACTTAGGACATGACTCTACCGTTGTACTGTAGCATTTGTGAATTTTAGTTTAGTTTATACTGGACTAAGCATACATTCTCTTGTGCCAACATCAGTTGTTTTTTTCTTGGTTCCAATAGTTTATATTTTTTTCAAAGAGATTGTCAGTTGGATATGTTCTCTGCAAGGTTTTATATATCTTACCTATCATATGAACATCCCTTTCTGACTCAAAGAAAATTCCCTCAAGGTTGCTCCGATGTCCAAAAGATTTCAAATTACAATTTTGTGATATGTAACTTTTAAGTTCCATGTATTTGAAAATACCTACATTGGTATGTCCGAAATTGCTTTTTAATTTTGTCATGGAAATAAATGTATTTCCTGTTACAAAGTAATTTCTGATTACTATGCTTTTAGTTTTCCACGTTGACCAATTTATCTCTGAATTCTGAAAAGCTATCCATAGGGTTGTGTTTTGAGGTAGTGATCCTATTCTTTAACTTTGATTCTTGGTTGAAATACATTTTTTACATTTTTTATTTGTAGACAAACTTGAATTTGTTGACAACCAAACACAATTCAATATCGCTTTTGCAATACAGTAAATAGCCCATTGAAAAGTGAACAAAAGATATGTTGGATTCACGTCTCCAACTAAATCAAAAAAAGTTCAAGAATAGGATTAAGCCAGTGACTCCGATGAAACTATCATGCGTTGTCAACCGAACACAATTCCACAATCTTTTGCTAACATTGGGATATTTACTAAGTTAAGGTTTTCTTACAACCTAATGTAACAGTAGACCTATTTATTCAACCTTAAAGCTGCAATGTATAACTTTTTTTGGGCGACTCGACCAAATCACATAGAAATGTTTGTTATATATCTGTCATTCTCATTGAAAGCAAGTCTAAGAAGTGGTAGAAATGTTCTATGTGCGCTATTTCTATGCTTCCTATTCATTTTTGCATATTTTACTTTAGGTTTTGTACATCAGCTTCAAACAGCTAAAAATACAACAATTTTGGTTATGGAAAATATATTTCACAGCAGTTTAGATGGTACAATGATTCTCTACACTATACTTGCTTGTTTTGTCACATAAACTGAAATAAGATGAACTTTTAGAATTTGTACCAACCAGGAAATGGCGGAGCGATTTCTGCATAGTGCATCTTTAAAATGAGTAACACCTCAACGGCCACATTTTGAGGTTAGTTTACTATAACTTTGAAAGCAATCATTGAAAGCGTGCATGTTCAAGATAGCATACAAAGGTCACAGGTCTGTGGGGATCTTCACAATTGCTGTAATAATCTGCGCAATATCTTGAACAGCATTGATCACTTGCAATATGTACGTTTAGTGTAATCTTAACTGCAATCCAGGTCATTTGGTTGTGCTATTAGATGAAGCACAATGATAACACATTAAGTTGTTGTATACTGTAAATACAATATATCTGAAGTTATATTCCCATTCCCAATTTAGATGACCATTTTTTCCCATTGGAATCTGGTTGTGCTTATAGATTGTTGAAAACATGGTGATAACACATTGGGAATTCGACAAACTTCTGGCTGTCTTTTTGAGTGGGTTAATAAAGGTTGAAAAATGTCTTAAAATAGTCTGCAGCCACTCAATTCTAAAAATGTGAGCTAATTAATTTGCTGAGAGGTCTGGCTGGGGGTTAAGAGTCCTCAGAGTAAAATTGAATAATAGGTTTGCTAAATATATAACCCTTCACTGACTGCATAATTAAAATAGCCTACGGGTAAAGGAACACACAGGGTAAAACAGCAGGGCCTGAGACAGCTAGCTACCCTCCATTCAGATAAACTATCAAAACAAAATTATATTTTCCCATTCTGCGTCATGGACAGACAAGGCACCCAGTGGATTCTCTATCAGCCTCCCAGCACATTGAACTGGAACTGGGAGTTGAGGAAAGGACTTGATCTGTCTTTGTGCTCTTTTAATTACACACAGCTGGGTGGGTTCTAATCCCCAGAGACCAACTGGCAGAAGGGCGCGTCCATAAGGCTAGGAGTAAAGCTAAGCTTCCTTTACAGTAAACTGAATTAAATGTCCATTATTATGTAGCCTAATTAGCCTACTCCTGTCTATACAGAAATAAATACAATCATTCAAAATAGGCTACTAAACCAGAAAGCATGACTTGGCCACAGACGATCATTAGCTTCTATGATAAATTAAGCTGTCAATTGTTTTGAATCGCTTTGCCTACAGTCGGAAACGCCCGCAAAACGAGTTGACTGTCAATGAAAAGTAGAGGACCAGACAGGCTTATCGCAATATTTCTAAATACAATCGTGGGAAAACATACGGTAGTTTGGAAAGCAAATGGCTATTGCTGTAAAGAGAAGACTCTAATCTGTCTTTTAGTTATCAAAATTCCCAACATAATTAAGTGAACAGTATAACGTGTCTTATTGGCACCAGTGGACAGCATCGGCCATATCGCCATTGAGTGTGCATATTTACTCTTTATCTTTGTTGGGTCAGTGCCACTTGAAAGTTTGTTTTTGGACAATAATTTCCTCCTCCCGGTTAGATGGAAATCATACTGTATTTGTCCCCACTTGACAGTGTTGCTTTTATTGATCTTTTTGTCAGTGTCAGTAGAGTAGGCTACCCATTCATTTTTGTTGCATTAAAAAATATTCTGTTCATGTGTCCAGTTATATAAAGTGTAGTAAAATTGCATGAAATGTGTTTATAAAAGGTCAAATGTATTCTGTGCATAGAAAGGAGTAAGAGAGCACTCACCACCCTCAGGGCAGAGTATGGTTAATGCAGTGAGCCACATGCCTATGCACAAGGGGCCATAAGCTGCTGTCAATCATTCCGACAGAATCCATCAGAGTCACAACCTGCGGGAGCCAATTTCCTGTCTTTGTTTCCACCTCCACTATCACAATGGAAGTGATTAGACCAAAAGAGAGAACGATTTTAAATTTTGGCATCGTATTTGGGAATGTTTGTAATTTCCCTGCAGCTCAAGTTCAATCAGGAAGGCTGCTCGGGATGCTTGTTTAATTTAATTCAGTAAGCATAACGTAATTCACTTTGTTTCCTATTACACGGATATAGTGGGAATGAATACAAACGTATCATCATCAGCGTAGAGTATTGTTTCTTCTCCTCTTTCCTATTAGCCACGTGAAGAATGCCATTCACCTATTTAAATAATAGCCTATAAGCAAGGCACAATAATTCACATTCCTGATGCTTACTGTTTAACCTTCCTCTCTCTCAACCAATGAGTGTAAATCTTGGAATGTATTCAGTGGTGATTGGTGGGGCAAACTCCCCAAAATATTTGTAGATGCATGCCAGCAAAGCCACTACACAACACAACAAAACACAACACTAAACAATACATTAATTGCACTATAACGGTGACAAATGGTGCCCACAAACTGTTAGGGCCCACATGTAGCTGTCCCAACATCAGCGCTTTCTTTTCAGCACCAGGGAGTGAATCCTTACCACTGCTATACCTGGCTATCAGCGGAGCCTAGTCTGGCAGCAAAACAGTTCATTCAGCCTCATTTACTGCCTTTAAAAAAACATAACAGATATTTCTGACTTAAGAAAAAATGGTTTCTACTGACAATTGAGATGCATGAACTATGGCATAAGAGGGAGGACGAGCGGATAAGAGACATTAATGAGCGAGCTAGGATGACCGTAGTCAATATAACTATTTGTTCAGAACTTTTGAAATGTACAGCGGCAGAAATCAGAACATGGAATGTTCTTACAGTATTCTCCCTGTACACCAAGTCCGGACCGCAGGATAAATAAAGGGGGCATATAAGCCCCATCCTCCTCTGGGTACATTGACTTCAACACAAAACCTAGGAGGCTCATGGTTCTCATCCCCCTCCATGGACTTACATAGCAATTATGACAACTTCCGGAGGACATCCTCCAACCTAGAATCCTCCAACTCAGAATTAGTCTCTTCCTGATCGACTCTCCTGCGTTTCCTGTTGTGTTGGGCCTTCCCTCGTTGGCCTCTCATGATCCTATTATTTCGTGGCAACAGAAGGCTCTCAAGGGATGGTCCTGTCAGTGTTCAGGGAGGTGTGTAGGTGTTTCCTTAGGAGCCACTACGGTGGAAAGTCCAAACCAGGTTTCCACCATGCACATTCCCCCCAAATATGCCGATTTGGCACTCGCCTTCTGTAAAAAGAGGGCGACTCAATTACCACCCCATCGACAGGGGGATTGTGCGCTAAATCTCCTGGTAGGCGTTGCACTTCCCAGGAGTCATGTGCATCCTCTGTCACAGGAGGAGACGGCGGCTATGGAAACATACGTCGCCGAATCTCTGGGAACAGGGATACATTCGGCCTTCCACTTCTCCTGTCTTCTCGAGTTTATTTTTTGTGAAGAAGAAAGATGGAGGTTTACGCCTGTGTATTGACTATCAAGGTTTAAATCAGATTACGGTAAAATACAGTTACCCGCTCGCTACCTCTCATCGCCAGTATGACAGAGTCATTCCACGGGGCTCGCTTCTTCACAAAATTGGACCTCAGGAGCACTTACAACCTGGTGCGTATCCGGGGGGAGGGATGAGTGGAAGACGTCATTTAGTACCACTTCTGAGCACTATGAGTACCTTGTCATGCCGAATGGGTTAATGAATGCTCCATCAGTCTTCCAATCCTTTGTGGATGATATTTTCAGGGACCTGCATGGACAGGGTGTAGTGGTGTATATAGATGACATTCTAAAATACTCCACTACCCGCGCCGAGCACGTGTCCCTTGTGCGCAGGGTGCTTGGTCGACTGTTGGAACATGACCTATACGTTAAGGCGGAGAAATGTCTGTTCTTACAACAGTCCGAGCCCACTCCCCCTGAGTGTCCAGCTGGGCATCTGTACGTTACGTTTGATGTCCGCGATCGTTTGATCTGTAGGGCTCACACGTCAACCTCCTCTGGTCATCCTGGTATTGGTCGGACGGTGCGCTGCCTTGCTGGGAAGTACTAGTGGCCCACTTTAGTTAAGGACGTGAGGGTTTATGTTTCCTCCTGTTCGGTATGCGCACAGTGCAAGGCACCTAGACATCTGCCCAGAGGGAAATTACAACCCCTTCCCGTTCCACAACGACCGTGGTCACACCTGTCGGTGGATTTCGTGACAGATCTTCCACTGTCGCGGGGTAACACCACGATCCTGGTCGTTGTGGATCGGTTTTCTAAGTCCTGCCGTCTCCTTCCTTTGCCCGGTCTCCCTACGGCTCTACAAACTGTGGAGGCCCTGTTCACCCACGTATTCAGGCACTACGGGGTGCCTGAGGATATAGTTTCTGATCGGGCTCTCGACCCTTCACCTGCCCCTTCACCTACCCTGCCGGAAGCTGGGTCCGTGGTTTGTGGGGCCATTTAAAATCCTGAGGAGACTGAACAAGGTTTGTTATAGGTTTCAACTGATTATCGTATTAACCCCTCGTTCCATGTGTCTCTCCTCAGGCCGGTGGTGGCTAGTCCGCTCCAGCAGTCTGAGGTGCGGGAGGTTCCTCCGCCCCCTCTTGACATCGAGGGGGTCCCGGCGTATACCGTAGGCGAGTGCCGACCTCCAATCAAAAATTCATCAAAAAAGCCATCATGGACTCAAGGCGTCAGGCGTCAGTACTGAAGGCCCCTCGCCTTCAGTACCTCGTGGAGTGGGAGGGGTACGGCCCGGAGGAGAGCTGCTGGGTACCGGTGGAGGCATCCTAGATCCTTCATTGCTACAGGAGTTTCACCGTCTCCACCCGGATCGCCCTGCGTCCCGTCCTCCGGGTCGTCCCCAAGGCCGGTGTCGGCGCACTGCTGGAACTGCTCCTCAAGGGGGGGTACTGTCACGACTCCCGCCGAAGTCAGTCCCTCTCCTTGTTCGGGTGGTGTTGGGCGATCGACGTCACCAGCTTTCTAGTCACCACCGATCCATGTTTCATTTTCGTTTTGTTTTGTCTGTATTACACACACCTAGTTTCAATTCCCATATCATGTTCCTTATTTAACCCTCTGGCATACATTTCTGTTCTGTCCGTGATTGTTGGTGCCTTAGTGGTTGTTGTAGCTGTTAGTTTGCATGCATTTTCCTATTTGGAATATTGCTTGAATTTCTGTGAGTAAACTCAGTTGTGTTGCTCAAAACTGTGTCCTGCGCCTGATTCCGCTACATCTCTGCACCCAATCGATGACACCTACATTGTAAAATGTATTTTATAAGCTAGGTTGTAGCAAGCTCATGATGAGTATGGGGAAAATTTGAGTATCATGTATTAGACTAAACCTATTTATGTTACATTGAACTGGGTGAATGGAATATGAATGGCAGTCATCCAATTTGCTGTAATAGAAATAAGGCCATGCTCATAAAGAAAATTGTCCTCCCTCATCTTAAATGGCACCGACCACCACTGAAGCCTATGGCTGTTTCCGATTAGGCTGGAAGAAGTTCCTCCAACCTGCGGCTACCTCCATCGTCTCCACCCGGGGCCGTTTTGCCTCAGCTACCAATGACCCGGTGCTGGCGGCTATCCAGTCATATTTAAAAACTCTGATCCCAGACTACAGAGTATCCTTTTCATCACAGAGCAAAACGGACAACACCATCGTGTTCGTGAGAGTCTCCTCTTTCAATAGACGGGTCATAATTGCTAGAGACGATTTGTGAAAAGACCAATTTTTGGGATGTCTCATATCTGTTACCTTTCACTGCAGATGCGGAAGAGTGACATAGGCAAATGCCGTAGCATTTAGGCACATCCAATGCAAAAACAGATATCTCTAGCTTAAACTGACAGATTTTTATGGGGATTTTTTTATTATGTTAATTAGATTTCCGCTGGGGCGCGGACATCGACCTTTGGGGTTATATAAGAATATATTGAACGCCATATAACACAGGGGCGTCTTTCATGGTATAATAATCAAGACAACATGTTTCCTAACGTCTGTGGGCATAGTCATTCCTATTCTACATCAGAAAGTTGTCTTCCATGCATTATTGTAGCCCATCATAGGAACTCCTTTCCCCCAGCGGGGGAGTTTAGATGCCAGCGGCCCCACAGAGGGCTACCTGCCATCACCTCATCTGGGCTCCCGAGTGGCGCAGTGGTCTAAGGCACTGTGTCTCAGTGCTAGAGGCATCACTACAGACACCCTGGTTTAAATCCAGGCTGTATCACAACTCGCGGTGATTGGGGAATCACACAATTGGCCCAGCGTCGTCCAAGTTTTGGCCTGTGTAGGCAGTCATTGTAAAAGATAATTTGTTCTTAACTGACTTGCCTAGTTAAATCAAGTTTCTATTTAAAATAAAAACATCTCTCTCTCTCTGAGGATCTTCCATGGAAGACCAGTCTTTAGGTAAAGTCCCCCCTTATCTCAGCTCGCTGGTCACCTGCGTACACTTGCAGAGATACGTTGCTGCTCGCTTTCCATCTTGCTCTTACTAGCTAAACCTTGGCGTAAACTAAAACCTGCGAGCTCTCTAAATTGAAAACAAAAGTTGTGAATAGATATTTATGGCTGAATATTTACTGCCCACGGTAAGGGATGCTTGAGTGTCTTTTCGAAAGATTAACATAAATGAGGGGGAAAGCAGTGGGCCTAAGCCCACTTATTGCTTCGCCCAGTGGATATGGACTAAACCAAAATATACTCTCCTGTAAATGTAATAGAACTCACCCCGGAAAGATACGGTTAGTTGAAAATGTACAAATCAATTATAGTGACCGGGAGATACCAGCAGTTCAATCCGGAAAAGAGAAAACAAACTAACTGCATTTTATCCCCCAGAGAGACCGTCCTGGCTCAGACGTTGCTCAGTTCTTTGAGAAAAGTGTGCACTTCTCCCGGTGTGTTGAAGAGATGGCTTCGGCCTTTGTACTGAACTTTCATCCGCGCAGGGTGGATGAGGTAGCCGGTGATGTTCTTCTCATTCAGTGCTTTGGCGGCAGGTCTGAACTGCTTGCGATGTCTGGCGAGATCCGCGCTCACATCTGGAAAAAGGCTGACTCTCTTTCCATCGATGGTGATGTCCCCTTTGGCTCTTGCGAGTTGCAGTATCTTCTCTCTGTCTTGGAAACGGAGGATCCTGATCAGGACGGCTCGTGGGGGCTCATCTGGCCGGGGTTTCGGCGCTGATGTTCTGTGGGCGCGTTCGATTTCCAGCAGCTTGGTGAAGTTGATTATGCCTAGGACCTCCGGGATCCATTGAGTGAAGAAACGGACCGGGTCACGGCCTTCGCTGTCCTCTTTCAATCCCACCACACGGATATTACTACGTCTACTCTGGTTCTCCATCTGATCTACCTTGTTTTTGAGGTAGGCATTGTCCTTTTGCAGTTGTATCAAGACCTGGTCATGTCTAGCGATGGTATCTTCAACTGTGCTAATGCGCAACTCTGCCTCAGTCGTTCTCAAAAGGAGATCATTCATGGAGGATTTCAGGTCGCCAATGGAAGAATGGAGTTCAGCCGATTTCTTATACATTTTTTAGAGAAAGACCTCTGTTACCATCCTGAATTTCCCGGAGGAGAGTAGCCAGCATGTCGGCAGGCTCGCAAGAGACTGCTGAGAGCAACAGTCTGGAACTGTCGTCTGAGTCATGAGGGCTAATGCTAATCTTGCTAGCTGTAGCGTTATCGTTATCTTGGGAATCAACAACGTTTTGGTCATTCTTCTTGCCTCTCGGTCGGAGGTCCATGGCTCTTTGGGAAGGTAAGTACTTGACAATTTATCAGCCGATGTTAGAATATTGTTTCAACGTTGTTATTTAGGTAAAAATAGAATAACTTTGAAGAGCTCAGTTTGTCAACATCTGCTCAGCTCCGCGGCATCACGTGCTCCCCGCACCCCATTATTTCTATCTCTACTTTGCACATTCTTCCACTGCAAATCAACCATTACAGTGTTTTAACTTGCTATATTGTATTTACTTTGCCACCATGGCCTTTTTTGCCTTTATCTCCCTTATCTCACCTCACTTGCTCACATTGTATATAGACTTATTTTTCTACTGTATTATTGACTGTATGTTTGTTTTACTCCATGTGTAACTCTGTGTTGCTGTATGTGTCGAACTGCTTTGCTTTATCTTGAACAGGTCGCAATTGTACATGAGAACTTGTTCTCAACTTGCCTACCTGGTTAAATAAAGGTGAAATAAATAAATATTGCATTCCGTCTTTGTTGTTCCTTCCGTTAAGCCTGTACTCTATTGAACTGTACTCTTATCCAATCAGAGAGCTGTGTGGTGATCTTACCAGGACCTTCACTCAGACAGAAGTTCTAATTACCCAGTGATTGCTAAATGACACACTCCTAACTATCACACAGCAGCAGAGAACAACAGCCCTGTCTCTGTCGAGAAAATGTCCTACACTCAAGTTTTGCCATCTAATTGCACTCTTTTCTTCAATGCATCAGAGAGTTGAACTCTGAGTCAAACAATCATATTGCTTTGAGGTCTTAAACTTATCTTGCAACAGACATCCAGTGAGGAAGAAGTGACAGACAGGGATTGTGTTGTGGCAGCTGGCAGTTAGTTGTGTAATAGCATCAGTCTTACCTGTGACCTGTGTCTCCAGCAGTGGAGAAGGGGTTTTGAGAGATTCAGAGAATATGTGTATTCTCACACTCAACTCACAGTCAACCCTGTCAACGTCCGATCACTGTCAACTCATATCTACAGTAATTATGGACAGCATGCACAAATAAACACACTCTACATCAGGTAGTACAGTAGTAGCATACAAGTAAAAGCATACAACACAGAGACATGCACGGACACATATGCACGTGCAAGCACGCGCAAGCACCCACGTACACAAACACACAGGCACACACTCAGGCACACACAACACACAAACGGGCAGCTGGTAGCTTAGCAGTTAAGAGTGTTGGGCCAGTAATCAAAAGGTTGCTGGTTTGAATCCCTAAGCCGGCAAGGTGGAAAAATCTGCTGTTCTACCCTGGAGCAATGCAGTTAACACCCAACAACAACTGCTCCCTGAGTACCGATGACGTTGATTAAGTCAGCCCCCTGCACCTCTCTGATTTAGATGTGTTGGGTCAAATGCGGAAGACATTGTGGTTTTATACACATGTTTAATACGTCTCATTTACACACTTTATTCAAATATTTATGAACTGCATATACTACTTATTTGTTTTTCCTTCGCCTCCAACCCCTTTCAATGCATGGAACGGATGTGGGTGGGGCTAGGTCTACATAAGGGTGAAAAACATTTTTTAACTCACAAAAGCTCTGACGAAGGCCGTGAGGCCGATATATAAGCTTATTAAAGATCAGTGATACTATCAAGAGCAGTGTGCGGATTCCTTTTACCTTCACCCATGCACACCTTTGCCTGAGATCATTGACAGATGGATAATCCAGAGGACAAGGGTTGGGCCACAGGCTGGTGGGGCCGATGAGCTGTGAGTGTGTGTTTGTGAGTGTTTTATGTGTGCTACGAGAGGATCTTGAAATCGCTGACTCTGGGATATCGGAGTAAAGCAATTGAAAGACAGACAACTGGTACATCACCTGGTGATCTATTCGCAGTCGTAAACATAATAGCACCCGGAGGTATACTGTCCTGTTTGCCCTGCCCTGCCAGCCTAATGACACACTGAGAGATGAGAGAGAAACCCAACACTATAAGGATCAATAGTGTAATGTCTTGACTATCATTAATGTGATTGACTGTTATTTTATAAAACAATTACATACCACGTTAAATTATTACGCAATTAAATTACTCATGTAACAATTAATTAAGTAGTAATCTGGGGCACCATGGAAAAAGTTATTTAACGAGTTACTATGTCCCGCCTAAACTCTAAAGATATAAATATCTCTTACATCAGTAACAGTCAATTCATTAATTATTATTTACCTTCTTTCAGTCTCATTCTGAATGTCGCAAAATCCTTGGATATCTGCATGAACCCTAGCATAAATGATGAATCAGCGATATTCAAAATGGCTTAATTATTTATTTACAAACTAACTAAATAATCACACAGAATTACATAAACACATAAACAGAATAGTTTACAAACTGATTACTACATAATGCAATGAAAAGTCTCTAGTGGACTATAACAGGCTTGGTAGACAATGGAGAGAGGTGGGGACAGATAAAGAGCGGGAAAGACAGAATGGACCCACTACATACAGCTGAGAACTATGCTTATGGAAATGCAATACTTTGCACATGAATGGCCGCTCATTCGAAAGAATTGCAATGTACATATTTATGTGTGTATGTCTTTGCTTTGTCTCCGTTGAAAACACTTGATCCGTCTGGGGAGTAATTCGACAGAAAGTCTCTGGTTTATCCACCAGAGATCAAAGTCTTTCATAGTTGTAGCTCTGTTAATATAGATACATCAGACGTACCAATGGCCATTTGATATGAGAATGTTTTTTTGAATGGATCCTTCAAAGTACCACCTGGTGCTTCCTGGTTGCATTTACCAGACAAAAGTACTTTGACAGCTGCAGACTGAATGTTCCTGTGTAACCTTCATCTTCTTCACTCTAGAAAGTTTCAGAGTTTCTAGACATTACGTACCTTTCAGTTCACGCTGTCAGTCTCGCTGGCCTAATGTAGATTTTGTCATGAGTCCTATTTAAGCACTCGGGGAAAAAGGGGCGTTCCCTCCTTTTGTCGTAATGTCTGTGCTCATGTGGGTGTGGTCACTGGTTAAGACTTCATATGAAAAACTGTTATCTCGTTTAGAAGGCTAAAATCACATTACATCTTCTCACAAAGTTTTATATTTAATCATTTAAGTTCCCCAACATTTGGGTGTGACCCCTGACAACTGGGAAATATATACATTCAGAGATACAGTTATGTTGTTATACTGTCCTCCATGAGATCCCAAAACACACCTGATCTGATGTAATTGTTCTTTAAGTACTCACAAACCATTACAACTGTTTGGATTACAGAAATATTGTTTCATTCCCCACTTCTGAATGATGGAGTTTTGGCAGGAAGAATGTCTTTGTTCCCCATATGTTCTCTCCCTCAGTACTCCATGGCCATGAAGAGAAAGTTTCTGCCAGGAATTTATGACCGTCAAAAAACTGTGGAGAGAGAGAGAGAGGGGGGGGGGGGGGTCTGGCACCTATGATCCTAACCCAAAAGGGCAAGTCATGACAATAGGAATCGGCTCTAGTTCTAGCCATCTTTCAAGTTGAACTTCCTGTAGAAACTGCTCAGCAAACCGGGAACATTCCGAGAACATTAACTAAGATTCCCATTCATTTCTTGTTAGGGGTCTATCTAACATTAAGATGAGAACATTCCAAAGAATGTTTTGATAGCATTTTTTTCAGAATTTTTCAAAAGATGTAATATCCTTGAAATGTCCCACAATTGTTCACAAAAATGTTCTGCAAAACATGTTACAACCACGACAGATCATTCCCCAAATGTTTCAATTAGGTTTCCAAGTAATGTAATAACACAATGTACCAGTAATGGTTTTAGCATATACTTCTGCAACAAAATGTGAGAGCAATAGAACTTGTTCTGGGAAACATCACGTGAACGTTCTGCTAATGTTGATGGAGATTATTAAAATATCCAAAACAACAAGCAGGGAATATTCCCACAATTCTCTCAAAAAGTTATAGTGTGACATTATCACATGATTGTTCCAATAACGTTCCTTAAATATTCTTCAGCAGTCATGTCTGGATTCAATTGAATTGGTTTTGAGAAAACGTTACTGGAACGTTCCTCTAACATTAATAGGGATGTCATCCGAGACACCTACACAGGTATAGGATCTTAACTTGACCAGTTTCTCACAGCAGAAAAATCATCCTGCAGCAACAAGAAATGTGAATTACTATATGGATTATAATTAATTAAAATGTTTGTATGGTTTGATAAACTTTCCGTTAGGGGCGAAAGGTAGCCTAGTGGTTAGAGCGCTGGGCCAGTAACTGAAAGGTTGCTAGATTGAATCCCTGAGCTGACGAGGTGAAAATCAGAACGACCCCTGAACTAGGCAGTTAATCCACTGTTCCTAGGACGTCATTGTGAATAGTAATTTGTTCTTAACTGACTTGCCTAGTTAAATAGAGGTTCAAATAAAAATAAATAACAATCAAGACAGACAAATTAAAGTCTAAATTACAAACTTCAGAAGCATTTTTAAACCTTGAATACACAACAAGTTTTCATTTCCTGCAGCGCAGGAAAATGTATTCTGCCAACAGGGTGGTCAAATTAAGATCCTATAGGCATAACAACCAATGATGGGTATTGATAACAACAAACATCCCAGCAAACCGGGATCATTCCCAGAACATTAGCTAACATTACAATTTGGCTATAGTTCAGGTTTGAGCCAATATTAGGATGATAACGTCCCACAAATATTCAAAGAATGTTTTTGATGACTACATTTTTAGGTTGCCAGGAAATCTAATAACATAATGTTCTGGTAGTGTTCTTAGAACATACTGCCGCAACAAAATGTGGGAGCAATCGAAGTTGTTCTAAAACAACATTCCATTACTACTATTTTGGTAGATATTACTACTAACAGCTATAACAACAAACAAAAACCGTCCTGTGGAACTTTTTCAGTAAGGTCATGATTTGTATTTTTTTATTTCACCTTTATTTAACTACGTAGGCCTGTTGAGAACAAGTTCTCATTTACAACTGCCATGATCCCATATTGTTCTAAAAAAACATACTTCAACGATAATGGAAGTAGAACACATTGCTGCAATGTTCTGCTAGTGTTGATGTGCAATGTAACATTATTATATGAAGATTGTATTTTTGGAGCATAGTTTTTTGTGATGTCCCAACTGTCACGCACTGACCTGAGATATCTCTGTTTTCTTTATATTTAGGTTAGGTCAGGGTGTGACTAGGGTGGGTTCGCTAGTTTTGTATTGTCTAGGGTTTTCGTATCGTCTAGGGTTTTTGTATGTCTAGGGTTTTGTAGGGTTTTTGTAATTCTATGTTGGCCTGATATGGTTCCCAATCAGAGACAGCTGTTTATCGTTGTCTCTGATTGGGGATCATATTTAGGTAGCCATTTCCCGTTGTTGTTTGTGGGATCTTGTCTATGTCAGCACTTGTTTGTATAGCTTCATGTTTTGTTATTTTGTTTGTTTGTTTAGTGTTCATTCTTTAAAAAAAATAAGAATGTTGTCGCATACCACTCTGCGCCTTGGTCCGATCCTTATAATAAACGTGACACCAACAATGTTCCCACCAGACTTTTCCCAAAACCTAATGAAACATTCTGGGAACCTTTAAAATAACAGACTAAATGTGTTCTGGGAATGTTCTTGCAATGGCAGGCGAATGTTTTATACAAACATTGTATAATCATCAGGACAACTGGACAGTTTTGGTCTTATGAGAGCATTTGTTGCAACCTAACAAATGTTAACCAATTTTGGTTTGCTGGGTGTACACAGTGTTGTCGTTTACATTTTTTCTTTGGGGCTAAAGGGGGTATTTTATTTTAGTGGACAATGACAAGATAAATTATAATTATTGTAACAAATGTATGATGCCCATTTTCCTGCCTGTCTACCCATTGTACAGTGTTGTACACTGTTACGTTAGAAACTCATTATGTCAATTCAGGCATGTTGATATGGAAAATGTTAAGACCTGCTACCGCGAAGGAAACATCATGCCTGTAGTGTGAACAAATTGCTTAGTGGTGTGTGTGTGTGTGTGTGTGTGTTCCAGGCTTATTGATGTAAAATGTGTTGTCATGTGGCTTCAGAGAATGTTTTATACCAATCCCCAGAGCGACCCAATGGCACAGAAATTCAAATGTATTTAGATTAGCTCTCTTTCTACGGACTTCATTCTCCTTAATAATTAAGACAAGATGATTGAAGAGAGAGAAAAAAACATCACACAGCGGAAGCAATACCAGAATGACCAATATTTCGCCTGGAAAGTGAAGACAAAACACTCCTCTTCAGCGAGAGAAAACAATTCCAACAAAAAAATCTACTTGCAAACATTAAATACTTGCTTAACACCAAATTAATGGGAATGAGGTAGGGACTGGATGGATTGTGTTAAATAGGCCACCATTGTTAGAGAACCATCCTTGTGAAGAGTGAAGAGGCAGGATTCCTTATTTAGCCATTGCTGAATGAAAAAAACTCCCTCACAAGCACAGCCCCACCTCCTCCAGAGGACTGGAAGACTACAGAGCATATAGAACCAACCACACCAGTGTCCCTTGACTTGCTTGATTTATTAATTCTTAGCTCTTAGTGGACAAAGGGCCTCATACAAGAGTTTCTTCGCAATACAACTACTGACCTGGAGGGAAAGAAATCCCTAGGTTTTTCAAGATATACATATCGTAATAATGAACGATCAGACATCCATAACTACAGTATCTATTGACAAAACACAAGATTCCAGATAATAAGAGATGATGGACTGTAAAATGGATTTTCAGGCGAACAGCTATGAATCTCTACTGTCTGACAGTTACAGTATAACAGATGGAATGGATATAACAGTTATATTCTTTTTTTTATTTAACTAGACTGGTCAGTTAAGAACACATTTTATTTACAATGAAGGCCTACCCCGGCCAAACCCTAACAATGCTGGGCCAATTGTGCACCGCCCTGTGGGACTCCCAATCAGGGCCGGTTGTGATAAAGCCTGGAATCGAACCAGGGTCCATGTAGAACCATCTGTGGAAAGGGTTCTATATCAACCCCAAAAGGGTTCTACTTGGAACCAAAAATAGTTATTTGAAGGATTCTCCTATGGGGACAGCCGAAGAACCCATTTGGGTTCCAGATAGTACCTTTTTTTCTAACAGTGTAGGGATTCTAACAAAGCAAGGACCATTTCCCTACAACAGGAAAATGACAAATCTATCAGAGATTAGTTGATTATACAGTGCGTTCGGGAAAGTATTCAGACCCCTTGACTTTTTACAAATGTTGCTACGCTACAGCCTTATTCTGAAATGGATTTAAAAAAAACATTTCCCTCATAAATCTACACACAATACCCCATAACGACAAAGTAAAACAGTTTTTTTCCATCAGATCACAAAATCTTGTTTCTAATGGTCTGAGAGTCCTTTAAGTTCTTTTGGCAAACTCCAAGCGGGCTGTCATGTGCCTTTTACTGAGGAGTGGCATCCGTCTGGCAATTCTACCATAAAGGCTTGATTGTTGGTGCTGCAGAGATGGTTGTCCTTCTGGAAGGTTCTCCCATCTCCACAGAGGAACTCTGGAGCTCTGTCCGAGTGACCATCGGGTTCTTGGTCTCCTCCCTGGCCAAGGCCCTTCTCCCCCGATTGCTCAGTTAGGAAGAGTCTTGGTGGTTCCAAACTTCTTCCATTTAAGAATGATGGAGGCCCCTGTGTTCTTCTGCAGAGATGTTTTGCTACCCTTCCCCAGATCTGTGTCTTTGACCTCATGGCTTGGTTTTTGCTCTGACATGCACTGTGGGACCTTATATAGACAGTTGTGTGCATTTCCAAATCATGTCCAATCCATTGAATTTACCTCATGTGGACTCCAATGAAGTTGTAGAAACATCTCAAGCAAGATCAATTTAAACAGGATGCACCTGAGCTCAATTTCGAGTCTCATAGCAAGGGTCTGAATACTTATGTAAATAATCTATTTTTTTGTTGCAAAAATACAACAAAAAAATGTTTTTGTTTTGTCATTATGGGGTATTGTTTGTAGATTGATGAAGACATAAAAAAATCGATTTAAGAATAAGGCTGTAACGTAAACAAAATGTGGAAAAACTTTCCGAATGCACTGTATGTATGGTAGAGGGGAGGAATGGAAGGTAGGCAGGGAGAGAGAGAAAGAGAGTGAGACAGAGAGAAAGAGAGATATATTAAAAGCGAGGACTTTTTTTTTTTTTTTAATTAAAAGAGAGGACTTAAAAGCTGTACCGATATGAGAAGAAAAGCCCCCACTGTTATATGAATGAGAAATGAGAATACGGAGATGAATGCTTGATGGTCCCTCAGCTCAGGGTTCACCCACGTTGTATTGAAACAACCCCCACCATTCTCTTCCTTTCTCTCCTTTTTCCCCTCTATCTCTCCCAATGAGAAGGTCTCCGTAGACTAGACTCTCCCACACAGCTCATGGATCCGTGCCCCTGTGTTGAAGAAGCCAACATATCCCTTTCCCGAGTAAAGGGAGCCAATTAGCGCCTCTCCTGGCCCACACAGAGGTAGAGTACAACACAGGAGCATTTGTTTCCTGCAAGACTTCTCAGTGAAAACACCTGGCAGTGAAAAAAGACTTGATCTACTGTGCCTTCAGAAAGTATTCATACCCTTCGACTTATTCCACATTCTGTTGTGTTATAGCCTGAATTCAAAATACCTTATAAGACAACGTGAAAATATGTTTTTACAAGTGATTGCATATTTATAAAAAATTGAACGCAGAAATATCTCATGTTAGTCAATACATGTTAGAATCGCCTTTGTCAGAGATTACAGCTGTGAGTCTTTCTGGGTAAGTCTCTAAGAGCTTTACACACCTGGATTGTACAATATTGTACAAAATTCTTCAAACTCTGTCAAGTTGGTTGTTGATCACTGCTAGTCTGCCTTTGTTAAGTCTTTCCATATATTTTCAAGACGATTCAAGTCAGAACGGTAATTAGGCCACTCAGGAACATTCAATGTCATCTTGGTAAGCAACTCCAGTGTATATTTGGCAAATATTCCCTCAAGATATTTTCGGCACTGAGCAAATTTCAGGTCTGCTGAGCGCAAACTTGAACGTTGTGAAAATTCTGTGCAACTTCCAACTCGTGTTTACTGTGAAAACTGAGGCTGTACCCGCTTTAATTTACAGTTTTATCATTGGCCATGTGGGCTACTGTGCCTATTCGATCATAATGTAGGCCCACCAGAGTGGCCTACCATTAAAAACAATTGAGAAAATGCATCCCATAACATTTTAACATGGAAATAGCTGTTCTATCATTCAGCCTACAGTAGCAGCCAATGTGTGGCGTTCAATATACACTACCGTTCAAATGTTTGGCGTCACTTAGAAATGTCCTTGTTTTTGAAAGAAAAGCAATTTTTTGCAAAGAAAAAGCCATATCTCAGACTAGCCAATGAAAGCAAAATATTAAGGTGGGCAAAAGAACACAGACACTGGACAGAGGAACTCCCAGAGTCGCCTCTTCACTGTTGACTAAGAGACTGGTGTTTTGCGGGTACTATTTAATGAAGCTGCCAGTTGAGGACTTGTGAGGCGTCTGTTTCTCAAACTAGACACTAATGTACTTGTCCTCTTGCTCAGTTGTGCACCGGGGCCTCCCACTCCTCTTTCTATTCTGGTTAGAGCCGGTTTGCGCTGTAGTAGTACACAGCGCTGTAAGAGATTTTCAGTTTCTTGGCAATTTCTCGCATGGAATAGCCTTCATTTCTCAAAACAAGAATAGACTGATGAGTTTCAGAAGAAAGTTCTTTGTTTCTGACCATTTTGAGACTAATTGAACCCACAAATGTTGGTGATCCAGATGCTAAACTAGTCTAAAGAAGGCCAGTTGTATTGCTTCTTTAATCTGCATAACAGTTTCCAGTGGTGCTAACATAATTGCAAAAGGGTTTTCTAAGGATCAATTAGCCTTTTAAAATGATAAACTTGGATTAACTAACACAACGTTCCATTGGAACACAGGAGTAATGGTTGCCGATAATGGGCCTCTGTACGCCTATGTAGATATTTAATGAAAAATCTGCATGGGGATGGAGTGAACACTGAACAGCATTCAAGCTCATCATCAAGCTCGGGACCCTGGGACTGAACACCGTCCCTCTGCAACTGAGTCATGGACTTCCTGACTGGACAACCCCAGGTGCTAATAGTAGGCAACAACACCTCGGCTACGCTGACCCTCAACACCCTCAGATCCTTAGAAACTTTTACAGCTGCTCCATCGAGAGCATTCTGGCTGGTTTTATCACTATTTGGTATGGCAACTGCACCGCCCTCGACCGGAAGGCCCTAAAGAGGGTGAGCTCCCAGTCATCCAGGACTTACATGCTAGGCAGTGTCTGAGATAGCTCCAAAAAAATTGCCAAAGACTCCAGCCACCCGAGACATGCACCCATGCTCCCGTCTGGCAGGCTGTACCGGTGTATCAGGGGCCCAGACCAACAGAATCCTAATCAGCTTCTATCCCCTGGCCATAAGACTTAATTGGCTAACAACTGCTGTTCCACCTCACACCTACGCTGCTGCTAAAATTATTATTGATTAGATTAATTACTACCATTAGTACCTATCTATTCTTTCCTGCTACTGGTCACTATTACTCCTGTTTACAAGTACTGTATATATTACCATTAGTATATTACCATAGTATTTATATATTCCTGCCACCAGTCACTTTTCAGTCCTGTTTTTATGTTTATCCATCTATTACTGTTAACTATTTTATTATTATTATTATGATGATTCCTGTTACCAGTCAATTTCTCCTAATCCCCACCTACAAGTGTATAGAGTACCAGTCAAAAGTTTGGACACACGTACTCATTCAACGGTTTTTCTTTATTTTTACTATTTTCTACATTGTTGAATAATAGTGAATACATCAAAACTATGAAATAACACATATGGAATCATGTAGTAACCAACAAAAGTGTAAAACAAATCAAAATATTTGTTATATTTGAGATTCTTCAAATAGCCACCCTTTGCCTTGATGACTGCATTGCACAATCTTGACATTCTTCAACAAGCTTAACCTGGAATGCTTTTCCAACAGTCTTGAATGAGTTCCCACATATGCTGAGCACTTGTTGGCTGCTTTTCCTTCACTCTGCGGTCCGATTCATATCAAACCATCTCAATTTGGTTGAGCTCGGGTGATTGTGGAGGCCAGGTCATGTGATGCAGCACTCCATCACTCTCCTTCTTGGTAAAATAGCCCTTACACAGCCTGGAGGTGTGTTGGGTCATTGTCCTGTTGAAAAACAAATGATAGTCCCACTAAGCCCAAACCAGATGGGATGGCGTATCGCTGCAGAATGCTGTGGTAGCCATGCTGGTTAAGTGTGCCTTGAATTCTAAATAAATCACAGACAGTGCCACCAGCAATACACCCCCACACCATGACACCTCCACCTCCAAACTCTATGTTGGGAAATAGACATGCAGAGATCATCTGTTCACGTCCACTGCGTCTCACAAAGACATGGAGGTTGGAACTAGCAATCTCCAATTTGGTCTCCAGACCAAAGGACACATTTTAAAAAATCGAATGTCCATTGCTCGTGTTTCTTGGCCCAAGCAAGTCTCTTCTTCTTAATGGTGGCCTTTAGTAGTGGTTTCTTTGCAGAAATTCGACCATGAAGGCCTAATTCACACAGCCTCCTCTGAACAATTGATTTTGAGATGTGTCTGTTAATTGAACTCTGAAGCATTTATTTGGACTGCAGTTTCAGAGGCTGGTAACTCTAATGAATTTATACTCTGCAACAGAAGTAACTCTGGATCTTCCTTTCCTGTGGCGGTCCTCATGAGAGCCAGTTTCATCATTGCGCTTGATGGTTTTTGCGACTATACTTGAAGAAACTTTCAAAGTTCTTGACATTTTCCAAATTTACTGACCTTCATATCTTAAAGTAATGACGGATTGTCATTTCTCTTTGCTTATTTGAGCTGTTCTTGCCATAATATGGACTTGGTCTTTTACCAAATATGGCTATCTTCTGTATACCCCACCTTGTCACAACACAACTGATTGGCTCAAATGCAATATAAGAAGGAAAGAATTTCCACAAACAAACTTTTAAGAGGGCACACCTGTTAATTGAAATGCATTCCAGGTACATGATTCCATATGTGTTATTTCATAGTTTTGATGTCTTCCCTATTATTCTACATTGTAGAAAATAGTAAAAATTAAGAAAAATCTTTTAATGAGTAGGTATTCTAAAACATTTGACCAATAGTGTAGATACAAGCATCATAAAACCTATAACCCAATACATACATTTTACTTAACGCAATGACACCATTCTGTATACTTCTGGCCTTTCTTTGGACACTGTGTTAACAAACCTCCAGACGAGCTTCCATGACATACAACACTCCTTCCACTTTTTCCATGTGGTTTCCTCCTTCACTGCCTCCCTGAAATGATGACCTCTTCCTAAATATTTGATCACATTATACATTTTATGTATGGTTTCCCAGAAGAATTTGATGGCTCAACTAACCCTTTGACTCAATTTACCCCACTCTCCCTTGCAAAATAATCCAATAATTCAAGATTTGATTTGACTTTGATTTTTATTTAACATAATTAACTGAAATAAATTAAATATCACAAACACAAGCCAGTGTGTCTTTGAATAGGTTACCAAGTGGTATTCTAATCATGGGCAGATACATAAATTATACTCTCATAGATTGCTTCCTGTTTTAGCACTTCGTAACACATGCAGCTCCTCGCCAACTCTTAATAACATAGGCTCATATGTCTGTGTGTATTTGTAGTTGTATTTATTAGGGATCCACATTAGCTGCTGCTGCTCTTCCTGGGGTCCAAACATATTAAAGCACTTACATTACATATAAAACCAAAGATAAAAGAGTACATCGTATAACATTATTACACCACTGCATACAGTAACTACAACACAAAATGTTTAATACCACCATACAACAATATCACAATGTATGCGTATGCGTGTGTCTCTTCACAGTCCCTGTTGTTCCATAAGGTGTATTTTTACCTGATGTGGAATAGAGTTCCATGTAGTCATGGCTCTATGTAGTACTGTGCGCCTCCCATAGTCTGTTCTGGACTTGGGGACTCTGAAGAGACCTCTGGTGGCATGTCTTGTGGGGTATGCAGACAGCTCGGTACATTCAGCTTGCCAACACCTCTTACAAAAAATAAGTAGTGATGAAGTCAATCTCTCTTCCACTTTGAGCCATGAGAGATTGACATGCATGTCATTAATGTTAGCTCTCCGTGTACTTTTAAGGGCCAGCCGTGCGGCCCGGTTCTGAGCCAACTGCAATTTTCCCAAGTCCCTCTTTGTGGCACCTGACCACACAACTGACCAGTAGTCTAGGTGTGACAAAACTAAGGCCTTAAGGACTTGCCTTGTTGATAGTGTTGTTAAGAAGGCAGAGCAGTGCTTTATTATGGACAGACTTCTCCCTATCTAAGCTACTTTTGCATCAATATGTTTTGACCATGACAGTTCACAATCCAGGGTTACTTCAAGCAGTTTAGTCACCTGAACTTGCTAAATTTCCACATTATACATTCCCGAGCTGCCACTAATCTGGACGTTTATAAGAAATCCCTCTATGCCCTCAGACGAACCATCAAACAGGCAAAGCATCAATACAGGACTAAGATTGAATTCTACTACACCGGCTCTGACGTTCGTCGGATGTGGCAGGGTATGCAAACTATTACAGACTACAAAGGGAAACCCAGCTACGAGCTGCCCAGTGACATGAGCCTACCAGACGAGCTAAATGCCTTTTATGCTCGCTTCAAGGCAAGCAACACTGAAACATGCATGAGAGCACCAGCTGTTCTGGATTACCAGGATGTGTACTCAGAGCATGCACGGACCAACTGGCAAGTGTCTACACATGTTTCAAGCAGACCATCATAGTCCCTGTGCCCAAGAATGCGGAGGTAACCTGCCTAAATGATTACCGCCCCATAGCACTCACATCGGTAGCCATGAAGTGCTTTGAAAGGATGGTCATGGCTCACATCAACACCGTCATCCTGGAAACCCTAGACCCACTCCAATTCGCATACCGCCCAAACAGATCCACAGGTGACACAATCTTAATCTCAATCACACTCCATACTTTCCTTTCCAACATGGACAAAATGAACACTTTTGTGAGAATGCTGTTCATTGACTACAGCTCAGCATTCAATACCATAGTGCCCATTAAACTCATCACTAAGCTAAGGACCCTGAGACTAAACACCCTTTGCAACTGAATCCTGGACTTCCTGACGTGCCACCCCCAGTTGGTAATGGTAGGTATCAACACATCTGCCACGCTGATCCTCAACACCATTTCCCCTCAGGGGTGCGTGTTTAGTCCCCTCCTGTACTCCCTGTTCACCCACGATTGCGTGGCCAAGCATAACTCTTACACTAGAGGTCGGCCGATTATGATTTTTCAACGCCGATACCAATACCGATTATCGGAGGGACACAAAAAGCCGATGCAGATTTTTATATATATATTTTTAAATACTGACAATTACAACAATACTGAATGAACACTTTTATTTTAACTTAATATAATACATAAATACAATCAATTTAGTCTCAAATAAATAATGAAACATGTTCAATTTGGTTTAAATAATGCAAAAACACAGTGTTGGAGAAGAAAGTAAAAGTGCAATATGTGCCATATAAAAAACCTAACGTTTAAGTTCCTTGCTCAGAACATGAGAACATATGAAAGCTGGTGGTTCCTTTTAACATGAGTCTTCAATATTCCCAGTTATGAAGTTTTAGGTTGTAGTTATTATAGGAATTATAGGACTATTTCTCTCTATACCATTTGTATTTCATATACCTTTGACTATTGGATGTTCTTATAGGCACTAAAATCAAATATCAAATCATATACATAATTATAATATACAGTGCCTTGCGAAAGTATTCGGCCCCCTTGAACTTTGCGACCTTTTGCCACATTTCAGGCTTCAAACATAAAGATATAAAACTGTATTTTTTTGTGAAGAATCAACAACAAGTGGGACACAATCATGAAGTGGAACGACATTTATTGGATATTTCAAATTTTTTTAACAAATCAAAAACTGAAAAATTGGGCGTGCTAAATTATTCAGCCCCCTTAAGTTAATACTTTGTAGCGCCACCTTTTTCTGCGATTACAGTTGTAAGTCGCTTGGGTTATGTCTCTATCAGTTTTGCACATCGAGAGACTGACATTTCTTCCCATTTCTCCTTGCAAAACAGCTCGAGCTCAGTGAGGTTGGATGGAGAGCATTTGTGAACAGCAGTTTTCAGTTCTTTCCACAGATTCTCGATTTGATTCAGGTCTGGACTTTGACTTGGCCATTCTAACACCTGGATATGTTTATTTTTGAACCATTCCATTGTAGATTTTGCTTTATGTTTTGGATCATTGTCTTGTTGGAAGACAAATCTCCGTCCCAGTCTCAGGTCTTTTGCAGACTCCATCAGGTTTTCTTCCAGAATGGTCCTGTATTTGGCTCCATCCATCTTCCCATCAATTTTAACCATCTTCCCTGTCCCTGCTGAAGAAAAGCAGGCCCAAACCATGATGCTGCCACAACCATGTTTGACAGTGGGGATGGTGTGTTCAGGGTGATGAGCTGTGTTGCTTTTACGCCAAACATAACGTTTTGCATTGTTGCCATAAAGTTCAATTTTGGTTTCATCTGACCAGAGCACCTTCTTCCACATGTTTGGTGTGTCTCCCAGGTGGCTTGTGGCAAACTTTAAACGTCACTTTTTATGGATATCTTTAAGAAATGGCTTTCTTCTTGCCACTCTTCCATAAAGGCCAGATTTGTGCAATATACGACTGATTGTTGTCCTATGGACAGAGTCTCCCACCTCAGCTGTAGATCTCTGCAGTTCATCCAGAGTGATCATGGGCCTCTTGGCTGCATTTCTGATCAGTCTTCTCCTTGTATGAGCTGAAAGTTTAGAGGGACGGTCAGGTCTTGGTAGATTTGCAGTGGTCTGATACTCCTTCCATTTCAACATTATCGCTTGCACAGTGCTCCTTGGGATGTTTAAAGCTTGGGAAATATTTTTGTATCCAAATCCGGCTTTAAACTTCTTCACAACAGTATCTCGGACCTGTCTGGTGTGTTCCTTGTTCTTCAAGATGCTCTCTGCGCTTTTAACGGACCTCTGAGACTATCACAGTGCAGGTGCATTTATACGGAAACTTGATTACACACAGGTGGATTGTATTTATCATCATTAGTCATTTAGGTCAACATTGGATCATTCAGAGATCCTCACTGAACTTCTGGAGAGAGTTTGCTGCACTGAAAGTAAAGGGGCTGAATAATTTTGCACGCCCAATTTTTCAGTTTTTGATTTGTTAAAAAAGTTTGAAATATCCATATTTTGTTGATTCTTCACAAAAAAATACAGTTTTATATCTTTATGTTTGAAGCCTGAAATGTGGCAAAAGGTCGCAAAGTTCAAGGGGGCCGAGTACTTTCGCAAGGCACTGTAATAAACACACAGAAATACGAGTCTTAGGTCATTAATATGGTCAAATCCGGAAACTATCATTTCGAAAACAAAACGTTTATTCTTTTAGTGAAATATGGAACCGTTCTGTATTTTATCGAACGGGTGGCAACCCTGAGTCTAAATATTGCTGTTACATTGCACAACCTTCAATGTTATGTCAGAATTATGTACAATTCTGGCAAATCAATTACGGTCTTTGTAAGGAAGAAATGGTCTTCACACAGTTCGCAACAAGCCAGGCGGCCCAAACTGCTGCATATACCCTGACTCTGCTTGCACGGAATGCAAGAGAAGTGACACAATTTTAGTAGATTGCCTGCTAACATACATTTCTTTGAACTAAATATGCAGGTTTAAAAATATATACTTGTATAATGATTTTAAGAAAGGCATTGATGTTTATGGTTAGACAGTGCTTTTTTCGCGAATGCACTTTTGCTAAATCATCACCAGTTTGGTGAAGTAGGCTGTGATTCGATGAAAACAGGCTCTGCATTGATTATATTCAACGCAGGACAAGCTAGTTAAACTAGTAATATCATCAACTATGTGTAGTTAATTAGTGATTATGTTAAGATTGATTGTTTTTTATTGATTGTTTTTTATTGATTGTTTTTTATAAGGTCAATGCTAATTAGCAAATTACCTTGGATCCTTGCTGCACTCGCGTAACAGGTGGTCAGCCTGCCATGCAGACTCCTCATGGATTGCAATGTAATCGGCCATAATCAGTGTTCAAAAATGCTGATTACTGATTGTTATGAAAACTTGAAATCGGCCCTAATTAATCGTCCATGCCGATTAATCGGTCGACCTCTATCGTACACCATCATTAAGTTTGCTGATGACACAAAAGTGGTAGGCCTGATCACCGACAATGATGAGACAGCCTATAGGGAGGAGGTCTGTCAGTGTGAACTGTCAGTGTGGTGCCGGGCCAACAACCTCTCCCTCAATGTGAAAAAGACAAAGGAGATGATTGTGGACTATAGGAAAAGGACAGGGCTGAAGTGGAGGGGGTTGAGAGTTTCAAGTTCCTTATTCGTCCACATCACCATCAAACTATAATGGTCCAAACACACCAAGACAGTCGTAAAGAGGGCACGACAACACCTTTTCCAATCAGGAGACTGAAACAATTTGCCATGGGTCCCCAGATCCTCAGAAAGTTCTACAGCTGCACCATCGAGAGCATCCTGACTGGTTGCATCACCGCCTGGTATGGCAACTGCTCGGTATCTGACCGTAAGGACCTACAGAGGGTAGTGCGTACGGCCCAATACATCACTGCGGGCAAGCTTCCTGCTATCCAGGATCTATATACCAGGCGGTGTGAGAGGAAAGCCCAAAAAATTGTGAAAGACTCCAGTCACCCAAGTCATAGACTGTTCTCTCTGCTACTGCACAACAAGCGGTACCGGACCGCCAAGTCTAGGTCCAAAAGGCTCCTTACTAGCTTCTACCCCCAAGTGATAAGACTGTTGAACAATTAATCAAATGGCCACCCAGACTATTTACATTGACCCCCCCACCTTTTTTTTTTTAAGCTTCTGCTACTCGCTGTTTATTATCTATGCATTGTCACTTTTCCCCTACCTACATGTACAAATTACCTCGACTAAACTGTAGGCCCACACATTCACTCGGTACCGGTGCCCCCTGTATATATTGTTATGGAATTCTGCTGTGTTACTTTTTATTTTTTACTTTATTTTATTTAGTAAATATTTTTCTTAACTCTATTTCTTGAACTGCACTGTTGGATAAGGGCTTGTAAGTAAGCATTTCACAGTAACGTCTACACCTGTTGTATTCTGCGCATTTGACTAATAACATTTCCTGATTCTACCTGGATTATGTTTGTGAGGGTTCCAATAAAGAACACCCTGTGTGTTCTGTTAGACAAGTAACTCTTTGTCCACATTATAGCATGGGGGTGTAAAGCAATAATACATACGTTTTTTCCCAGCAGCAGACTATGATCAATAATGTCAAAAGATGCAATGAAGTCTAACAAGACAGCCCCCACAATAATTTTTATCATCAATTTCTCTCAGCCCATCATCAGTCATTTGTGTAAGTGCTGTGCTTGTTGTGTGATCTCCTCATCTCCTACAGTACCTAATGTATTTGAGCACCTCTTTCTTCCGTGCTCTCAGCCCCAGTCCTCTTGCTTATAGATAATGTATGAGTCTAATGACTTTGGTGTCTAATGTTCTGCTCAGCTAAGCTCCTTTAAACATCCTTCATGATTAAGCAAAGAAATGGTTTTGAACAGTCTGGTGGACCTTTCACACACCCTCAGCAACCAGGATCTTGTAGTCACTTGTCTTCTCTGTTATTCCCCAGCACCATATAATCAATCAGACACACATCCATAACCCTCTAACCAATTACAGACACATATCAGTACCCTCTAACCAATCACAGACATACATCCAGAACCCTAACCGATCAGAGACAAAGATTCAGCACCCTCTGACCAATTACAGACACATATCAGTACCCTCTAACCAATCACAGACATACATCCAGAACCCTAACCGATCAGAGACAAAGATTCAGCACCCTCTGACCAATTACAGACACATCAGTGGGAAATGGAACAGTTAACAGACTGATGGATCATCAGGCTTTTTAAATGCGACATATCCAACATTATACAAATATTCTGATTTAATGCATAAATACCGTATTCGCTTTGCTGCTGGCTGTCCCATTCATAAAAATTTGAAGGCTTATGATTTGAACGACAAGTGAGTTTCTACTGTTTGGCATCTCATTCAGATGGCACTGTTCATTTTGTTGTCTAACTAACCCTTTGAATAAGTATTGAAGAATATTTGTCTTTGAGGATGAGCCATATTTTGGACATTTGTAATGATCTTTCACTTAATTTAACCCCAATATGATGAATTTCTGTATACAAAAGAGGTCACTCATAGAAGGCAATGTACTTCACATTAAAAAAAGTAATTTCCCCTGTTTTCGAAGAGACAATTTCATACTTCTCTGCCTATCTTTGTTGTTGTTTGTTCGTCAAAGAAAAATATAAAACTATTGGTTTCATTCCAAAATACTGCCTTGAGCGCCACATCGCCTTAGTCTGTTTCAAGAATGCGTCTTTTATCTAAAGAGATTACTTCAATGGCTTTTGCAGCTGTGGCTGGCTGTTCTTAAGGAAAACAGGATAGAAAAATCTGCACCGTTTCTTACAAGGCTATGTTGAGCTAAATGTTTATAAAGAATTTATTTGTCTTTTACGGCTAGATTTGCAGTGATATAAACAACTATCACTAACTGATTATTGCATGGATCCAGTAGAAAATGAGGCACTCACAGCAGAATTGATAGGCATCATGACTGAGTACAGCAAGACGGATGAGTCAGCCGTTGGCCGGAGAATGTGGGCAAGAGAGTGTGTCATCTCTGCTTCACAGAAAGTCTGGTCAAGATGCACTAGATCCCTAGGGCCTAGAAGTACATCAGTCACTGGGCTGGGCTGTACTGGAGAGAGGTAGGAAGACCTAGAATCTCGAATCTTCACCTTTAATACCAATGATACTGCAGTACTATTGTGGGGACGGACATTTCACAGTCAACGACTTCAACAGCCTATGTATGACATGTCGCCTCCAGAACACTGCTTTGAAGTCTCCAAAACGACATTTACTGTACAGAGATCTCAGGCTAAATGCAACCAAGTACATATGTCGGCAGTGAAAGAACAGGTTAACTGTATAATGAATTGAAACATTGAAATGTTAACAATAGCTCCTCTCCTTTCTTTTTTCCAGTGCTATCTCAAGCTGTCACATGGACAGCTAGTCAAGAGAAGGAGAATCCGCTTGTGAGCAAATCGAGGAGAACAAAGAGGGCCATTTAATTCAAGCTGCCGCTATCAGCTCTGTCACCTGTCCACAAAGGCCCTTCCCTGAAGAGGAACCGTTATTTACAGCTGATCTGTGTGGCTTCATACGAGTGTTACAACTTAATTTGGAGGTGTGTAAAATATGCACAATCACACAGGAGCAAATCCCCTGCCTCCTGAGGGCCAGATTAGAGGAGAGAGTGGACAATAAACTCTGCCCCTACTGTTAACATGCTATATATTATCTGACAGTCCCTTTATAATTCAAACAGCACAAAAAATAACATTTACATCTAGTCTTTCCTGGTCAAGCAGTTTACCTGTTTGTGCACCAATGTCAAATGTACTTTCAGTTTGATCTGGTTTGATTTTGCTGTCTAACCTCGTGTGACCTCGTTTAGCATACAACACACTTTCTTTGAAACACCAAATCATGTGTACATTACTGAGAATTAAGAGGCTATGATCACAGCCACGTAGTTTACTGGGATGCTTACAGGGATCAAGAACAGATGATATCTCAATTCCCCTGTATGGCCAACATGTCTCAGTCTGGATGAACAGCACCCTACAAGGTACATGTGCGTGTACACACCTCCTCTGCCCTATGGAAACAGTCCATCCTGCATTTGTCCCTGGCTCAATTTCCTTTAGCATTTGTATGCATTATACATCCCCCGCTGGTTTCGTTTCGTCCAAGTTCACATTTTGACAAATGCACTAACATTTGCCTGAATGTCATTGGTGTCCGGTTCTCTGAATGTCAGTGGAAACTCAATCGAATGATGGACCGTCTCTTGTCAAAACACACGTCCTCAGCTGTGCCGTCCAAGATGAAGACATATGAGGAGCTTTCCAACTGCTTCCCCTTAGAATGATATAGACATGGACTTCCACAAAAACACTTGTCCACAAAAAAAGAGACATAGTATAGGTTACACTAAGGTGAAGCAGAAGGCCACATAGAAGTGGATTAGCTAAGAACAATGCCAATATAGAACAGTGACACAACAATGGCACACCAAAGCCACATTGAATGACAAACTCCCAAACCCCCATTGAAATGCAGCACAGGGCAGAGCCAGGATATATTAGCAGCCTAGCACCACTGGCTTATATCAACAGACAAAATACATCAGAATTCACTGTTGAGGGTTATCTTGATACTGAACTTGGTGAAAACGAATTTACATGTAAATGATACGGTTCGCATCTGGTTTAATTGTGATCTTAGCTGCACATCTGAAAGGGCAGATATGGTTATTGCTTAAATGGCAACACCTTCAAACTGAAGGAAGAAGGGTTGGAAACAGAAAGCACCTTGAGGGAATGAATTATGTGGTTTATGAAAAATGAATATAAATGTTGCTGTTGACAGTCTCATTCTACAAATGATTTCAAACCTACTGTAAGAAATTACATATCTGTCCAATTTTAGGTCAAAATAGCTCTACCAATACTGTTTTGGCCTTCCAACAGTTTGTAAAAAACGCTATGATTTTGGATGAGAAAAAATAAACACCCCATTATCTGGGCGGTTTTCAAAACCGTAGATCTGCCTCCGTCAACAGTAATAACAATTGAAAAGGCTGTTATTTCCTTGGTGACTGTGGCCATTCTACAGCTTATCATGTTGTCCCTTATTAGTGGAAATTACAGGCTGCTGGTGCCCATTCCACATGTTTGTTAAATCACAGATCTGGATCTTGACAAAATACTGTACCTCCAAAGCAGCAGCAGGCACTCACAGTGGTCAGAATGGCACACAACAGCAGGTTAACATGGGGAGAGAGGGGAGTGATGTTTGCACTTACCTAGAGAAAGAAAAATAGTGGTTTGACATTAACAGGAATAGCAATCTGACACAAAGTAAAATTGTTTGTGTTCATGACAAAACCAGAGGGGGTCTGACTCTTTCCAGAAATGACATATGGGGGGGGGGGATAACATTGACTGAGAGGAGCTATTCCCCCTCTATCTCCATAATCTATTTATCCTGTTGCACAGGGCCTCCGATAAGGATTACCCAGGTAGGGGAAACCGAATACAGTATCACTGGCGTAGGTACAGTAGTTACCATACACCACCATTGAAATAATCATATATTATTCACAAATAAGTATATGCAGTAACATGGCTACCCCAGAGATGCAGTCAGCCACCGTGATCAACTGATGACCAAGATGGTGTGGTGGAGAGCCAAATTAAGCCTCATCGTTGATGCATTATTCATAGATGAACACAGTGGGGGATTCAACCATTCAAACATTCTATCTGTGTATGTGATAGGTTTGCTTTGCAGGGTGTCCCATGACCAACAACATTCACAGGGAATCAGTAGCCTTGTTCAGGCTTTGAAGGGGCCATCTAATGAAGAGGATCCCATAACGTTCTCCATAGGAGGGCTGGATAATATGGAATATCAAGGTCAAAGTTGACAACAAGGAACGTCAAAAAAAACATACAGCAACCCATCTCATTAAAGCAGAATGTCAAGACTACATAAACAATATGTTTGGTCACACACAGTCACTACTTCCAATAATACACTGTACAGGGATAGACTATTTCAGTGCTGTGGTATGATGAGCTTACATGTGTTGTGAGAGCTACATCATAGGCCTACTGTGCACAAGATTGCTGTGAGTTATTGATTTCAGAATCAATTTTCGACTGAGTCATTGTGCAACTTTCTCATTATTTTCCTGAGCACACAGCTTCATGACTTCTGTAAACACTGAACACCTCTTCCTCCCTAGTGGTGTGGTTAGTACAGGGTGGTTTTGCTTCAGTGTGTCTCAGGGTTAGGGCCAAAGCAGCACCAGATAGAAGGTAGGCTCGTACTAATAAGCAGCACAGGGTATTTGGATCACACTCACTTGACATAAGAATGAGCCACTAGACCAGAAAAAGCATTACTTGGTGAAAATCAACTCTAGAAACTCCAGTTGAAGGTAGGCCTACTTAAATACAGTTGACGTTTACATACAAATACATTTAAACTCAGTTTTTCACAATCCCTGACATTTAATCCTAGAAAATATTCCATGTTTTAGGTCAGTTAGGATCACCACTTTATTTTAAGTGTGAAATGTCAGAATAATAGCAGAGAGAATGATTTATTTCAGCTTGTATTTCTTTCATCACATTCCCAGTAGGTCAGAAGTTTACATACACTCAACTAGTATTTGGTAGCATTGCCATTAAGTTGTTTTGCTTATTCATCCAAGCTACTCAATACTGCCCCCCTGTAACCAAGTAGTTAACTTGGGTCAAATGTTTTGGGAAGCTTTCCACAAGACTCCCACAATAAGTTGGGTGAATTTTGGCCCATTCCGCCTGACAGAGCTGGTGTAACTGTGTCAGGTTTGTAGGCCTCCTTGCTCACACACGCTTTGTCAGTTCTGCCAACAATTTCTATAGGATTGAGGTCAGGGCTTTGTGATGGCCACTCCAATACCTTGACTTTGTTGTCCCTTATCCCTTGTCTCTTAAGCCATTTTGCCACAACTTTGAAAGTATGCTTGGGGTCATTGTCCAGTTGGAAGACCCATTTACGACCCATTTACGACCAAGCTTTAACTGACTGGTGTCTTGAGATGTTGCTTCAATATATCCACCTAATTTTCCCTCTCACGATGCCATCTATTTTGTGAAGTGCACCAGTCCCTCCTGCAGCAAAGCACCCCCACAACATGATGCTGCCACCCCCGTGCTTCATGGTTAGTATGGTGTTCTTCGGCTTGCAATCCTCACCCTTTTTCCTCCAAACATAATGATGGTTATTATGGCCAAACAGTTCAATTTTCGTTTCATCAGACCAGAGGACATTTCTCCAAAAAAGTGCAATCTTTGTCCCCATGTGCAGTTACAAATCGTAGTCTGGCTTTTTATGGCGGTTTTGGAGCAGTGGCTTCTTCCTTGCTGAGCAGCCTTTCAGGTTATGTCGATATAGGACTCATTTTACTGTGGATATAGATACTTTTGTACCTGTTCCAGCATCTTCACAAGGTCTTTTGCTGTTTTGTGGGATTGATTTGCACCTTTCGCACCAAAGTGTTTTCAACTCTAGGAGACAGAACGTGTCTTCTTCCTGAGCGGTATGATGGCTGCGTGGTCCCATGGTGTTTATACTTGCATACTATTGTTTGTACAGATGAACGTGGTACCTTCAGGCGTTTGGAAATTGCTCCCAAGGATCAACCAGACTTGTGGAGGTCTATAATTTTTGGCTGAATTCTTTTGATTTTCCCATTATGTCAAGCAAAGAGGCTGTGAGTTTGAAGGTAGGCCTTGAAATACGTAAATTAACTCAAATTATGTCAATTAGCCTATCAAAAGCTTTTAAAGCCATGACATTTTCTGGAATCGTCCAAGCTGTTTAAAGGCACAGTCTACTTAGTGTATGTAAACTTCTGACCCACTGGAATTGTGATAAAATAAACAATTGTTAGAAAAATGACTTGTGTCATACACAAAGTAGATGTCCTAACCAACTTGCCAAAACTATAGTTTTTTATTATTATTATTATTATTATTATTATTATTATTATTATTATTATTATTATTATTATTATTATTATTATTATTTTATTATTTTACCCCCTTTTTCTCCCCAATTTCGGGGTATCCAATTGTTAGTAGCTACTATCTTGTCTCATCGCTACAACTCCCATACTGGCTCGGGAGAGACGAAGGTCGAAAGTCATGCGTCCTCCGATACACAACCCAACCAAGCCGTACTGCCTCTTAACACAGCGCGCATCCAACCCGGAAGCCAGCCGCACCAATGTGTCGGAGGAAACACCGTGCACCTGGCTACCTTGGTTATTGCACACTACGCCCGGCCCGCCACAGGAGTCGCTGGTGCGCGATGAGGAAAGGATATCCCTACCGGTAAAGCCCTCCCTAACCCGGATGACGCTTGGTCAATTGTGCGTCGCCCCACAGACCTCCCGGTCGCGGCGGGTTACGACAGAGCCTGGGCGCAAACCCAGAGTCTCTGGTGCGCCACTCGGGAGGCCCAACTATAGTTTGTTAACAAGAAATTTGTGGAGTGGTTGAAAAACTCCAACCACTCCAACTTCAACTGTATATGCTCCCAAGTGGGAGCAAGTAGGTCTAAGGCACTGCATCTCAGTGCAAGACGCATCACTACATTCCCTGGTTTGACTCTAAGCTGTATGACATCCGGTTGTGATTGGGAGTCCCACAGGGCAGTGCACAATTGGCCTAGCGTTGTCTGGGTTTGCCGGGATAGGCTGTCATTGTAAGTACGAATTTGTTCTTAACTGACTGACCGAGTTAAATAAAGGTTGAATAAAAAAATATCGAAATGGTCTTCAGTATACATAAAAATATATATTTCTGATATCAGGAAATGTTGCTGGTGTGCCAGAGATCATTCGCATTGACAACAGGTTTGACTTTGAGACATTGATATCACAAAGGCCTCAAATTATTGAGAAAACAACAACAATGTAGAGCTACTGCTGGGTTGCATACAGTTGAATCATTTTGAAAACTAAGAGTTAGGTAGAAAAAGGATTTTAAAAAAATACAGATTTTACCTAAATACAGGGGGGGAATTTTAGCATTTAAATTAAAAACTGAAACTGGTTTCCATCCCATTGTCTTTTCCATTATAAGCTCTCTCTCATGCTCTGAATGAATTTAACTTCTCTGGCTGTGCCCAGTCATTGTGTCCTGCAGAAGTGTTAATTTCTTCTACAGAGAAACGCCTTTGTCAGAACCCTGAACCAGAACACTCCAAAAGGTTTGAAATGAACCGAGGATTAACCTTTTACTGCAGTGGGCTACATCACTGTTACACAAAGTGTTCTTGGTAGTCTTAAACAAATTATATCCAGGCGGAGTGGTCAGCGGTGCTCATGCACGCAAAAAATGGTCATCTGCTCTATATGATATGAAAGTCTTACGAAATACTTCCTGGATCATGTTCTACACTGTTTTTGAATGGCTTTCAAGATCATATTATCAATTGCATGTAAACACGGTCATTTCAGATACACTACACAACAAAAAGTATGTGGACACCTGCTCGTCAAACATCTCATTCCAAAATCATGGGCATTAACATGGATCCACTCTTCTGGGAAGGCTTTCCACTAGATGTTGGAACGATGCTGTGGGGTCTTGCTTCCATTCAGCCACAAGAGCATTAATGAGGTCGGGCACTGATGTTGGGCGATTAGCCATGGCTTGCAGTCGGCGTTCCAATTCATCCCAAAGGTGTTCGATGGGGTTGAGGTCAGGGCTCTGAGCAGGCCAGTCAAGTTCTTCCACACCGATCTCGGCAAACCACTTTTGTATGGACCTCGCTTTGTGCACGGGGGCAGTGTCATGCTGAAACAGGAAAGGACCTTTCCCAAACGGTCAACACAAAGTTGGAAGCACAGAATCGTCTAGAATGTCATTTTGTGCTGTCGTGTTAAGATTTCCCTTCAAAGGAACTAAGGGTAGTCTTTTGGAGCTCCCAAGTGGCGCAGCGGTCTAAAGCACTTCATCTCAGTGCTAGAGGCATCACTACAGACAATGGTTCATTTCCAGGCTGTATCACAACCGGCCGTGATTGGGAGTCCTATAGGGCGGCGCACAATTGGCCCTGTGTCGTCCGTGTTAGGGTTTGGCTGGGGTAGGCCATCATTGTAAATAAGAATTTCTTCTTAATAAACTTGCCTAGTTAAATAAAGGTTAAATAAAACATTTAATTGTTCTAACCCAAACCCGAAAAACAGTTCTTGTGCTGACGTTGCTTCTAGGGGCAGTTTGGAACTTGGTAGTGAGTGTTGCAACCGAGGACAGACGATTGTTCCGTGCTTCAGCACTCAGCAGTTCCATGTGCCATGAGCCTGTGTGGCCTACCACTTCACGGCTGAGCCATTGTTGCTCCTATACTTTCCACTTCACAGTAACAACACTTACAGTTGACTGAGGCAGCTCTAGCAGGGAAGAAACTAGACAAACTAAAAGTTTCATCCGATGACGGTGCCACGTTGAAAGTCACTGAGCTCTTCAGTAAGGCCATTCTACTGCCAATGTTTGTCTATGGAGATTGCATGGCTGTGTGGTTGATTTTATACACTTGTCAGCAATGGGTGTGGCTGAAGTATCCGTATGCACTAATTTTAAAGGGTGGTCAAATACTTTTGTATATATAGTGTATGTGTAAAATCCTATTCTAGTCGTGCATTAATTTACTTCTACCAAATACTTTCTATGAAGGTGTTCGATTAACGTAATGGGAAAACCTTAATGAAAAGCATCAGGTAGGAGTAAATACATTTTTATCTTGGATGCTGTCTCTAGTTAATTATATTCCGATTTATGAAAGCATGCTTTTCTTACGCACACCTTTCTTTACCCACTTCTCAGTAGTAGGTATTGTCACGAGTCCGACAGAGGGTGGTTTCCCTTCCCGGGCGGGTGGCGCTCGGCGGTATGTACAATTCTTTAAAAAAAACAGGCTTGGAGAAAGCACAAAATATATTGATGAATAAAAAATATAATGGTTTGATTCATCCTAAACGTTGTCTATGAAAATCCATGAAATATTGGAAAAGGTGGAAAAAAAGTGTACAATAGGGGTTGAAAAATAGTCCTATGAATCTACCCTCATTCTCACTTATCATGGAACAGTTTGACAATGGTCTAGTCATTGTGAACCGTGTACCAGGCTCCAGGTTTAACCTTCTACATGGTCTGAGTTCCATAATGATTCAAATAGGCTAAATGTCCCAAATGATTGCACAACATTAGCCTAATATGATTCACCAATTTTAGCGACACTCAGGAACAATTTACACAGACATGATGGTAACACTTTACTTTACACCCAGTGTCATAACACATTATGACATGGTCATACCCATGTCATAACCATGTCATGCCACTGTTATGACCCATATATTTACACATGTTGTGACATGTTGCATTATTTTATGGCTCGTTATGACACCTAAGAGGGTCAAAACCAATATTTTTTTTCCCTGCCAAGAAGTTTATTTTCGTTTGAAAGTTTGCTTCTTAAATCCTTGTTGTTGTTATGTTTAAAAAAAATATCTTGTAGAAAATACATTATGATCATCCTGTGCCACTTTACTTGGACTAAGAAAATGCACTTTGTCACACTGTCAAGAAGCATTATGGCCATCATAATCATATAAGCCAGATAGGCCTATCACGTACATGCCCTCATGTCAGTCATCAGTCAAAAAGAGGGTGTATTGTCCTGCTCCTGAAATCTTCTCCTGCATTCATCTATTTTTTATTTTTTATTATTATTTTTGTACCCCTTTTTTTCTCCTCAATTTCGTGGTATCCAATCGTTTAGTAGCTACTATCTTGTCTCATCGCTACAACTCCCGTACGAGCTCGGGAGAGACGAAGGTTGAAAGTCATGCGTCCTCCGATACACAACTCCTGCATTCATCCCGGTCATCAGCAACAGAGCATTTTGGGTAGGAACATGTCTGACATCAACGTGTGCGCAATTACAATGATAATTTCATATGGTCAATTTCAGAAAATGTTATATAACACAAACATTCTGTTGACACATAGGCTATGGCGTAATGGAATGTTTTGCCTTGTGTGGTAGGTTTTGAGGGGTTTGACACACTTATGGAGTTGTCATAACCAGCCATAAAATAACACAAAATATGTCACAACAGGTCTAAATACATGTGTCATGAGTGTTATGACCATATTATAACATGCTATGACAAGTTGTCAGCTGTTATGAGATATTATGACATGTGTTAGGACGCTGTGTGTCATGCGAAGTGTTACCTATGTGACAAAGAAAAGAAAGGTAAACAGAATGGAATACAAAATGTAAGTTACAAAATTGTCACTAATGTGACAGTTATAAATGTATGTGGGTATTATTGATGGTGGCTCCCGATATGGGGATAATAATTAACATGATTCAACATGTAATATAAAAAAAACGGAGAAAAGCCCAGACATGGGCTATGATTAAAACATTCTAAAGTGCATACAATTACTTGGCAGATTTCGCCCTACATTCCGCCTACAGCTTGGGTGTCCAAATTCCATGCAAATTATGAGGGCATACAATAACAATGTGGAAAATGGCACAGCTATTTATAGCTTATTTTACTGCGGAATGCTGATAGGATTTTCAGTCCATATGGCTGGTTTCACATTTGTCTCCAGGGATCATAAGGTAAAATCTTCCAAAACAATTGCTATGTATATTTACCTTGTGACAAGGTAGGGGTGGTATACAGAAGATAGCCCTAGTAAAAGACCAAGTCCATATCATGGCAAGAACTTTGAAAGTTTCTTCAAATGCAGTCGTAAAAACCATCAAGTGTTATGATGAAACTAGCTTTCATGAGGACCGCCACAGGAAAGGAAGACCCAGAGTGATCTCTGCTGCAGAGGATAAATTCATTGGAGTTACCAGCCTCAGAAATTGCAGCCCTAATAAATGCTTTACAGACATCAAGTAACAGACACATCTCAACATCAACTGTTCAGAGGAGACTGCATAAATCAGGCCTTCATGGTAAAATTGCTGCAAAGAGGGTCTGTAAGGGCTATTTGACCAAGAAGGATAGTGATGGTGCTGCACCAGATGACCTGGCCTCCACAATCACCTGACCTCAACCCAATTGAGATGGGTTGGGATGAGTTGGACCGCAGAGTGAAGGAAAAGCAGCCAACAAGTGCTCAGCAAAACCCTTGAATGACCAGGTGTGTCCAAACTTTTGACTGGTTCTGTAAATGTACAGTAGGTAGGGGTAAAGCTACTGTGCATAGATAATAAACGCTGATGGTTCCCTTGCGTGTAAAGGTGGTGGAATTATGAGAGAATTAAGTCAAGGTCAGAATATGGCTTATCTCTGTAGACACATCTCCATTTCTTTAGATCTCCACCGCAGAACAAATAGCAAGTGAATAGCATGCTATTCTCATGCTTAAGTTTAAAGTCAGAATACGCAAAGAGAGAGAAGTGCATCATAAAAAGGGAATAACTTTCCATTTAAGCACGCAGAATTGGGGGGGACATACAAAAAACAGCAAGGAACCTTGTGAGTTGTTTTCAAATACGGACATTTCCCACACTAATCTGCCCGCACTAATCTACTAATTGTTTGCAACAAATATTGGTTGTTAACCTAGCTATACTATTGTGATAGTCCCATCAAAAATTGCAGCCCACAACTTTAGAACTTACAAATACTTTAGTTTATAGCTTCACGTGTTTGTCTCGTTGTCTGCTAAATGCCAACCTGCTCTGTACTCACCACCACTGTATGAACTGCCGCTCGGCTCCCTGGGGTGAGCGCCTGATCTCGTCTTTAGGCAGAGGTCACGCGCCTCTTATTATTTGGTTTCCCCCATGTCGGGGCGTGTTTACAAAGTTAATTGTAAATGCTAACGGTTAGTCAAGTTGTCTTTATATCGTGTAAGGTGTTAAGTATTGTCAATTAGAATGTAACTGAGCAATACAAATGTAGGATCTTCATTTGATCACCCTGTTGCAGGAGTATTTTCCTGCCATGCTGGAAATGTAAAACTTGTAGTGCATTTGAGATTTAAAAAGGCTTCTGAAGTTTGTACTTCCACTTTGAAATGTCAGACTTTATTTTCCCTTGCGAAAAATGTATCGACCCTACAAAATATCCATTAATTATAATCCACATAATAATTCACATTTACTGCAGGATTATTTTCCTGCTGTAGCAAACTGGCTCAAATTAGAATCCTACATATGTAGTACAAGTAGACTATTGCCAGAGAAGTGTATTATTCATGAGTATTAGTAATTTACCTGTTTAAAGGTGTTAGCCTAATGGTTTATCCCAGGTTAGGGCAGGAGAGCTGTTAGGCTGGGTTTACCCAGTCAGCCCAATTCTGATCTTTTTTCCACTAGTTGGTCTTTTGAACAATCACATCAGAACTTTTCACATCAGATCTATTGCAGAACCGATCTGATTGGTCAAAAGACCAATTAGTGAAACAAAGATCAGAATTGGGCTGCCTGTGTAAACACAGCCTTAGGTTGTGTTCCCCTGCTCATACGTTGCATGCATCAACCAATGGTTGCGTGCCAAGTCAGAGACTATAACATAAGGTGGATAACTGATACATAAAATACCTATCCAGGCGTTGTATGATCTGGTATGCGTCAGCAACGCCTAGGCAGAGGAACACGCTCTTACTAACGTCTCTTACTAACGTCATGACTAACGTCATGTAGTTACTCGTATTGACTGATTTATTATCATAAACACATGCGTTTGGCCTTTTGTCCTCGAGTCGAGCGTTGATATTTTGGACAGTTTCTAAGAAAAGTCTACACACCCCTTGCACAGTCTTCACATTTTGCTCCCTTAAAATTCAATCTAAAAAGGGACTAACGTAGATTTTTATATTACAGATTGCATATTCCACATTTTCAAAGTGAAAAAATGGGTCCAAACTAATACATTTTTAAAAAAAAATACTAATACTCACACCCCAGAGTTAATAATTGGTGAAAGCACTTTTGGTAGCCATTATAGCTGTAAATCAATTTGAATAAGATTCTACCAACTTTGCACAACATTTAGGGAAACATACAAGCTCAGTACATGTGGTTGGTAGTCATTGATGGACAGCAATTTTCAAACCTTGCGTCACCCTAATCTGTTTCACCTGACTTTGTGCTTGTCTCCACCCCCCTCCAGATGTCTCGCCCATCTTCCTCATTATCCCCTGTGTATTTATACCTGTGTTCTCTGTTTGTCTGTTGCCAGTTCATCTAGATTTGGCAAGTCAACCAGCAGGTTTTTCCTTGCTCCTGCTTTTTTCATATCTCTGTTTTTCTAGTCCTCCCGGTTCTGACCTTTGCCTGCCCTGACACTGAGCCTGCCTGCTTGACCATTCAACCTGCCCTGACCTCAAGCCTGCCTGCTACTCTGTACCTCCTGGAATCTGACCAGGTGTATGATCTTTTGCCTGTCCACGACCTGTCTCTTGCCTGCCCCTTGTTTCTAATAAATATTAGAGATTTGAACCATCTGCCTCCCGTGTCTGCATCTGGGTCTCACCCTGTATCCCGTTATACATTGTCTCTGATTTTCAAGCAAATTTGTGTCAGGACTGAGACTGGACCACTCAGGAACACTCAACACATCTTTGGAAAGCCATTCTGGTGTGTCTTGGTATTAATTAAAATGTCTGTAATTCTCCCACTGAAAAATAAAACCCTATCCCAGAGGCCTATCATGCCACGCCCCACACACATTCTGAAATTATTATTTATTATTTTAATATTGGAATATGATACAAAATGAGGCAAGTGGTCGGGTAGGCTGCTTGGAGTGTTTATCCAACTAGATGAGATTTTTAAAAGTATGTCCTCCCACTTCTAAAACCAAAGTTGCGCCCTTGTTTCCTCTGACTTCGACTCAATGTTTGCTGCTCCAGAGGCTCCTAAATGTGTTATCTCAACAAACCTAACAAAATAAGAACTCAGTTTAAAAGAGCAGTACAAGATGAGGCCATACTGTTGTATCTAAGGAAGACGCCTCTGGAGAAGATAAAGGATGACATCCCGCATTCCTCCATAACAAAGCAAAAGAACATCCAGCAACATTACAAAACCACCCACATACAGAACAGAGGGAGACGTTTCAAGTTATTTTACATGCTTGGATTCCCACTTATGTGCTCTACGCATAATTAATCTGTGATTTAGACAGCTTTGTTTGCTTAGCTCGACTTTTCTCCAGACTTTGTTGTGACAAAGTTAGTTTTCATTTGAAGGCTTCAGAGGTGACAACAGTGCCTACACTGTTCAACATCAATACATCACAGTCCTCTTTGGGGTGGAAAACAAACTAGTTTGAAATGGAGGTAAATATGAATTTCCTTGAAAAATATTTGAACTTTTAGCTTCCTCAAAGTTTTAACACCCCCCAAAAAAACTATTTCTCAAAATGTTCATTGGCCTACTTATCGGCCTAATCCAATATCTTACAATAACGCCTCAAAAGATAGAAGTAGAATACATCAGAGAGGGAATAGAGAAAAATAGCTGTGGTAGCATGACAGATGTGTGATGTAGCCTATATTATATTATGGATATGAGAGTTGACAGGTAGAATACAAGGAGAGTAAGAAGAAAGAAAGAGAAGGAAAGAGAGAACTTCCAAAGGGACATCCATCACTGTGTGGAAGAGACAAGCCTAGATCTGTTTCATCCACTGTTGTACTACAGGCTCCAGCCGTGAATTCATATCGCCACATCAAAAGAGAAGTGCCACTGTGGTAAGAAGATGTTATTGATAGTCAACGAAAGAAAGCTGAAATCCTGTGTATCAACTTTGATAGGTGAATATTATTTTGTTCTACCATCATCAAAAAAAAAATAATATATAGCTCTTCTGCTCGTTAACCGAGTAACCTTTGACTTTAGCCGAGGAGAAGTGTTGTAAAGACCTCAACCCACACTGTAAGTGCTAACCTTTGAGATGCATATTCCTGTCCAAGTGTTCTCCCCCAGGAGGCCTGTCAGATCAGGCAAGAGAGAAAAACATGAACTCTGTGATCTAACCTGTCACCTTTCTACACACGCTTGACTTGGCCACAAGCTAGGAACCTATGACTGCACCTGTGACCGCCAATGCAGTTTTTTTTCACACGGTAAAACACACTGTAAAGAATATATGTTGATTCAACGTACAATTTTAAGGCAACCAGCTGCAATACGATCGTGACTTTGCTCAACATTTGGACATATAGCAACTTAGAATTTTAGGTTGAGTGAACATACAGCGCATTCGGAAAGTATTCAGACCCCTTTACTTTTTCCACATTTTGTTACATTACAGCCTCATTCTAAAATTGATTCAATTGTTTATTTTCCCTCATCAATCTACAAACAATACCATAATGACAAAGCAAAAACAGTTTTTTAGAAATATTTGTACATTTAAAACAAATAAATATGGAAATAGGAAATATGACATTTATAATAAGTATTCCGACCCTTTACTCAGTACTTTGTTGAAGCACCTTTGGAGGAGATTACAGCCTTGATTTTTCTTGGGTGTGACGCTACAAGATTGGCACAATTGTATTTGGGGAGTTTATCCCATTCTTCTCTGCTGATCCTTTCAAGCTCTGTCAGGTTGGATGGGGAGCATTGCTGCACAGCTATTTTCAGGTCTCTCCAGAAATGTTAGATTGGGTTCAAGTCCGGGCCCTGGCTGGCCCTTCAAGGACATTTAGAGACTTGTCCCGAAGCCACTCCTGCTTTATCTTGGCTGTGTGCTTAGGGTTGTTGTCCTGTTGGAAGGTGAACCTTCGCCCCAGTCTGAGGTCCTGAGTGCTCTGGAGCAGGTTTTCATTAAAGATCTCTCTGTACTTTGCTCCGTTCATCTTTCCCACGATCCTGACTTGTCTCCCAGTTCCTGCTGCTGAAAAACATCCACAGCATGATGCTGCCACCACCATGCTTCACTGTAAGTTTTCTCCAGATGTGACGCTTGGCATTTAGGTCAAATAGTTCAATCTTGGTTTCATCAGACCAGATAATCTTATTTATCATGGTCTGAGAGTCCTTTAGGGGCCTTTTGGTAAACTCCAAGTGGGCTGTCATGTGCCTTTTACTGAGGAGTGTCTTCCGTCTGGCCACTCCACCATAAAGGCCTGATTGGTGGAGTGCTGCAGAGATGGTTGTCCTTGTGGATGGTCCTCACATCTTCACAGAGGAACTCTGGAGCTCTGTCAGAGTGATCATCGGGTTCTTGGTCACCTCCCTAACCAAGGCTCTTCTCCCCAGATTTCTCAGTTTGTCAGGGCGGCCAGCTCTAGGAAGAGGTGGTTCCGAACACCAAACTGGTTCTTGGTGGTTCCAAACTTCTTCCATTTAAGAATGATGGAGGCCACTGTGTTCTTGGAGATCTTCAATGCTGCAGAGATGTTTTGGTACCCTTCCCCAGATCGGTGCCTCAACACAATCCTATCTCTATAGTCAATTCCGTCGACCTGATGGCTTGGTTTTTGGTTTGGCATTTACTGTCAACTTTGGAACCTTATATAGACAGGTGTATGTGTTTCCAAATCATGTCCAATCAATTTAATTTACCACAGGTGGACTTTAATCAAGTTGTAGAAACATCTCAAAGATGAACAATGGAAAGAAAATAGACCTGAGCTCAATTTCGAGTCTCATAGCAAAGGGTCTGAATACCTATGTACGTAAAAAATGTTTTTCGCTTTGTCATGATGAGGTATTGTTTGTAGATTGATGAGGATTTTAATTCATTTAATATATTTTAGAATCAGGCTGTAACGTATCAAAATGTGGAAAAAGGGAAGAGGTCTGAATACTTTCCGAATGCATTATACAATTCAACTTGAGAATGTATTCTACCTTATTTGCATATTTCCCAGTGCAAAATGAAACTCTTTATGACTATAGATGACATACAGTATATAATAAGGCCTTTCTTTACGGGCCAGTGGTTTAACACAGTGGTCTGAAACTCTTGGTTTACAGGTCACATCAAGCCTGCAAGTCACATTATGCTGGCTTGCAAAGTGATATGTAATTCCTGTTGGAATCCAGCCAGAGTGAGTATCTCCAACAATTGGAACTTTTAATCACTTGTAACCTGCATTGAGAATGAATGCCAACGGGTGCACTAACAATTTGATTCTTTTTGTTTTTTATTTATGTTATATCCCTCAACAAGCTTTTTCAAATTCATCTAAGAGCAGATTTTTGTTGAGAGTACAAACATGAACACTTTAGCTCAAATTCTTAATGTGAAGTCCACTCAACTCACAGAATAACTCTGATTATTAAGCAATTGGTTAAATTGGCTTTTTAATTATTATTTTTTTTACAGTGCACAGAGACTGGGGACTTATGGTCATACGATACAGATCGATCAAAGCATTCACAACATTGGTAGATCAACATGGAGTTCTATCATTCACCCATTGACCTGTACAGTATAAGGTGTTAACATGATACAACAAGCTTGTCTCCACCAGTTTGACAACACTATTGCTTTATGCCTACTGGTGTTTTGACTCTACAGGATCCAGGAAACTAGAATGAGGAAAATATCGTAAGTTATTTGGACACATATGGGCACATTCTACCGTAATTTATATGTACACATTCTACCGTAAACTATATGTACACATTTTCCGTAAATTATATGTACACATTCTACCGTAAATTATATGTACACATTCTACCGTAAATTATATGTACACATTTTCCGTAAATTATATGTACACATTCTACCGTAAATTATATGTACACATTTTTCGTAAATTATATGTACACATTCTACCGTAAATTATATGTACACATTCTACTGTAAATTATATGTACACATTCTACCGTAAGGAGCCTTGGAACCGTCAGCAGTTCTTAGTCAAAGTGGAGTATTGTGTTGTCCACTCAATGTCTTGTGTTGTCCACAATATTCATTGACACAGCGCTATGGTAAACCCAAGGCTAATGGCCACTGTAGCAGCTGGTTGGTTGGGATCATGGCTGGTTGGTTGGCTGGCAGCAGGAGCAGAGCATGCCAAGCCAACACTATCCCGTCCTATCATTTTGCCTCTATAGCAAAGGCATCCATGTTCAGGGCACAGCCAATATAACATGTGGTATATCAACCATGATGGCCATCCTTGGTGAAGGATCTAATGCTGACTCACAATGCACTGGGGGAACCAAATGAGCTGCCCTACGTGACCATGGCCTCTACACAGCTTGTTCCAGGCTTTGAATTAGCTCTCCGCTTATCTACGTCAAAATGGTTTTATGTCAACGGTCACGTCATTAGGATATTGTTTTTCTGGTATCTGTTAAGACAAAATATGGTGTGAACACCATGCACAGCACAGTATGTGCCCCTCCCCATCCTCCCTGAGTGACTGATCTCTGCATAGCTGATGAATAATTAACACTAGGACAAGATGCTCTAATGAGCTTTAACACCCCTCAGATAGTCACACCATTTACCGACTGTATCTTAATGGTAGCTATATTATACCAATTGCCCCTAGAAATTATTTTGTTGTGCACATTGAGTATTTAACATGGACCTACATATGTATCCATTAATATGGCACGTACAGTATGGCCTCAGTAAAGGAACACACCATACCAATCATACAATATCTGCCCTAAAAGCGCAAGGGTGACAATAAAGGAACAATCAACTGTCATAGAAATTGTGGGGGACAATATAAGCAATATTGTTCTCAGCAGTTTCCTGTACTGTATGTAGACTGTGTTCAAAAGAGTTGTGTCTGAACGGTGTTTTCCTCTGATGTGACGATGACTACTGGGCTGTCCACAAGCCAAAGGGGCAACAGTAAGGGTAACCAGCGACATGCAATCAACTGCAGTGGTGCGTGCACCGCACCCCTTTCTCTATCACCTCACATGGCATTTTGTTTGAGCAATTTGGAATGGTGAAAGCACTTGGTGTGTGCTGTACACTGACTGCACATGACATGTGTAACCTTCTCTGTCCAAACAAACAGCGGGTTAGTCATTATTTGGTAGGCCCTCAAGACACCAAGGGAGGCAGTGTTTTTGAAGTGCGTGTGGGGTGCTGGTCAGGAGTACATTGCTGAGATTTGTTCTTCTTTCTGGACACAGAGTTGTTTTGAGAGAGGAGAGGTTCGATGCTATTCCAGACATTGATGGTATTTTAGGTCTGTGAAGCTACATGTACAGTATGTAATAATAAATATCAACGATATGGTGAAAAAATGCTAACTTACAGTATGTATTTTGTGATGTAGTTGTTCCTGGTGCACCACTACCCAGAGCATTGGAGTGTATAGAGATTTACAGTACATGTGATCCTACTATATATTCCTCTGCTGCAAGCCATTGGAGCATGCTGAGCTTTCCCTCTAGGCATCTCTACAGGGATGTACTGTATACCATCCACTACATGTTGTTTGTGTCCTCTGACTCGCTCTGAGGCCTGTTCAGTCACCCGGCTTGACTGTGGTTCAGCCAGGCCTCTAGAGAGTCTTCAAAGGGGGTGTAAATGTCCAACACACGTCTCTGGCTCCTCTGACACCAAAGTCAAGCGTCTCCTGTTTGAACCTGGACTCCCTTCTGCAGCTCTCCTGTGGACTGACCCTGTCCCCCACACACAGCCAGCCATGCAGAAAGACCGAGCGAGAGATAGAGAGAGCGAGAAAGAAAGAAATAAAGAGGAGAGGGAGAGAGAACAAGGGAGAGCGAGAGAAATAGAGAGAGGGGGGGGGGGGGAGAGTGAGAAAGTCTCACTGGGCTCAATGTAGCGAGGCTTGTCAGGAATAAAGCCTTTGTTTATTTTCGCTAGGTTCACCGTTCTGTGCTACTCTCTCTGTGTTTGACCTGTCAGCCATGACAATCAATACTACACAGAGAAGCGGGCGGCTGTGGAAGAATGGAAATAAATGTTACGCTGGACTTCGTTGAGCAGCTATAAAATAATCCTTGATAACCTTCTACGAAATAATTCATTTTGAAATGTCAAATTCCTTTTAATTTAACTATCCTTGCTAGAATAAGCTTAGCTACCAAAGCCCTTGAAATCTCAGGATTACCTCAATATTTCAAATTTAGATATAGCCTCAAGCACAGTGCAGACTAATTTCCTGGTGTGCCCAAATGAATGAGAAACATAATTTGTTGAAATGAGTGAAAACACGCACTCGCTTGTGCCCACACACACACACACACACACACTCAACCTAGGATGGGAATGGGGCTACGGACAGATACGGTATAATGGAGGTTCTTGTAAATAATGTATTGAAAGTGCAACTGGGCAAAATATCCTACTTATGTGATGGGAATAGGATTGTCTAAGAAGAAAATGTGTGGATATCTTATCAGTTTGCAGGAAATGTATTTTCAAAGCTCACCGCAATACAAAACCAAGACCAAACAAAGAACAATCCCCACAACCACAATGCAAATCCATGACACCTTTGCAATAGACGAGCAGTGTTGAGGGCTCCTCCGCAAAGCCGGTCCATTGATTATACAACCTAATTCCACAGCCTTCGTTAAAGCCGTCCAATCGAAACAAATCTGCTAGGCAGAGCAGCCAATCATTCCCGAACCACAATCTATTACCCCCACGGAGTCTTCCTGGTGATAAACAAATGGACAACAGCTAATTGGACGCATCTCTCATTGGATGACAGGAATGGATCTGTTTAGATTTAAACTGTTCATTACCAGGAACAACAACCCCAAATGTAGGAGGGAGGGGTTAAAACATCACACTGAAAATAATGCATGTATTACATATGGTTTCCAATTACACAAAAATATAAACGCAACATGTAAAGTGTTGGTCCAATGTTTCATGAACTGAAAGAAAAGATCTCAGACATTTTCCATATGCACAAAAACCTTATTTGTCATAGATTTTGTGCACACATTTGTTTACATCCCTGTTAGTGAGCATTTCTCCTTTGCCAAGATAATCCATCCACCTGACAGGTGTGGCCTATCAAGAAGTTCAATAAACAGCATGATCATTACACAGGTGTACCTTGTGCTGGGCACAATAAAAGGCCACTCTAAAATGTGCCGTTTTATCACACAACTCAATGGCAGAGATGTCTCAAGTTGAGGGAGTGTGCAATCAGCATGCTGACTGCAGGAATGTCTATCAGTGCTGTTGCTAGATCATTTCATTTTCATTTCTCTACCATAAGCTGCCTCCAATGTCATTTTAGAGAATTTGTCAGTATGTCCAACTGGCTTAACAACCGCAGACCATGTGTAACCACACCAGCCCAGGACCTCCACATCTGGTTTCTACACCTTTGTGTTCATCTGAGACCAGCCATCGAGCTGATGAAACTGTGGGTTTGCACAACCAAAGAATTTCTTCACAAATTGTCAGAAACCGTCTCAGGGAAGCTCATCTGCATGCTCGTTGTCTTCACCAGGGTCTTGACCTGAATGCAGTTTGATGTCCTAACCGACTTCAGTGGGAAAATACTCACCTTCGATGGCCACTGGCATGCTGAAGAAATGTGCTCTTCACGGATGAATCCTGGTTTCAACTGCACCGGGCAGATGGCAGATAGAGTGTAGGGCGTCGTGTGGGCGAGCGGTTTACTGATAAAAAAAAAATAATAATAAAAATGTATATTTATTTATCTAGGCAAGTCAGTTACGGCCTACCCCAGCCAAACCCAGACGACGCTGGACCAATTGTGTGCCACCCTATGGGACTCCCAATCGCGGCCGAGAGAGAGAGAGAGAGTTAACATTGTGAACCGAAAGACCCATGCTGGCTGTGGGGCTATGGCATGGGCAGGCATAAGCTACAGACAACGAACACAATTGCATTTTATCAATGGCAATTTGAACGCACAGAGATACCGTAACGAGATCTATATTCATCCGCCTTCATCACCTCATGTTTCAGCATGACAATGCACAACCCCATATCGCAAGGATTGGTACACAGTTCCTGGAAGCTGAAAATGTCCCCAGTTCTTCCATGGCCTGCATACTCACCAGACATGTCACCCATTGAGCATGTTTGGAATGCTCTGGATCAACGTGTACCACAGCGTGTTCCAGTTCCCACCAATATCCAGCAACTTCACACAGCCATTGAAGAGGAGTGGGACAACATTCCACAAGTCACTATCAACAGCTTGATCAACTCTATGCAAAGGAGGTGTGTCGCACTGCATGAGGCAAATGGTGGTCCCACCAGAATACTGACTGGTTTTCTGATCCACGCCTCTACCTTTTTTTTTAAAGCTATCTGTGACCAACAGATGCATATCTGTATTCCCAGTCATGTGAAATCCATCCAAGGCCTAATTAGTTTATTTCAATTGACGGATTTCCTTATATGAACGGTAACTCAGTATAATCTTTGAAATGATATATTTTCTCAGTGTAGGACCAGAGGTTGGATATATGAGTTGGATATATGCAAAACAGTTGTGACTGAATGCTGGACTGGGTAATTGGTGGAGGAGTGTTTCAATTGAGCCTTTTCAATGGTTTATCAAACAATACATTTGCTAGATGAAATAGTGGAAATATTTATTCATCACCAGTGGTAAAAGGACTGACAAGGTAACTCCTCAGCCGATCTCCTCCCCGTCACAGCTTCTGCATCTGTCACAGCCTCAAAGCAGATGTTCCTATGAGAGGCACAATTCAGACACCCCCTAACCACCCTACCCCCACCCGTTAATCCTGATACCCCCACCCCCTGGAACCTCTTATATCCACTTCATTACCTCTCATCTACAGACTATATGAGTGGGGAGACACCGATGTGTGACTCCAACTGTTAGCTTTACTGCACAGTGCTTCATATGGGATGACAACCTGCCCTGTTATAAATGACTGGCTTACAATAACATGCTGACAGGGGAAACTGGGCCAACAGCAGGACTGGGTTACACTTGCTGGGCAGAGACCGTGTGGGACATTATGTACAGTAGTCTACATACAAATGTATAATCCGTTTCATAGTGATGGTACAGATCAGAGACATGGTGGTATAATGGTAAAAATGACATGTCGAGTAAATATGTTTCATCCACTGACTTTACCTTTCCAATACATTTCAAAACATTGACCATTTACATTGATCATTTCTTAATGAAGTTAACGTGCTTCATTGAGCAAAGACAAGGACATCCTGGAGGGGAAACATGCAGTTAGACCCTCTGTTAGATTACATCACTGTACTGTCTCCCCTCACAGCTCCAGGTCCAGCCACATCAGACAAGAATACCCTTGGGGCAAGGTTAATAGACTCCCCACTAGCTACGTTTAAGTGCCAGACAATAGTTTTTTCCATTGGGAGAAAACAAGAAAAAATAAAACGTGAAAGTTGTTCCAATGAATCAAGAGTTTATAGACTGTGGCTTTCTTCTAATGATTAAATGTCTGAACATTTTTTTATTTAACCTTTATTTAAATAGACAAGTCAGTTAAGAACAAATTCTTATTTACAATGACGGCCTACCCCAGCCAAACCCTAACCCGGATGACGCTGGGCCAATTGTGCACCACCCTATGGGACCCCCAATCACAGCTGGTTGTGATACAGCCTAGAATTGAACCAGGGTCTGAAGTGATGCCTCTAGCACTGAGATGCAGTACCTTAGACCTCTGGGCCACTCGGGAGCCCAAGCAATCAACACAAAATCTTCCTACAACGTTTAACATCAGAGCAAAATCACCCCTTTGGAAAAACACACACACTCACACTATCCATGTGAGTCAGGTACACAGAGCAGCTTTACTTCTACTCCCTCCTGCACTGCCAGGGGGAAGAGAGAACGGCAGCAGGGGGATAACTGCTCTCTGCTGGGACTGTCTCTGATACACACACACGCAAGCACAGACACACACGGCCCATGAGAGATTTACTGTACAGTCACCAGGCCCTGTGAGACAGTCCTGTCAAGGCCAGAACATAGACAGAAAAAGTAAGATAAGAGAGAGATGTACTGCACTATAACTAAGAGCAGAGGTGACATTGACAGTACAGCACAGATAACAAGAACGCTATGTCAGTTGTGAATGTACTATCAGGGTCATGCCTGCCTGGTGTTGCCATGTGAAACAGGCAGGTTTAGAAAAAGCCATGAAAATAAAAATAAAGTGGGGTTGTTTGACAGAAAACATTGTAACTGGGCAATGTGGAATAGGTGAACTGTATACTGTATATGCTGGCTGCATTAGCATTTGTTTGCTGGAGTCGTAACATGTTCAGAATACAGTACATGCACCATTAATTGTATGCATTTCACATGGCACCTAGTTAGCTGTGAGCATCAGGTGCCATCGATGTGCGGTGCAGCCAGCACGCGAGTAATAAGAAGAGTATTTATGAGCTGCAGGGGTGTCACTGACATCGACATAACCTATTCATGAATCTCATGAAGGAATCACCAGCTACCCTCACAGGTGACAGAGGGAGGAGGGAGGAGGTGGGGGGGGGCGAGAAAAAGAGAGAAGCGAGAAAGGAAGAGAAAGGTGCAGAGAGACACCAGGGGAGGGAGAGAAAAAGGGGAGAGCGATAGAGGAAGCGAGAGCAATTACGGGGACAAAAAGGAGAGTACTTCAATAAACCTGGGTGCCTGGGTTCTCTTCCACACATAGGGTAGCTTAAACCTGTGCTCTGCATATCAACGATGCAGACACTGCAGCGCTGGAATACACAATCTACACAGACAGCAAGCCCAACAGGCCCCATTCCATTATTCATCTACTGCACAGGAGCGGATAGGGAGGAAAGCGAGCTTGACACGGCCCTGGTTAGAAAGGACAAGACATGGAGTTTCACACATCAGTGAGGAGCTTTCTCTCTCTTTTTTTCATTCTCTCTCAGGTCTATCAGGCTTCAGAAAGACATTTCCCACAAAGCACTGTTCTAAGATGTTCCCTAAACTGTGATATGATCCAGTCCTGGTAGCTACAAGCCATCAAAATAAGGCCCTAAGGTGCATAGAGGCAACGTCCATCTGCAAACACTATCACTATCCACAGCGGAGCTATTTTTCAGTCACCAGGTAAAGGTGGGCGGCGGCACGTGTGCAGGAACACAAAGGGGGGAGCTGCAGGAGTCCCTCCCATCACCCGGGCAATGGCAGATGGCAGCCGGCTCTGACTGTGTCTGACGCAATGCCTCCAAGGACGCACAGCGACCACCTCCTTGAGGTTTATAAGGACATAGTGTGACCCCCTACCTGAGGTTTATCATGGTTTATAAGGACACGGAGTGAACCCCCACACAAGCGCCTAATCCTCATCTGTGACTGTAACAAAGGGGACCCGAACCTCTGAGATTAAAATGTGATCGAGGCAAAGGTAACCTACACACTTCTGTGATCCATATACTGGACTTGGCATCGGCTAAAGAAAAAGGTCCTAGACATTGACACTGAATGACAGTTGTCTATTTAATAACGCTAACTGTAAAATAGTGAGCAGGATGACACCACCCCACCCCAGTCTGTGTACACCACCCTTCTTTGTGACTCTCTCTGGGCCCAGGGCCCATTATCAGTGCGTTAAACCTATTAATGGAAAATTGATCATAACTAATCAGCTAATGCTAGGTTAAGCCAGGCCACTGTCTGCTGAGTAGTGAGGTTGAATGTAGGGGGCCAATAACTCCACAGCGGAGCCCAGCGTCGCAGCACAGGTTGGAGCAGGCCATTAGTACCTTTCTGAGTGATGAATGGTCCTTAAGTACAGGGTTCCTCGCAATCCGCCGTAGGCTCATCACTATGGGGACGGGCGAAGTCCACCTCAGCGGCCGACTGGCCTGTTATTAACACGGGCAGTATGCACACTCCGCTCAGCCAGGGTTAGATTGTTAGCCTGGAGGGGAATTAGCCATGTGAGCTGCTAAGTAGTAATAAGTAGCACTTTCTACTGCTTATACATTCCAGGGAGGGGTCAGGGGTCACAGCTAGGGCTGTGGTTAACAGAGATGGGGTCAACTGGCAAGGTCAAATGCAGAAAATGTGATTAAATGTCCTAAGGAGGGAGGGAAAATACATCATAAGGTTATTTCCATTCAGACAAAGACTGATACAAATCAATACAAATAAGATACCACAACCAGGGAGACAGAAACAGAGATGAGGTGATCACTGAGCAGGCAAGGGCAAAGACCCCAAAATTAAACAATGTTATTGCTCTGCCTGGGCTTGTAGGAAAAGAAGACAACCAGAGGAGACTCAGAGTCAGAGGCTATTTTACAGTCAGGCCAAGAAGAAAACCGCACAATGTTACTAACCCTGTAATAACTTATTGACTTATTGCTGTTTATTATTGTTTGTCATTGGCATATGCTCTGACAGCATATTTAGTCACAATCAATCAATTCAAGCAGATGTCACAAAGTGCTATACAGAGACCCAGCCTAATACCCCAAAGCAAGCAATGCAGATGTAGAAGCATTGTAAAATTCAAAATCCACTCACACATCTGAGATATGTTTGTTGCAGATGCATGGCAACTGTTGAATAAAGGTTTGTAAAGCTGAATAAAGAGCAGTGATACTAGCAAGAGCAGTGTGCAGGTTTCTGTCACAATGCATTGAAAAGCGCACACAACCTATTATATTGAATTGATATGTCTTAGCCAAGCCTGTATATGAATAGGATTGTTGAAACTATTTTATTTCAGAGTGAAAGCAGGGTTAAAGTAAGTGTTTTCCACAGTCACTTCGACTGTGTGCAAAGGTTTTCTGTCACGCATCCCGTTCCACCATTTCCATGTGTACAGTATGTGAAGGTGTGGCCGTGCAACAGGGTGAGGGAGAGACAGAGAGGTACTGGACAAAGGATTGAGATAATGCCGATGATGATATCAAAACTGACCGACTGGTACACTTGGGTTCAACATCACAGTGACTCAGTCAGTAGCTATTCTGGAAGTAACCAAACTCTCCCACCATTTCTAAACTTTTTCTGTCATTCGAAAACATGGATTCAATTTAGTTTGTGGCCAAACCGGCTGTGGAGAATTTTGCTTGCCTGGACACATTCCTCAGGCTTCTCCCACCCTCTGATTATTAGAGCCCTGTGTGTGTGTGTGTGTGTGTGTGTGTGTGTGTGTGCGTGTGTGCGCGTTTGTGTGCGTGTGTGTTTGTGTGTGTGGACATGTGTGTACGTGTGCATACATCTGTGTGTTTGTGTGCGTGCATGCGGTAGATAAATCATGCGTTGAATGACCTCTCTTCCCCGTCATTACATAGAGAACAGAACTGCTGTCGCTAAAGGTACTATTAACCCTCATATGGTGTAGATTAGTAATATCGCAATTAATCAGTCTAATACTCCAGTAATCAGAATGTTAGGACCACAAACATTGTCTAAAACTTAACTGAACACGACCTCAAAGATGGCAGACAGTGGAACCATATAATTAGGTTACTACATAAGCATCAAAGAGGATTGAGTGGATCATATTAGATTGTATAGAGCCTGGTTTCCAGGCCCTGGTCTCTGCGGGCAGTGTCTTGTCCATACTCTTGTCATGCTCCCAATCCTCTTAACCCTTATGTGGAGTTCGGGTCTGAGACTCATTGACCTTGGCTAATTTTCTGCGAAAAACATGTAAAATAACACATTTTCATTGAGTGCACACTGTGCACCCCCCTACACATTTATTTTACATACGTGGTGTTTGGGTCCACTGGACCCTAGGGTAATAAAAGTGTGAAAAGTGTGTGTGTAGGTGAAAACAAGTAAAAACGAAACAAAAAGGTTTGCTGTGAGCCTTCACTCTGTCTTCCTCCTCCCTGGGCCTGCTGTTTCAACATAGCACCAAGAACCTGTCTGTCTCTCTCCCCGTCTCCCACTTTTCTTGCATTCTTTACCCTTTTTAATGTGTGAAACTACACCATTTCTTGCGGGAACCTGCACAATGTAATTACAATACATTATTTCAATACATTATTTCAATACATTGCAAAACATTCAGTATTTTCCCACACTCTACCCCAGCCCGCTGCAAACTGAGGGAGGGACACAACAAATAAATAGCTTTGCAAGTGTGGCCCCTTATCACAATCAATCAGTATGGCAAAAATAATCTCTGGTCAGAGGGCCTTAGAAATTATTTTTGCAGAGAGAGATGCTAGTGTGGAAGGAGCGTCCTTCCACTTTGGAAGATGAAGAATTTTATGAATATGAGCATCATGTCTCTGTCAATTCGGAGTCTGACAGTGAGTTGGAAGAAAAGGATGAGATTGACCCTCGTCAGCCCCAGGACCAGCCTGTCAGCAGACAGCCCCAGGACCAGCCCCAGGACCAGCCCATCAGTAACCAGCTCATCTGCAGCCTGCAGGAGGAGAAATATGGATGTCAAAATGATTCTTGCCCAAGGAATGAGACACCCCAAAAGGCTGCCAATGTGATAAGGATGCAACCAGGGCCAATGTGGGTGGAAGGACATAAAGTTCTCTTTTAAACTGTTCATCCCAGATACAATCCAGGAACTCATTCTGGACTGCACTAATTTGTAGGGAAGGCCTGTTTTTGGAAAGAGATGGAAGGAGATGGACCAAACTCATTTATAACAATACTTTGGGGTTCTTATCCTTGCTGGTGTTTTCAGACCATCATTAAGTTTTCACACAACACAAAAGTGGTAGGCTTGATCACCGACAACGATGGGACAGCCTACAGGGAGGTGGTCAGAGACCTGGCAGTGTGGTGCCAGGATAACAACCTCTCCCTCAACGTGATCAAGACAAAGGAGATGATTGTGGACTACAAGGAAAGGAGGACTGAGCACGCACCCATTCTCATCAATGGGTGTAGTGTAGCAGGTTGAGAGCTTCAAGTTCTTTGGTGTCCATATTACCTATAAACTATAATGGTCCAATCACACCCAGACAGTCTTGAAGAGTGTAAGACAACACCTATTCCCCCTCAGGAGGCTGAAAAGATTTGGCATGGGTCCTCAGATCCTCAAAACGTTCTACAGCTGCACCATCAAGAGCATGACTGGTTGCATCGCCGCCTGGTATGGCAACTGCTCGGCCTCCGACTGCAAGGCACTACAGAGGGTAGTGCCTACGGCCCAGTATATAACTGGGGCCAAGCTCCCTGCCATCCAAGACCTCTATACCAGGCGGTGTTAGAGTAAGGCCCAAAAAATTGCCAAAGACTCCAGCCACCCTAGTCATAGACTGTTCTCTCTACTACCGCACGGCCAGCGGTACCGGAGTGCCAAGTCTAGGTCCAAGAGGCTTCTAAACAGCTTCTACCCCCAAGCTATAAGACTCCTGAACATCTAATCAAATGGCTACTATTTACATTGTCCCCTCTCCACATTTTTACTCTGTTGCTACTCTGTTTATTATCCATGCATAGTCACTTTACCTCTACCTACATGTACATATTACCTCAATTACCTCAACTAACTCGTACCCCCGCACATTGACTCTGTACTAGAACCCCCTGTAATAGCCTCGCTACTGTTATTTTATTGTTGCTCCTTAATTCCTTAATTTTTATTTTTGTTATTTATTTTTTACTTCAATTTATTTTAGCAAATACTTTAACACTTTTTTTCTTAAAACTGTATTGTTGGTTAAAACTTCTTTGGGATATGTAAACTTCTTTGGGGCAGTAAATTGCAAGTGCATATGGGGAAACCAGATGGAGGAGCCCCTGAGAAGAACCAAGGGAGGCAGGTTGTCCTGGTCGTGACACAGGGACTCCGTGGCCACAACATCACATTTTTACTTCACACAAGCTGGGACAGGGGCTCTTCAAGAGGAAGAAGACAATGGTTAGAACAGTAAAAAAAAAACAAGCCAGAGCTCCCACCTCATCTGTTGAATACACGGTTTGTGTTCACAGCCGACACGTCCGTAGTGTCCTACGTGCCAAAGAAATGCAAAAAATGTGGTACTCATGGGAATCCAGGAACATCAAAAAACAGAAATCATAATGAATTACAATGCCACAAAAGGAGGGGTGGACAATTTAGACAAGCTGGTGACTGGTACAGCTGCAAAAGAAGAACCCTACTCTGGCCACTTGTGATATTCTTCAACATCTTGGACATCTCGTCGTACAACACGTTTGTCATCTGGATGGCATTGAACCCAGATTGGAACAGAGGGAAGCTCCAGAGGAGCTTCTCAATAAGCTGGGCAAGGCATTGGTAAGACCTCAAATCCAGAGGAGGAAACATATCACAAGGACCTGCAGCCATCGTGAGGAGGATTCAGGAGGAGGATGTTGGTGCCCCTTCCGTCTGACCCACAGAACCAACAACTCCAATACCGGAAGTAAGTGTGAGTGATGTTGTTGCATGCAGATGGTTAAAATTGATGGGAAGATGGATGGAGCCAAATACAGGACCATTCTGGAAGAAAACCTGATGGAGTCTGCAAAAGACCTGAGACTGGGACGGAGATTTGTCTTCCAACAAGACAATGATCCAAAACATAAAGCAAAATCTACAATGGAATGGTTCAAAAATAAACATATCCAGGTGTTAGAATGGCCAAGTCAAAGTCCAGACCAAGTCAAAGTTCAAGGGGGCCGAATACTTTCGCAAGGCACTGTATAGATATATATATATATATATATATATATATATATGTGAGAGAGTGAGTGAGTGAGTGAGTGAGATGTTAGTAAAATTCCTGAACTAAGTGTTTTCATCATTCTAGATTGCAGTCGATAGCAACAAGAAGAAGCGCTGCGATGTGTGTGGGTCCAAGAAGGACAGGAAGACACAGTACACATGCATCAAGTGCAAGAAATAGATTTGTAACACACACACAGTAAAACTCTGTCCCTCATGTGGTGTGAAGACTAAATTTGTGTTCAATGGAGCTCATTTATCATTGAATTACAATACACATTTTATAAAACAAAACGAATAGCGCTTTTATTGATGAATAAGCTCTAGCAGAGGCAAATGGCAAATATTAACCATGTATGCTGTCTATATTACTTGATATAAGTAAATATCTAAGTATTAAGTATTTTACATATTGTTATGGCTGTATTGTTTTAAAAACCCAATAATATTGTGGGTCCATCAGACCTTCGGGTTAATGAACACATTCAACTGACGTCAGCCGGACTGCCACAAGGAGTTGCTAGAGCGAGATGAACCAAGTCAATTTATTGACTTATGTGGTGATGCTGTCCTGTGGTTTGTTGAGATGCAAGACACATTTCCTGAAAGGGACACAAATAATACAACTAATAAAAATGTAACGGAGAGGCTGTGAGTCGGGGAGCAGGTGCAGGTGAAACGTTTAACAAAACAACACACATGAAACGAAACAACATAACAGTGACGATAATGCATGAACAACAGGAACAATACCGACTGAAGAAGGAAGCGACAGATAAAGGGGAGGCAACCAGGAAGGTAATGGAGTCCAGGTGAGTATCATAATGATCTGCAGGTGCGTGCGATGATGGACGCCAGGTGTGCGTAACGATGGATCCCAGGACTGGTGGTTATTATACCGGCATCGTCGAACGCCAGATGGGAGGAGCGAGAGTAGACGTGATAAATAATTACGGTACATTCATGGGATCCTGCATTTGCAAGATTTGAGTATTAGAAGATCCTGAATATCACATCACAGCCTCGTCATACAGAGTTTTGTCCCCCCAAAAAATCTATTTCACCCCTCTGTACGTCATATTCCTAATTCCTGGTGTTAATGGCGGGGTTCCAGGTTTTTGATTTGTTTAAAATAGATTAATTGGAAAAATTTGATTTAAATGGAGCACACTTTCAAAAAATAAAACCGCAAGGAAGGAGGTTGCACTCACCTACGTGAACACACCCACACGCTGTGAAATCATTAAATGGTGCACACTGTGAAGGGAATTTACAGGTGAACCAAAAGGAGAGCAGTCACTGATAAAAATCAATCCGAAATCATTCCGGTTAATTACACGTTGCAAAAGGAAAAACACCTCCAGAATTGATATATTAATCATACCGCACAGAATGTTCTGCAAACACCAGCATGAGAGGTTTGTAGGAAGTCACAGCAGCTGCTACAGAATCACAAAGTTGCCACAGATACATTATCAGTGTGCCCTCGGCTCTGAAGTCTGGCGTCAAACTTTAACCATAACATGTACAGAACTGGACAGTGCCTTCAGAAAGTATTCAAACCCCTTGACTTTTTCCACATTTTGTTAGGTTACAGTCTCATTCTAAATTTGATTAAATCGTTTTTCCCCCTCATCAATACCCCATAATGACGAAGCAAAAAAAGGACATATTATTTTTTGGAGAATTTATAAGAGATTTAAAACTGAAATATCACATTTACATAAGTATTCAGACCCTTTACTCAGTACTTTATTGAAGCTCCTTTGGAGAATTTATAAAATATTTCAAACTGAAATATCACATTTACATAAGCTCCTTTGGCAGCGATTACAGCCTCGGTATTCTTGGGTATGACGCTACCCAAGCTTGGCACAGCTATATTTGGGGAGTTTATCCCATTGTTCTCTGCAGATCCTCTCAACCTCTGTCAGGTTGGATGGGGAGCATCGCTGCACAGCTATTTTCAGGTCTCTCCAGAGATGTTTGATCGGGTTCAAGTCCAGGTTCTGGCTGGGCCACTCAAGGACATTCAGAGACTTGTCCCAAAGCTACTCCTGCGTTGCTTGACTGTGTGCTTAGTGTCGTTATCCTGTTGGAAGGTGAACCCAGTCTGAGGTCCTGAGCGCTCTGGAGCAGGTTTACATCAAAGATCTCAATATACTTCGATCCTGACTAGTCTCCCAGTCCCTGCCGCTGAAAAACACCTGCTACACAGTAGAGATAGTGGCCAGGCTTCCTACAGACGTGATGCTTGTTGTTTTTCAGGCCAAAGAGTTGAATCTTGTTTCTCGTGGTCTAAGAGTCCTTTAGGTGCCTTTTGGCAATCTCCAAGCGGGCTGTCATGTGCCTTTTACAGAGGAGTGGCTTCCGTATGTCCACTCTACCATAAAGGCCTGATTGATGGAGTCCTGCAGAGATGGCTGTCCTTCTGGAAGGTGTCAGAACAAAACTTACAAGATTATGTTATAATACTGTTATTGAATCAAATGTTTGTTTCATGCAACAGAATAAGGGGTTGTTAGAATGCTCATCTCTGGAAGATTTACCATGTCTTTGGGTGATAGGTACCAGGGAGAGATGACTCCAGAGCCAGACACAATGAGATACTGTCTGTTGTGAATTATAAGTATCTTTCATACTAATCTTAACCTTGTGACACATTCCATACATCTGTTGTTTGTTATGTAGCCTGAAGGGGGTGTACCGTGTCTATAAAATACCATTGTACTTTTGTCTCGGGGCTCTCAACGAATCATCTGAGGGTGATTCGTCGATCAGCCATCATTATTGTAGAGCACTCAATTGATTGACTATGTATGTGTGTGTTGTATTGACCTGCGAATAAAGATTTAGTATAAGTATAACTCTGACTTGTGTGATAAGTTTGTCTCTCCTCATTTGATAGTAAAGAAATGAAACACCACAAAAGGTTTTCCCACCTCCACAGAGGATCTCTAGAGCTCTGTTAGAGTGACCATCGGGTTCTTGGTCACATCCCTGACCAAAGCCCTTCTCCCCCGACTGAAAAAGTCAAGGGGTCAGAATACTTTCTGAATACACTGTACTGTAAAATCATTACACCTGTAAAAGGTTTCCCCTCCTCCCATACATTCTGTTCAGTTTCAGGTCTAAATGCTGTGGACTCCGCTCTGTGTCTCTGAGCTGGATCAGACAGCTTCCAGCTCTCCAGATCCTGTAGACAGAGTATCCCGACTCTCTGCTCACTACACACTCCGCACAGCCTTTGCCTGCTTATTTACTGCCCAGAAACAAATGGCAGCTTGGCACTGGGTGCATTTAACAACCCTGAGGGGGTCCGTAAGAAATGCATTAAGCACAACACGTTTACTCCAACCACCTGTCCTCAAGGGCGACACAAAGAGAGCTACTCTGAATCGCTAGTGGAAAATTCCATAATATAATAGGGCAGGACCAACCGACCTTACAGCATTGCGTTCAAACAAACACAGCGGCTAAATGGAGTGTTTAAATCATGATGATTTGGTGCAGTTTGAGATGAATGGAAGGGTGGCACCGACGGTTGACTTAAAAGCAGGGTGGAAAATGTCTGACAGTGAGACTAATACAGCAGAGAGAGACAGAATATTAAAATACACATCCATGAAGGCCGCAGAACATTCATTATATAGGAAGGCTCTTTCAATTTCCTGTGGTCCCCGTTTCACTTCCACTATGTACTAGTAGAGAGTTTGTCTGTCTCCGCTCCTTATCCTTCAAATGCATTCATTGCAAACAAAAATATATTTTGTGAAAAGACCAAAACTGTCTTCTGCTCCAAGGTATTCTCAATTAGTATATTTTCAGAATAGTAGAATACTGTCAAAAGGTGCATGGTCTTTAGGTATGCACATTGTACACTGTAGGTTAAATGGACATCAGGTTTTCAGGCATGGAAATGTTAAACTGCCTCCCTGATTGACAGACAGCTCTCAGGCAGAGTGTGTTTACTGAACCTGTAATTGGAGGAGAATGAGGGGTGCGAGGTAGAGAGAGGGAGAGAGCAAGAGAGATGGGATTCTTCATTTCCCTGTTTACTGTGGAGGTGGTGATGATGGTAGATGTGTCGGGTGTGAGGAGTCAGACTCCAGGAGAACGCGCGAGGAGTCACTAAGCAGTCTGTAATTATTTCTAAATCAATATTGTGACAGGAAGGCTCTGGAGTGCCAAAGCCCAGCCTGTTGGATTGGACCAGAATGATTCCTGTGGAATCTCCAGAGCTCTGGTGTGGCGGCCATGATTGATTCACACATGGTACTTTTCAGCAGACAAACAGACAGACAGACAGACAGCCATGTAGTCTCTCTGCCATGCTAACATGGAGAACACTATGGATCAGGCTGCCCTAAGGGAGGATTACATTAGGCTAGAGCTGTGTATATTTGTCTTTATTAGACTCGGCTAGTATGGAGACCGTATCTTCCAGGGTTAGAGGTATTCAAATAGGCTGTTAAACGGCTGAGCACAGATCGAGATCATGGATGGAAAGGACCAGAAACGCTACTACAATAGTGCTAATTTAGCATAAATGTACTCGTTGAGTAAATGCTATTAACTAAAGAAAAATGGGTTTTACCATCCCCTACACCACTGCTGAAACCAATGTTGAAGTGAAATAGCCATATGCTGTGTTCAGTGTTGAAAGATCAGGTCTGAGGCCCATGTTGTTACAGTGATATGTGAGAGTCATATACTATAAGCTGTATGTACCTTGTGTGATGAGGCCTATATGCTAAAGAAGCTGTCCACCCAGACTTGACAGATGAGGCCACAGCTGACCATTAAGGAGCTACTTAACTTCTCCTTCTGATTAATCCACCTCATCATTCCTGATTCCGCTTTTTTACTTCCGCCAGGGCCTGTGGTCAGTGCCGGCTACACACACTCGCATGCACACACACTACAGCTCACATCTCATCAGAAATATCGTTCAATTAGTCCTGCACTGCTTATTTATTTTAGTCTCACTTAGCTATTTCCTCTCATAGCATATTTGGATGTGACATAACCACAGTGTGTGTGTGTGTGTGTGTGCGCGTGTGCGTGTGCGTGTGTGCGTGGTGCGTGTGTGTGTGTGCGTGACCCCGGGGTTGCCATTTCATCAGAACGATAAATTAGCTCTGCATTTATTCCAATCTCACTCTGAGAGGAAGATTCTCAACGCAAAAGATGAGTAAATTAACTGTTAGGAAGCTGAGATTTCCTCAACGCTATCTGACAGCTACCGACCTGCAGCATAAGGTGTCTCTCTCCTTCAGCCTGTGGCTGTTAAGACTAAACCGTTAGCAGACTGCGAGAAAATAAACAATGAAATTACCTGTGAACTAATTCATGTCCTGAAGGCTCTGGTTAATCTTAATTTGGATGACCTGTCCTGCTATGATTCCCTGCAGTCTGATTGACTGCAGCGTGGCCAGCGTTTCACCATGCTTTTCTAATCAAGTTAGCATCGGGGATCAACTCACCGCAAGTTAGTCTTGGCCTGATTGATTTCTGTGATATCTAATGTAGCTGTCGATGACGATGGAACGCCATGCAGTCATCTGATTGTTTGCCACCTGTAATCTCCTAATAACAGATCAAGTTCATTCTTTTTTTGTAAGATCGACCCACAAACAACACCTGAAAATACATTTCCCAGTTGAAAGCCTACAGATGTAGGATCTAAAAAAGAGACGGTTTTCTACTGCAGGAAAATAATCCTTCAGCAACAAGAAAGTGTAATGTGTGTTATAACGAATGGACATTTGTGTAAGGGTTGAGGGAAAATCAAGTCTGAAATGACAAACTTCAGAAGCGTTTTAAAACCTGAAATATACTGCACGTTTTAAATGTCCTGCACAGCAGGAAAGCTCTTGCAACAGGGTGATCAAATGTAGATCCTAAATCTTTATAGGTCTCACAATATAGTAGAACCTGACAGATCCATGACAAATTTCAGAAAAATTTCAAGGAGAACTGACACACATTCTTTGAGAAACCTTTAGTGCAACACTGAAGAATTGATTGATTTCTAAAATAAACCCTTACTATCAACACTATAAAAGAGATTATGTACAATTTTTGTTCTGTCTTCCTGTCTTCCATTCTTTTTCAGGGGATGAGAAACATAATGTGTCTGATGGGGCTCAAATGAGCAAAGGTCCTGTCTTTAGCCGATATGTCCAAGAACATACTTCCACATTTACTGTAAACGATAGTAGCATACTGTACAGAGCTCTGTGGAGCTACTGCTTTAATGAGCATGTTTTAGAGGGAGGAGCAGTTGTTCTCACTGTCTATCTCTCATTCACACACACAGACACACTTTTCTCACATCTCACAGCCAAATATATCAAAATGTTAATCTCATCCATAGCCATTCAACCTGACACCTCGAGACATAAAACATACACAAATCGTTCACTATTTGCATTACAATGAGGCCCTTCTTGTATTCCTCTTGGCAGATACAACAATTTCAAGACTTAACCTCACTGATCGTTCAACCTTGAACAGGCTATACAGCATGTTATCCATTCTAAATGAACTCCAATAGGCTGGAGTGATTGGGCACAGTGTATTCAGAAACAGCTTGGATGTAACATTTGTCCGGGAGTCGAATTTGGGGGTTAAACAATTAAAAGTAAGAGGGTGGGTCAGACTCAATCCTAATCTGTGGGGGAGGGATCTTCCTGATACATTGGTAATCCAGCCATCACTTGGTCAGCATGACTAAACTCTGATGTCACTGGGGTTAACATCATTAGTGAAGGCTGTCGGAGAGCGGTGAAGGACAACTAGTGTCACAGTAATGTACATTGGGAGACATTCACACTTCCCAAAAGAAGCCTACGTACAAGAGGAAAATATTCGGTGTGAAATGTAGTGTTTATTTATAACACAAAATGTATACATGTTATGTGAGAAGATTGAGTCCCTTTTCTGCTGTGGGAAAAATTTGGCACTATTAAGACCGTAGGAAGCTGTTTTCACTGAGAGAAAATGAGGAAAGCGGCAGACAACACATAAAATGCAGAAACAAAAGCTACCAGCATCTGTTTGTTTTCCTGTGTATTCCCTCTGCCAACAATGACAGAGACGCATGCGCTTCCACACATCAAACCCCATCATTTGGCGCCTAGGGCTCACACACAAATCACACTGCATAGTGATGAAAAGAGCACACGCACACACTTGCTAATGTCCAGGTGCTAATGTCCACATTACAGTAGCTATATTACTTTTTGTGGTAAAAAGTAATAAAACGGAGTAGTGTTCCAATTTGAGTCATAATATTACAGTTACTGGTCAAAGATGTCTGAGTCTGACGTCCTCTCACCAAGTTTCTGTTTACACACGTACTACTACTAACTGCTTTAGTGTGGGAGATGAAAAATGACAGAAGTGTCTAAAATATTCCGTTTCTCATTGTGGAAGTACTCCCCTTTGATTTGGTAGATGACAAAAATATAACTGTAAAATGTCAACTGTGCCCATGCGAGAAGCACCTGCTAGAAAAACACAATTTCTAAACTCTTGAAGCACCTGCCAAAGCAACTGGCCAAGACAAAACTGGAAGCGAAAACTGGTTGACCACTGCAGCTGAAGATGACTGTCTACCTCATCCAAACAACCAAAGATGGATTTTAATTGTTCAGTAAGACAGGCTGTAACCCAGGGAGAGCTGAACAAGCTTTTAGCTGGGTATGAATAGGCCTATGTAACGTAGACATTGTTTACATTGAGTGAGGACACGGAATGAATGCTACTCATTGACTACAGCTCAGCGTTCAACACCATAGTGCCCTCAAAGCTCATCACTAAGCTTAGGACCCTGGGACTAAACACCTCGCTCTGCAACTGGATCCTGGACGGGCCCAGGTGGTAATAGTACCCGCCAAACACCAGTCTCAAACATCAATAGTCTAGAGGCGACTCTGGGATGCTGGCCTTCTAGGCAGAGATCCTCTGTCCAGTGCCTGTGTTCTTTTGCCCATCGTTAATCTTTTCTTTTTATTGGCCCGTCTGAGATATGGCTTTTTCTTTGCAACTCTGCCTAGAAGGTTTTGCGGGTACTATTTAATGAAGCTGCTAGTTGAGGACTTGTGAGGCGTCTGTTTCTCAAACTAGACACGCTAATGTACTTGTCCTCTTGCCCAGTCCTCTTTCTATTCTGGTTAGAGTCAGTTTACCCTGTTCTTTGAAGGGAGTAGTACACAGCGTTGTACAAGATCTTCAGTTTCTTGGCAATTTCTCCACGGAATAGCCTTCATTTCTCAGAACAAGAATAGACTGACGAGTTTCAGAAGAAAGGTCTTTGTTTCTTGTCATTTTGAGCCTGTAATCGAACCCACAAATGCTGATGCTCCAGATACTCAACTAGTCTAAATAAGGCCAGTTTTATTGCTTCTTTACAATCGATAGTTTTCAGCTGTGCTAACATAATTTCAAAAGGTTTTTCTAATGATCAATTAGCCTTTTAAAATTATAAACTTACCTAACAGAACGTGCCATTGGAATACAGGAGTGATGGTTGCTGATAATGGACCTCTGTATGAATGTAGATATTCCATAAAAAAGCTGCCATTTCCAGCCACAATAGTCATTTACAACATTAACAATGTCTGTTCTGTATTTCTGATCAATTTGGTGCTATTTTAATGGACAGAAAATGTGCTTTTCATTCAAAAACAAGGACATTTCTAAGTGACCCCAAACTTTTGAATGGTAGTGTACATATTACCTCAATTACCTGACTCTGTACCGGTAACCCCCCTGTATATAACCTCGCTATAGTTTTTTTACTGATGCTGTTTAATTATTTGTTACTTTTAATTCTTTTTTTTACTTATCTATTTTTACTTGACACTTATTATTTTTTAAAAGCATTGTTGGTTAAGGGTAATTTAGCATTTCACTGTGAGGTCCACACCTGTTGTATTCTGAGCATTTGACAAATAACGTTTGATTTGATTTGATTTAATGCAAAAGCAATATAACGAGTAGGGTAACTAATTACTTTTTCCAGGGAGTAATAAGTAAAATAATTTGTTACTGTTCAAAGTAACAAGTAATATGCAATACATTACTTTTTTTTTGTAACGACCCGAACACTGCTAATGACACAAACCATTAACACAGACAAACAGTATCGGCATCATTAAAACACACAGGGCTAAGTCAGTGACAGCCTTGCCACACTGTTTCCTCAGAAGTCTTCTTCCATTTCCTATTCCTCATGATGAAAGTTGCCAGAGCGGAACAGAAAAGCAGCAGCGCAGCATAGAATCTTACACAGCAACATGGCCTTGCCTGGGTCATTATTCACTAGGGCTCATCATCGCTACGCTAACAATAGCCAAGCGCTCTGCTCTGTTTGGCTGGGGATGATCCACTCATTCTGAGGGTTCAGACCTCTATTGCTCCCTGGTCCCTCTGGTTCTCCTGAGTCTCTCCACTGACGGCCTTGTTTATACATTAGAGATATAAATAAAACATGTACATACAGTATGCTAGTGTTCTCATTCTGATTTACACTCGGGGGAAATGGCCTGGGTGTGTTTCACAAACACGGTGGATCAGATATTACTTTCTTCTGTTCTTTGCGGCAACCTTGGGGGTTGAATAGACTATACATTTGAAACATCTTCATCGCTTAAGGACACCCATGGCTGATTTTATGGCTCAGGGGCCCAGATACCACTGAGACCTGCTTTACGATGACCTCTGGCCTCTGACTCAAGATGGAGCCGACAAACACGGCCGCCATGTTTCTAGCTCCTAGCCAACTTTGCAGTATATAGATAAATGTTTGTTGTTGTTATTTCTTACATTATTTGCTCAGACCGTTGTCTGTATTTTTACCTAGAGCCAAATTCTACATTTGGATATTCGAGCAGAAATTCGACTTCCCTGACCTGGATCCTTTGTTTGAACTTCCCAAAGAAGTTCTATTCACCCCGGGGGCTACTTCAAAACGCTGACACTGGAGAAGAGGAATAAGAAGTGGGGCCCTAGTCAGACTCAGGTAATGTGCATACCAAACCCAACCTCTTCCGAGTAAATTGCTCGCTAACGTTCAGTCCCTGGACAATAAAGTAGACAGAAGTAGAGAAGCTCAGGATGAGGATCTCGTTCCAGAGAGACATTGGGGACTGTAACATGATTTGCAGAATCTGATTTACAGAATCATACCTCTATTCAGCCAGCGGGGTTCTCCGTCCATTGTGAGAACAGGAAGAAAGAACTCTCCGCGAAAAAGGAAGGCGGAGGGGTTTGTTTTATGATTAAAAACTCATGGTGTGATTGTGGTAATGTACAGGAACTCAAGTAATTTTGTTCTCCCGATCTGGAATACATTCCTATTAAATGCCGACCGCATTACCACACAAGATAATTTTCTTCGGTCATCATCAATGAGGTGTGTGTTCCCCCCAAGCCGACACCACGGTGGCTCTCAAGGAACTACACTGGACTATGTGCTAACTGGAAAACGCATATCCTGTGACGCCATTTATTGTAGCTGGGAACATTAATAAAGCAAATCTGAGGGAAGCACTACCTCAATTATATCAACACATCTCCTGTGCTACATGTGCATCATGGACTCTGGATCATTGCTACTCTCACTTCTGGGATGGCTACAAGGCCTTCCCCCGCCATCCCTTTAGCAAATCAGATCACACCTCAATTCTGCACCTCCTCACCTATAGGCAGAAACTTAAGCAGGACGTGCTCATGGTAATGACTGTTCCATGTTGGTATGACCAATCAGAATCTGTGCTTCAAGATTGTTTTGATCACCCGGACTGGGAAATGTTCCGGGTTGCTCTTGAGAATAGTATTGACGTATACACTGTTGTTACCACTGTGATGATTAGAACGTATTCAAACCAAAAACTGGATAAACGGCAGCATTCGCGGAAAACTGAAAGCGCAAACCATCGTAGTTAACCATTGTAAGGTGACTGGGAACATGGACGTGTACAAACAGACCAGTCAAAGAGGCAAAACAACAGAACGGGGACAGAGTGTCGCAATTCAAAGGCTCAAGCACGAGACATATGTGGCAGGGACTCCAGACAATTCCGGATTATAAATGGGAAGCCAGCCATGTCATGTTCACCTTGTTCCCGAACAAGCTAACCACCTTCTTCGCCTGCTTCTAGGAAAACAACATCGAACTGCTGACGCGGGCCCAAGCCGCTCACAAGGACTGTGTGTTCTTGTTCTCCATGGCCAATGTGAGTAAGTCATTTATGCATATTAATCCTCGCAAAGCTGCCGGCCCAGACGGAATCCCAAGCTGCGCCCTCAGAGCATGTGAGGCACCAGCTGGCTGGATTGTTTACGGACATATTCAATCTCTCCATATCCCAATCTGTAGACTTGCTTCAAAATATCCACCACTGTTTCTGTACCCAAGCGAAGGTAACAGAACTAAATGACTATCACCCCATAGCACTCACTTCTGTCATCATGAAGTGCTTTGAGAGGCTAGTTAAGGACCATATCCCCACCTTGTCCAACACACTAGACCCACTACAATTCGCATACCGCCCCAACAGATCCACGAATGACGCAATCGCCTTTAAACTGCGCACTTCACTATCCCACCTGGCCAAGGTAAATACCTACTATGTAAGAATGCTGTTCATCGACTACAGATCAGTCTTCAACACCATAGTTTCCTCCAAGCTCATAACGAATCTCAGGGCCCTGGGTTTGAACCACTCCCTGTGCAACTGGGTCCTGGTCTTCTGGGCTGACCCCAAGTGGTGAAGGTAGGCAACAACACCTCTGCCACGCTGATCCTCAACACGGGGGCCCAACAGGGGTGCGTGCTCAGCCCCCTCCTGTACTCTCTGTTCACCCACGACTGTGTGGCCAACTCACTTATCAAGTTTGCTGATAGACCTGAATATCAACAACGACGAGATAGCCTACAGGGAGGAGGTGAGAGACCTGGCGGAGTGGTGCCAGGTAAAGAACCTATCCCTCAATGTCAACAAAATGAAGAAGCTGGTCGTGGACTACAGGAGACAGCAGAGAGCACTCCCTCATCCACATCGACGGGGCCGTAGTGGAGAGGGTTAAAAGATTCAAGTTTCTCGGCGTGCACATCACTGATGACCTGAAATGGTCCCTGCACACAGACAGTGTGGTGAAGAAGGCGCAACGGCACCTCTTCAACCTCAGGAGGCCCCCTAAGACCCTAACAAACTTCTACCATTGAGAACATCCTGTTGAGCTGTATCACCGCCTGGTACGGCAAATGCACCTTCCTCAACTGCAGGGCTCTCCATAGGGACGTGCCTGCCCTCCAGGACATCTGGAGCACCCAGTGTAGCACCCAGTGTCACAGGAAGGCAAAGAAGATCATGGAGAACCTCAGCCACCTGAGCCACGGCCTGTTTACCCCGCTACCATGTAGAAGGAGGAGACAGTAAAGATGCATCAAAACTGGGGCCAAGAAACCGATAAACTTCTATCTCCAGGCCATCAGACTGTTAAACAGTCACCCCTAGCTGGCCTCCGCCCAGTACCCTGCCCCGAACCTTAGTCACAGTTTTTATTTTAAAACATTTTTTAGTTTTTCTCATTGAGATAACATCTCTTTTCCGAGAGACCTGGTATTACACTACCAGTCAAACGTTTTAGAACACCTACTCATTCAAGGGGTTTTCTTTATCTTTACTACTTTATACATTGTAGAATATTAGTGAAGACATCAAAACTATAAAATAACACATATGGAATAATGTAGTAAGCAAAAAAGTGTTAAACAAATCAAAATATTTGTTATATTTGAGATTCTTCAAATAACCACCTTTTTCCTTGATAACAGCTTTGCACACGCTTGGCATTCTCTCAACCAGCGTCACCTGGAATGTTTTTCCAACAGTCTTAAAGAAGTTCCCGCATATGCGGAGAACTTGTTGGCTGATTTTTACTTCACTCTGTGGTCCGACTCGTCCCAAACCATCTCAATTGGGTCAAGGTCGGGGGATTGTGGAGGCCAGGTCATCTGACGCAGCACTCCTTGAATTCTAAATAAATCACAGACAGTGTAACCAGCAAAGCACCACCTCCTCCATGCTTTACGGTGGGAAATATACATGCGGAGATCATCCGTTTCACAACGACATGGCAGTTGGAACCAAACATCTCCAATTTGGACTCCAAAGGACATATTTCCACCGGTCTAATGTCCATTAATTGTGTTTCTTGGCACAAGTCTCTTCTTATTATTGGTGTCCTTAATTAAGTAGTGGTTTCTTTGCAGCAATTCAACCATGAAGGCTTGATTCACACAGTTGATGAACAGTTGATGTTGAGATGTGTCTATTACTTGAACTCTCTGAAGTATTTATTTTGGGTTGCTGTATTTATCAGTATTTATCAGCAGCAGAGGCAACTCTGGGACTTGATGTTTTTTTGAAACTGCACTTTGAACTTTAAAAGTTCTTGAAATGTTCCATATTGACTGACCTTCATGTCTTAAAGTAATGATGGACTGTCCTTTCTCGTTGCTTATTTGAGCTGTCCTTACCATAATATGGACTTGGTCTTTTACCAAATATGGCTATCTTCTGTATTCCACCCCTACCTTGTCACAAACGCATTAAGAAGGAAAGAAATTCCACAAATTAACTTTTAACAAGGCACACCTGTTAATTGAAATGCATTCCATGTGACTACTTCATGAAGCTGGTTGAGAGAATGTTAAGAGTGTGCAAAGCTGTCATCAAGGCAAAGGGTGGCTATTTGAAGAATCTGAAATATAAAATACATTTAGATTTGTAAACACTTTTTTCGTTACTACATAATTCCATGTGTGTTATTTCATAGTTTTGATATCTTCACTATTATTCTACAATGTAGAAAATCGTTTTTTTTTTAAATTAAGAACAACCCTTTAATGAGGAGGTGTTCTAAAACCGGTAGTGTATGTATGACATGTGTTATGTCATTATTATGACAGTCCTATGAAGCCTTTATGACTAAGGGTTCAAATAAAGTGTAAACCAATCTTCTCCCTCAGGGTCTCTATGTTCTCCACCCCTCCCTTGTCATACACTCCCCTTTGCCCTTTCTTTTTAAGGAACATGTTTTTGCTTCTTCAAGCAACAGCTTTTTCCAGCAGCTTCCTTTTGATAACCTTCTTGTTCCATGTCAACATGGGCCTTTCAACTACTCTGACAGACAACAGAGGAGATGACAGTTTTTGAAAGTGACCACTTCAGCCTGTTTCATGCATCCATATGGAAGGTGTGCAGGCAGGCAGGCAGGCAGGCAGACAGACACACAGACACACAGACAGACAGACACACAGACACACCTACAGGTCCAGGGATATCAGACAAGAAGGTCATTAGACTCCCCACTAGCTAATTTTAAGTGCCAGTCAATTGTTTAATCCATTATCTCAAAGGAGAAAAGAAGAAATCTCTTCCAATGAATTAGAGCGTATAAACTGTGGCTTTCTCCTCATAACGAAAGGTCTGAACGTGCAATAAACCTATAATCTTCTTACAGTCTATAACATTAGAGCAAAATCACCCCTCTGGAATTTAGCTTTGCCATTCTAGAAGCTAACTCCTGTTGCCAACTGCGATATATAACATATAATCCACTGGATTTGAGGAAGATTAATTATAAAGATGAATTATCTTTGTACTACATACAATAAAAATTGCTTTTGAGTTTGTTAGAGCAAACCAAGTTTTATGTCAAGCTTATCTACACTGAGCTGACCTTTTTGAATTTACTGCAAAACAATAAATATCTGCTTGAGAAAAACAACCTTCTCCTGCCAGTCTCTTATCTTTTAATTCTCCCTCCCCAATCTCACTATTCTGTCTGAAGGACTCAGGCAGTGATGTGTGTGTGAGTGCCCTTCAGCGTATGATCATGTTAATTCATATTTTATCAGTGAAATGGGACGGAAGTCGGAAGGTTTTTACTATAGATTGTGCATGCAAAGACAGATAAAACTGGATCAATTCATTTTCAGAAGCAGACTAACAATATTACCTTAGGCGACAAGAAGAGAGGACAATAAACTTGAAAATAATTACAATATACAAGCAAGCTTCTTAGCGAAGATCTGGGATTTGTACAGCACCAGGAAAGGGTACATGACACAAGTAAAGAAAAAGCGGTGGCAAAAAGCAATGGTACATGACATTTCTATCTGCCACCCTCCTAAATGCCCCATCCCACTGAATAAACCCCTAGTGGACAATGGGACTCTGCTGTTAGATTAAGGCTCATTTGCTCCCAGCAGGGTCTTCAATTACCAATGATTAAAACTCCTTTGGTGTTCCTGGGATTCATGGTATTACCAGTTTAGTACCAAAGGGCGTGCTAGTACAAGTAACAGCGAATTTCCAGAGAGCCTGCTAGCTAAATATGCTAACAAGCACAAACGAAAATAAACAAATTGCAAAGACATGCAATCCAGCTCATAAAGTTATGCATATATAGGTAGTAGCTAGCGAATGCCATTTTTGTTGAGTTAGGAAATTTACAAGCAATTGGGAACGAGTGAAATTAACAAAGTTTTGATGAATACTTGTCTGAAGGAAGAGCAGAGTGGGCAACGGGCCTGCCTTCTCTGAGAAAAGGGGGGAGAAGCAGACTGGCTCAACTGTTGGCTCAACTGTTCTGGTGAACTAATGTAAAATAATGTGAAGGTGAAATTAAGAATGTGATCTGCTTTATCTCCTAATGTAAGTTGACTGCAGGTATTTACTTATAAAGCAGCAACAGTTATTCAAACGGATTAAAAAACCTTAAAGAAATAGTTTCAACGGTATTGGCGGTATTGGACAGCCATCCCATGGCTATTTCCAAATAACCCAGTATACGGTAAAAACGGTATACCGCCCAAGCCTAGTTCAAATGGAATTAAAAAACTTTCACCGTGCTTATAAAGCTATCCAGGCAAAATGTAAGCAATAGAATAGTTCCAAAAGTGCAAAACCCCTCTCAAGCAAGTTTAAAACCATTGGACCTATAGTGTAACTATCACAGATATATCTAACCTTTAGCCTAAGTGTCACACCCTGATCTGGTTCACCTGTCCTTGTGATTGTCTCCACCCCCCCCAGGTGTCGCTTATTATCCTCGTTGTATATATCCCTGTGTTTCCTGTCTCTCTGTGCCAGTTCGTCTTGTTTTCCAAATCAACCAGCGGTTTTCCTTGCTCCTATCCTTCCCAGTCCCTGTTTGTTTCTAGTCCTCCTGGTTTTTCGACCCTTGCCTGTCCTGACTCCAAACCTGTCATTCTGCCTGTTCTGACTACCAGCCTGCCTATCTCCTTGTACTGTTTTGGACTCGGATCTGGTGTCTGACCCCTGCCTGGCCTGACCTCGAGACTGCTTATCGTCTGGTACTGTTTGGACTCTGACCTGGTTTATGAACTCTCGCCTGTCCCCGACCTGTCTTTGCCTCCTCCCTTTGTCACAATAAATATCAGAGCTCTACCATCTGCCTCCTGTGTCTGCATTTTGGTCTCGCCTTGTGCCCTCACACTAAGCCAATTTTAAGAAAAGCCTATAGTCAAAATGTATTTGTTTATATGACAAGACCAACAAGTTGCATGATCTGAACAAGCAACATGTTGTACAACAGGAAGCCTATGGCAGTGAAAGCCAATGGTACTGCAGCCTAATAGACCCAGGCAGTCATAAATACATAAACCAGGCCACAGCAACTCAGTTTGACTACAGGACACATCTCTATTGAATTTGGGATCCAGAGAAAGCACAGACGCGCAGCGCCCATCCCAATCCCCAGAGTCCTCTGTGTGTGTCTGTGCATTCTCTCACTCTGGTTGTCATTTCACATGAGAAACCATAGTACCACACACACACTGATGAAATAAGCTTAAAAGGTCATCATATTCAATATGACTGAGAACATGTTTTATAAAGCATGGTGGAATACAGGATACGCACAGCAGGGCATGGAAATCATGTCATATGCACTTATCTAACAAACAGCATCTGTTAAATCTCTCACCCTTTCTGTTTCTATCTCTGTCCTTTATCTTTGTCACATCTAACATTCCACCTCTCTTTTTTGTATTCCATTCCCATTTTCCCACTTTTTACCTCCCTCCCTCTCTGTGCTAGACAGGATGAGACAGACAACCGTTGTAGGCCTCTCTGACCTCTCCTGATCTCCCTGTGTGTTTGACACCTCTGTTGTCACAGACTCCAGGATGGAGACTGCTGCTAACAGGTGCTCTCTGCATGCATTTGCATTAATACCACACACACCATACCTTTCCTGACACCCTCATGGGGAGCTTGTGTATGTTTCCAGTACCTTTGTGCAAACGTACATACATATTTTTCACATACTTCAAACTCCCTTTGGCTAATTCTAATTCCAGCCAGGTCGCTCAAGATTGACTTTGAAATTGGATGTCTGTCCATGCCCCGAGGACATTGGGAGATGCCTTTTAAATCTGGCACTAGGGGCAATGTTGAGCACCATTACCTTCGAGTAAGCCTGGGTTTTGCTAGGGTTTTGTGGATGTGGGCAGCGGATGTGCATAAGCCTACAGCTCTGAGGGTCACCTGTTCAAATCCCAGTGGTTGCCACTCGTTTGACATTTGTTTTTAAACCTTAATGCTTAACTTAACCATTCCGAATGAAGGCAGTAGTAGCCGCAAAAAGTGAGGAGCCTCAGTCACAGCAGCGACCCAGGGTGTCCAAAACGACACGAAATAAACGTGGATGAACATCCGGATCTGAAGTCAATTTGGTCAAACCGTGAGATCTTGTTGCTAATTAAGTGGGCAGAGCTTGTCGTGTTGTGTTTCCTTTAGCAGTGTGCAGAACACCAGGTTGCATATATGGTCCACAAGTCACACATTTCATTTTCACAATCAGAAAAACTCACAAACACACAAATGCACACATCCACAAGAACAGGCGTACACTCGCGCACACACACACACCAAATCACCTTCTTACCACTCCATATTCTTGTGTTTACCCATGTGTGACCCTGTACGGTTGGATTTAAGCGAGCATGAATTATAATGTCCAAATAGGCACTGGAGAGGGAAATGAAATTGCAGCAGCATACACACGTACGAACACACACGCACAACCCATACCACTACACAAAACAAAAGCCATCATCTATGAAATAGACCTGACAAGCTTTGCTGCCTGGGGTAAGCCACCTCTATACTGCCGCTCTAATTCACACAGACACACACAAACACACACACACACACACACACACACACACACACACACCAGAGAGTTGGGGAGTGCCCCCTACTGGTGTGGATGTGACCACAACAAGCTGTAATGAGATGTGGAAGTGTCCTCCATCTGAGTAAAGCTAAATACATTATCTATAGTTTGACTTGTAAATAAGACGTCTATCCCCATTAAATGAAAATAAACGCAAAGGAACCATTAGTGCTAAATCTGCACTATAAATCAGTGTTAAAAAACGATTTACTGAAAAGTCAATGCCTATGTGTGTGTCTGTGTGTCTGTGTGTGTGTGTGTGTGTGAACATACATATGTAAATTTAGTAAGTGTGTGTGTATGTGTGAGTGTGTGTGTGTCATGTTGACGTGGCATGTGATGTTTTTCTAATTACTCAAAAAAATGAATGAGAGCGTCTCCGTTGGACTGTGACACAAACTCCATCGCCATGACGCCCCACATAAATCACTCTAACTGGCTCAAATATGCCACTATGTTGCCTTCATGGATCACTGGTGTCGTCCTCAGAAAATCAATACAGAAACAACACGGGGAGAGAAGGAAGCGTTACGTTGAGGGCCAGCGTGCATAATATGATATTCAATGACATTATGGCTAAATATTTCAATGCATAACGCTTAAGGTTTTGTGTGTGCTCACTTAATTACTGAATATATTTGTACTGCACTGTTAAGATAGGGAACTTCAGGCATTAAAACATATCTCTAATATACTGTATCTCTTCTCCAAAAGCATATTTTCTTCGTTCACAGCCTTGGACTTGAGTGGAGGTACTGTACTTCAGTTGCTTTACTGCCTAAAACGTCCATTGGTATCTTAGTCTTTGACACATTCCTTCACACCAATCAATACAACATGAATCTGATACTACCCCAGAAAGCAGAGGTACGACTCTATTTTCAATCAATAGCAACATAATATCCTGTATCCTCTAACCCCATAAATGCACTGTAAAGAGACTTCACGTTGTTTCAGCCACCTATAGCTGTATATGGGATCCAACACCCTAAAGATCAATGTAAAATAATTAACCTAATCAATACAAGGTATATGTTGGTATAATCCTCTGTCCTTTCGGAGAGTAGTGTAGGTTCACTAACATGTTCTCTGTGACTTTTGAGTGTATAGTGGGTAGCCAACAGAGGTCAATAGAGTTTCCCTTTAATCCTCTGGGTCAAGGCAGGAAGGGCACTGAACTACGTGCTTACTTTCTCTCTCTACACACTGAACACTTATGTGAACATGAAGACAGACAGTAGGCCAGATGAGGGTTGTCTGTCTGCTATTTGTACAATGTAAAATAAAAACAAAATGTTTTTTTTCTTTCTAGGCTCTGCAAATACTGTAATGCAGGTGTGAATGCATTCAGCCTTAAATATCTGGGGCTGTATTATGTCTGTGTTAGATACTATAAATCCATGTATGATTCAAGATGTAATACTTTGGCGTGAAAAAACAACAACATCTGGACACGTCCTCGACGTCCTTGATAAGCCACCTGGGGAGATTTCTCATCGTTTCAGTGGACTCTGATGCAGTGTCTGTGTGTATCTGAGCTGTGTGTCTGATACCGGATTGAAACTCTCTGAGATAAATCAACTACATTGTTCACCTTTAGACATGGACAGATGCCACAACAGTGAGTAATATAGGTAGTCCTCGCTTTGGGAAAACCACTGGCAAGAAATACCATTTTGCCAGACTCTCTCTCTCTCTTGCTCTTCCTTGCTCGTTCGCTCTCTCTCAATTACATTTAAATTGGCATGGGAAACACGTTTACATTGCCAAAGCAAGTGAAATAGATATTAAACAAAAGTGTTTTTTTTTTTTTTTTTTAAGGAACAGTGTCCTAACTCTCCTGTGACGATCTGAAGGATCAGGTTACAGTGGGTCCGCTCTAAAGCACTCGCTCTCTCTCGTAGAGGGGGAGAGCGGGAAGTCGTCTGTTTTATGGCGGTCGTAAAATACGCTGCCTCTGTGCTCTGCAGTGTTCGAGCTGGGATGTAAACCCTGGAACACAGAGAGACACTTGGACAATCAAAAGTTTGAATAATTAAACAATATTTCTATTTTTGAGAATGTGGGAGTGGCCCGTGGGAACAAATCTGTCAAAGTTGTTTCATTTGGTGACCTCATGAAAGACAGGAGACCCACATTACCGTATCTGTTTGTGTACACTTCAATTATCAGCTTTACATCTAGATGTTGGATAAAATTGTAGCGGTATTTATTAGAGAGGGGTAAAGAAAGCTTTTGTTCGGGCGCCAGGCAGGTATTAACCATGCCGAAAGGAAAAGAGTAGACTAGAGAGAACCACTACCAGACCCACACACATCAGCAGAAGAGACTGCCTAGAGTGTAGCCTGTTTACCAGATAGCCAGTGGAGAGAAAAGAGAATACACACCATATAAAACCCACATCACAGCACAGGGGTAACCCCAACAAGAATACCTCATACAATAATACTAATACTAATAATGTCAGAGCAATTCAACAGCAACTTCATACAAGAATGAACCCAGTCATCAACATAGGATTTGCAATAATCTGTATTATTTTCTAGTGGATGAGTGCAGAGGGTATGAATGTGGAGGGGTGTTCATCGACACAACAAAGGCCTTAAAAATGTCCAGTCTTCTCGGCCACATGTCATTAGTACATCTCAATACAGTTCACATAACAATACACAATTTGCAAGCAACCTCCCTTTTAACTAAAATGTCCAAATACTTCAGGCAGGGCAATAATAGTCCAGCTCTAATGAACTTCAATAGGAAGTGCATTGGAAAAATAGAGAGTCTGTTGCAGGGTAAAGCACTGGAACGATAGAGGGAAGAGAAAAAGAGAAAAAGAGAGATCTTAGCTGTGGTCTTCAGGCGTGCAGGTGTACTGTCTGACTGTCCGATGGTTTGTTGGTTTGTATGTTAAAGCTTCGCAACAATGTTGCTACTAATCCATGCGATCCATAACGGGTGCGGTCCCAAACGAAAACAACCACGACCACGCGATTACACCGAGGATTGAGTTAAACACTCTATAAACTACACACGCTGAAAACAAACAAAACTTCTGCAGCACAGCACACACAATCAAACTGTCGCGCCACCAAAGAGCCCCTCCCCAAAGAGCTGAACGAGCTCTCTTTATATTCTCCTTCCTTACTGCTCATGCGCTCTTAAAGTGGCAGTGCACGGTGAAGGCTCCGTGCAGATTTCGCCACAAAATGAATGAGTTAATATGAAACTATTTGTGAAAAGATGTAATGTGTTGTTAGCCTTCTAAATGTACGTATGGATTTTCATTAAAAAAAGTTGAACTAGTCAGTGGCCACACCCCCGTGAGCCAGACAGTACATCAGGCGTCATGGAACCGCCCTTTTTTTAATCCAGAAAGTTACATTAGACTAGAAAAAATGGTGCTGACATTACATGTTGAAATGGTTAAGAACTACAACTCTAGAAGCATCGATTCTATACAATGACCATCTGTACGCCTGATGTAACCATTACAACAGACACTATCCAGAGCCGCTGAGAAAGCGACAACTACGAAAGACAACAACGACATATGGGCACAAATATATCCATTGCAATTATTTTCGAATGAGCGGCCGTTCATGTGCAAAGGATTAGCATTTCAATTAAGATGATTATCAACTTTGTGGGGTGAGTTCGTGCAGATATCCAAAGGTTTGCGACGTTCAGTAATGAGAACTGATGAGGTAATAATGATACATTAATAGAGGACTAATTGATAAGATATGAAAATATCTGATGAGTCGATTCGGGAAATAGAGACTCGATAAAACATTTCCGTGATGCCCCGACTTCCTATTTAATTACAGGATTAGTGTAATCACGTAATATTAATTACACATAGAGAATTGATTTGATAAAATAACACAAAAGTTCTAAAAGAATAAAGACATTTCAAATGTCATGTTATGTCTATATACAGTGTTGCAATGATGTGCAAATAGTTAAAGTACAAAAGGGAAAATAAATAAACATACATTTAGGTTGGAATTGTTTTCAAATTCTTTGTGGGTCTGTATGATCTGAGGGAAATATGTGTCTCTGATATGGTCATACATTTGGCAGGAGGTTAGGATGTGCAGCTCAGTTTTCACCTCATTTTATGGGCAGTGAGCATATAGCCTGTCTTCTATTGAGAGCCAGGTTTGCCTTCGGTGGCCTTTCTCAATAGCAAGGCAATGCTCACTGAGTCTGTACATAGTCAAAGATTTCCTTAATTTTGGGTCAGTCACAGTGGTCAGATATTCTGTCACTGTGTACTCCCTGTTTACAGCCAAATAGCATTCTAGTTTACTCTGTTTTGTTGTTAATTCTTTCCAATGTGTCAAGTAATTATCTTTTTGTTTTCTCAGTATTTGGTTGAGTCTAATTGTGTTGCTGTCCTGGGGCTCTGTGGGGTCTATTTGGGTTTGTGAACAGAGCCCCGGGACAAGTTTTCTTAGGAGGCTCTTGTCCAGGTTAATTTCTCTGTAGGTGATGGCTTTGTATGGAAGGTTTGGGAATCGCGTCCTTTTAACTTGGTTGTAGAATTTAATAGCTCTCATCAGGATTTGGATAATAGGTGGGTGTCGGCCTAATTCTGCTTTGCAAGCATTATTTTGTGTTTTTATAACTTTGTACACAGAGGATATTTTTGCAGAATTCTGCATGCAGTCTCAATTTGGTGTTTTCACCATTTTGTGAATTCTTGGTTGGTGAGTGGACCCCAGACCTCACAATGATAAAGGGGAATGTGTTCTGCAACTGATTCAAGTCTTTTTGCAAGATACTAATTGGTATGTCGAATTTTCTGTTCCTTTTGATGGCATAGAAGGCCATTCTTGCCTTGTCTCTCAGATAATTTACAGCTTTGTGGAAGTTACCTGTGGCGCTGATGTTTAGGCTGAGGTATTTATAATTTTTTGTATGCTCTGGGGCAACGGTGTCTAGATGGAATTTGTATTCGTGGTCCTGGCAACTGGACTTTTTTTTGGAACACCATTATTTTTGTCTTACTGAGATTTACTGTCAGGGCCCAGGTCTGACAGAAGATCTAGGTGCTGCTGTAGGCCCTCCTTGGTTGGGGACAGAAGCACTGCAGACTGTGCTGCAGGTGCTCCAGACTGTTCTAGTGCCCTCGCCAATTCGTCAATATATATGTTGAAGGGGGTGGGGCTCAAGCTCTATCCCTGTCTCACCCCCCCGGCCCTGTGGAAAGAAATGTTTTTTTTTTTGCCAATTTTAAACTGCTCTCTCTCTCTCTCTCTCTCTCTCTCTCTCTCTATTTCTCCAGATGTCTTTTGATAAAGCAGCTGTGGTAGAGATTTCTAACTCGTGTCATTGGTCTCTATTTGCCCATAAAACGGCGCAGGAATGATAAACACGGCTTCTCAGTCAACATCTCACCTTACTTTAAACCCCCATCGCATCCAGCTCTGACCATGTCTGAAAAATAAATCCTGACTTTGGGATTCTGCTGCTTTATCATGCTATTGCAGCTGCTTGTGTTCAAAGGCAAGGCTGCCCTGCTGTGTGTGTGGTGTGTGTGTGTGCTTGCAAATATGTTGTGATGCATGTGTCATACTGTGCAGGGAGACCCAGCTGGTTTAAGGGAACATGCACTCTGTTTCAACTCCACAGCCTAGCATAGAGGCCTGTCTGGCATCCGCTTCCCCAGCCATCGCCCCCTCTATTCCCGGAGCTTAGCATAAACACGGCTGTGTGTGTGTGGGATGGACTGGGATGCCGGCTGTAAACAGTGGGGACAGCAGTCTGCTGAGTGATCCATGGTCCCGCTCCAGCTAAGGGACGCGGCTTTGGGAGGATGCCCAAATATGAGCCTGTGTGTCTGGCGAGAGAGGGCCTGCACTGGGTTTCTCCAATGGGTGTTGATCCTACAGTCAAGGATACGCAAGAATGCTATTCATCTTCATTAGTGTAGCTGTACAAGAAAACCCACATAAAGTACATAGAAACGGGCCTATATGTGCGTGTTGGTCTACTGTACTTAAATCATTATTATTCAGTTGCCTTTTTCCCTAATGTTTTTTTTCCACAAAATTGGAAGAAGATATCTTCAACAGCAAGGCTGAAGTAGAAAAAATGTTATTTGTAATTGCCTAACATAAAAACAAGCCATAAACTAAGATCACAGAGGCATTGCTAGGCTAGCTATTGCAGCAGTGCTTATGTGTGTGGTAAAGTTAATAGCCTTAGCCAGAGCTAGTGTAGAGCTGAAGATTGCTCATTTGTGTATGGGTCCATATAGAGCTATAGTTGATGAAGTCAGTGCCCTGGCAGTCCTTTTACGATAAATAAAATAAACCAGCCATTTGGGAGGTTAAAATGTCTAGAGACATCTCTGCACACACATATTAGCACATGTTTGTACACAAATGAGTTTATATGTGCTTGAACCAGGCTTGAAAATCTGTTTGTCAGGCGTTAATTACACTCAAAATCCAAACAATACAATTTTACAGTAGGCTACATCACATTTTCCCGGCAGCGCAGCACAGAATTAAAATGCACTCAGTTGAAGTTTACTGTTTACTGAAAGAAACCCTTCTAAAATAGCCTGCTGTCTGATGTTCAACTAAAATAGCCAAGCTAGCAGAGTAGAGGCCCTAAGTGAACGGTGGCATGCAACCAAGTCTGGCACAGCCATCAAGAAGACCTGGCCTCTACAGCAGAGGGTTAGAGGAGAGGAAGCAGGATCCTGCCAACAGGTGCATTAATGCATCGATGTAATTTATTCAAGCCTTCTCCTTGAGAACCCTCTCCATCTCCATCCACTCGTAACCAATTACCAGCCTGCATTCTGTACGTGTGGAAAATGCACGAAGAAAATAATTTGATATTCCAAACATGTTTTCCATTTTACAATTTGAATTGCTGCCCCCTATGTAACCATTAACAGGTCTGTCCTCTCCTAAAGAGACCAATCAGGGCTAAGTGTGCATGGTCAGTTTCCTGGAGAGACTTGACACGCACTGTATCTGTATGACATCATCTACCCATAATCCTGTTGTGACTCTGGGTGAGGCTGTGTTTAAATGTACTGTATGACATCATCTACCTATCACATACATTTCTGCAGCATTGAAGGTCCCCAAGAACACAGCGGCCTCCATCATTCTTAAATGGAACAAGTTTGGAACCACCAAAACTCTTCCTAGAGCTGGCCACCCGGCCAAACTGAGCAATCAGGCGAGAAGGGCTTTGGTCAGAGAGGTGACCAAGAACAAGATTATCTGGTCTGATGAAATCAAGATTGAAATCTTTGGCATGAATGCCAAGCCTGGAGGAAACCTGGCACCATACCTACAGTGAAGCATGGTGGTGACAGTATCATGCCGTGGGAATGCTGTTCAGTGGCAGGGACTGGGAGACTAGTCAGAATTGATGGAAAGCTGAACAGAGCAAAGTACAGAGAGTTCCTAGTTGAAAACCTGATCTAGAGCACTCAGGACCTCAGACTGGGGTGGAGGTTCACCTTCCAACAGGACAACGACCCTAAGCACACAGCCAAGACAGTGGCTTTGGGACAAGTCTCTGAATGTCCTTGAGTGGCCCAGCCAGAGCCAGGATTTGAACCCGATTTGACATATCTGGAGAGACCTTAAAATATGTGTGCATCGACGCTCCCATCCAACCTGACAGAGCTTGAGAGAATCTGCAGGTGTGTCAAGCTTGTAGCATCATACCCAAAAAGACTCGAAGCTGCCAAAGGTGCTTCAACAAAGTAAAGGGTCTGAATACTTATTTATGTAAATGTAATATATTTCATTTATTATTATTTTTTGCAAAACAATGTACATCCTGTTTTTGCTGTCATTATGCAGCATTGTGTGTACATTTATGAGGGGAAAAAAACAATTGAATCCATTTTAGAATAAGGCTGTAACGTAACAAAATGTTGAACAAGTCAAAGTGTCTGAATACTTTCCGAATGCACACTCTTGGCATTCTCTCAACCTGCTTCATGAGGAATGCTTTTTTAACAGTATTGAAGGATTTCCCCACATATGCTGAGCACTTGTTGGCTGCTTATCCTTCACTCTGCGGTCCAACTCATCCCAAACCATCTCAATTGGGTTGAGATCGGGTGAATGTGGAGGCCAGGTCATCTGATGCAGCACTCCATCACTCTCCTTGGTCAAATATAGTGATAGAGAGTGATGCATCACAAAGGAGAGTGATGGAGTGCTGCATCAGATGACCTGGCCCCCTTACACAGCCTGGAAGTGTGTTGGGTCATTGTCCTGTTGAAAAACAAATGATAGTCCCACTAAGCACAAACCAAATAAAGAAAAACCCCTTGAATAAGTAGGTGTCTCCAAACTTTTGACTGGTACTGTAAATATACAGCTCTGAAAACAAATAAGAGTTCATATTCATTTTCAAACAACACAATACTAATGTTTTAAAAAAGTTCAGAAATTAATATTTGGTGGAATAACCCTCATTTGTTGTCAATTACAGCTTTCATCCGTCTTGTCATGCTATCCACCAGTCTTTCACATTGATGTTGGGTGACTTTACGCCACTCCTGGCACATATATTGAAGCAGCTCGGCTTTGTTTGATGGCTTGTGAACATCCATCTTCCTCTTGATCACATTCCAGAGGTTGTCAATGGGGTTCAGGTCTGGAGACTGGGCTGGCCATGACAGGGTCTTGATCTGGTGGTCCTCCAGACCTGAACCCCATTGAAAACCTCTGGAATGTGATCAAGAGGAGGATGGATGGTCACAATAAGTCCAAATAGTTGGTCTCTGCTTTATATTAACTGAATGTAAATATCTCAGTTTCAAATAGAGCTTCACATGGGAACCTAACCTTTTTCAAACAGCTATTTTAGGCAGTAGTCCATCGGTAGTTATCTTGAAGGATGTGTCAGTTTAGGAAACATTTTCAACTTCAGCATCTATGACTCAAAGCACTTTAGCATTTAAACCTTTAGTGGCCTTGTGTACTCTCCCAAAAAGAGAGAGGTTGATTTCTTGAAAACTGAAAGCTCTTGGACAAGATACAGAGCTATTGTCAGGTCACTGGAGGTCAGCTCAGTAATGTCTTTGGGATGTCGAGGAAGAGACTGATACACAGACCACCTGATCCTAGCATCTTAACCGCATATACACAGACCCAGAAACAACAAACAAACCACCTGAAAGTGTCCAACAGAGTCTGAGCAGAGTGACTCAAAGTTCACTAGTTCAGTCAAGTTTGTCCGACTTTGTGAAGGATTCATATCAAACATTTTAAATTAACAGATACTCTCCCTTAGATAGAGAGAGAGAGAGATACAGAGACCCAGTGCCTTAGGCCCCAGACAGACTGGCACCACAGTCCCATGCCACAGGGCAAGAGACAGCTGCAGAGCACCAGAGCTATCAGGACAGTTCATCAGTACTGTCCTCAGGTCAGGTTGGGACACACTTATAGTTTGAACACTGATCTGAGAGCATTACATTAGCACAACAGCTGCACACTTAGCATACAGTAGTATCTGACCATACTGACTTCAGATCAGTTTTGTCTGAACTGAGTTCAGTTGGGGACAACCACTTAAACCACCAGCCCCACAACACTAAAACAGAGCAAGGCTCACACTGTCAACTGCCATCATACTAATCCCTATTACACTGTCACAACAAATCAGAACACATCCTTATAGCTTGCCTCTACATTTGTTTACTAAACTAAACCATGTCTGGCATGTAGTGGGGTGATAGTGCCTCTAAACCAACTGAACAACCCTAACACATCTAACTTAGACTAAAACATGGCAGTGACGGCACGTTGTAAATGCCAGTACTTCCTCTATTGTAGGAATTTCCTGCCCAACTGAACACCTATCGGAGGAAATAACCTCTTTCCTCCAGAAACAATCAAAGGGCTCCAGCGACAACGAGTGTCTGCCTGTCTCTTATATTAGCGTCTGGCTGTTATTGTACCGTTTCCCTGTTAGCACTCTGGGAGAGAGAGAGTTAGAGAGAGACAGAAAGACATACGTAGATAGTGAGAGAGAGAGAGACAGTGAGACAGAGAGAGATAGTGAGAAAGACATAGATAGTGAGAGAGAGGGAGAGAGAGAGAAAGAGAGAAAAAGAGAGAGAGAGAGAGAGAGACAATGGAAAAAAGGAGGCTCCTATAGCTCACTTCAGCCCAGCCCTGCTCTGCTCTACTGTAGTCAAATTACTACAACCTTCATTAATTTAGTCCCACAAAGACTATACTCAGAGAAATACAAGGAGTCCTTTATTCCAATCAATGACTGAATGAAGCGCAGAGACAAAAGACAGAACAGTGTATAATTGTTATTGTTAAATGTTATTGCTTGGTGTCGCAACATAAACATCCTGGAGAGACGAAGGAAATTGTTCCTAAATTGGACACTAAGGACTTCCAGATAGACATTACCCAAAGTAATGTGACTACAGAGTACAATATGGCATATTAAGGCTAAATAATTATTCATTATTTGCCATGGAAAATGAATATAAATTGTGGTAATTGGGCTATTACACCATTGTTATTCTAACAGATGAGAGCAGTTTGAGGCAGACGCGTCAGGGTTGCTCTGTTTACTTTACTCTGACGGTACTTGCAGTTGGCAGCTGCAGCATCCTAAGGCTATGGCTGATGTTAGTGTGTGGAGAGAGGAGAGGGAGGTGGGAGGGAGGGAGAGAGGGAGGAGGAGAATGGTTAGAATCTGAGCTGGCATCCACTGCCCAAAATACTATCTAGGCCATCAGTATCTAGTCAACTGGTGTCTGTTCATTGGTGCCCTCTATGACCCAGAGTGGTGGCGAGTGAGTCATATTCTATACACGCAACATGGAGACATTCGGGTTGGTAGTGTGCCGATGTCTGTAGAGTCAGTGAATCTAGCCAGTGGATGCTGCAGGGCAGGCTACTACTGCACATGGAGGGATGGAGGGAAGTTTTTTTGTAAAGGACAGAGACATAGGGTTCTACAATGGTATGATCTACTATAATGGGAAGAGCTCGTAAGACAATGTGTCCATTTGTGAGTTAGTTCGGCACCGGGGGGAGGATCATGGATTAGAAGTCAATAAATTAATTACTTCATACAGCACAATAATGATTTCAAAACTTTACATAGCATATATGCAAAGATCATTCCTTCTTATTGAGTCGGTTACTTTTGGTTTTCAGCAGAAGGAACTGCAGCTCTACTCTCGAATTGGATAATGACATGAATGATCGCCTTGACTTTACATATAACATGCAGAAATGCAAGCACGCATTAGCAACACATTGCTATCATGAAAGTATTAGCTTAACCTAAACACAACTCTGTCAACACTGATGAATCAGGCAGCAGGAATCAAAAAAAATAATACCATCACCTGATCAAATGATCGTCAGTGACCCAAACCCATCACCGGAGAGTTATTTCCATACATGGGCTTGGCGGTTGGTGGAAGACCAAGCCCATATTATAGCAGGAACAGCTCAAATAAGCGAAGAGAAACAACAGTCCATCATTACTTTAGGACATGAAGGTCAGTCAATCCGGAAAATGTCAAGAACTTTGGCTTTTTTGGTGACACTGTCAGTGATTTATTTAGAATTCAAAGCATTCTGAAGAGGTATGCCATCCCATCTGGTTTGCGCTTAGTGGGACTATCATTTGTTTTTCAACAGGACAATGACCCAAAACACACCTCCAGGCTGAGGACTATTTGACCAAGAAGGAGGGTGATGGAGTGCTGCATCAGATGACCTGGCCTCCACAATCACCCGACCTCAACCCAATTGAGATGGGTGGGATGAGTTGGACCGCAGAGTGAAGGAAAAGCAGCCAACAAGTGCTCAGCATATGTGGGAACTCCTACAAGACTGTCGGAAAATAATCCAGGTGACTACCTCACAAAGCTGGTTGACAGAATTCCAATAGTGAGAAAAGCTGTCATCAAGGCAAAGGG